>NC_065513.1:7190190-7245850 GCF_006386435.1 Epinephelus moara
CAATCTCAAAAAGCCAGCACAAATACCAAACTTAATAAAGCAAAAAAGTAAGAAAACCGAGAAAACAAGCAGGAGCGACTGCAACAGGCTGCACGCGCGGGCGCATGCGCACTAGCAATCGAGGATATGTCATCAATGAAGGTCAATGGACAATGTACAACTGAAGAAAACACTAGTAGCAATATGTATGCAGAGTACTGCAAGCGCTCGGGCCGCTTTCTCTGTCTCGATGAACAACGGATTTTCTGATCAGGTTCAACCGTCTCGACAGCATCCCCATCCTCAGGGATAGAGGTGGGTGCCTCGGGAGAACCAGGGGTCAATGTTACTGCCGAATTAGGGGATGTCTCTACTGGGCCTAGGAGCTCTGGATCTCCCTCAGGAACAACAGGGTCTGTGGGTCCTGGTAAGAATTCTCCTGTTTCCATCTCCCTCTCTTCTTCAGGTTCCTCAGGGACAGCATCCTCCTCCTCACTGGACGAAGATGTATCCAAGGCTTCAGCAGCTCGAGAGGACTCCCCAACAGCAGGTAAGTGGTTTTCAGGTAAGTGAGTACTTTCAGGAACTGCATCATGGCGGATTGAGGAGGTGACAGGAAGAGCACCTTCAACATGGAACGTCGTTGGTTGCAATATTGAGACTGGAGGAAGCCTCCAATCCTCTTCTTCACTAAAACACTCCTCTGGATATACAACTGGTTTCTTCAGGCTTCGAGTTTGGGGTCTGTTTACAGTTGTAGCTGGTTGCCGCTCCGGTTCTTTACTCTCAGGTAAGAATCCACATGGAAGTAGGAGGTCTCTATGCAGGGTTCGGCTTCGTTCAGATGAACCCTTTTCGGGTCGTACCGTGTAAACAGGGAGATCACCAGCACGGTTAACCACAACATAGATGTCCTTTTCCCATTTATCCTCCAGCTTGTGTTTCCCACGCAGCCGTACATTCCGGACGAGGACTCTGTCTCCTTTTTCCAGCGTAGATGGTTTGACACGTTGATCAAAACGCATTCTGTTTCTTTCAGCGGATTTTGCTGCATTTTTGGACGCAAGCTGATAACTTTCCTCCAGCCGTGAGCGAAGATTTTGCACATATTGGGAGTGCGATGTGGGTGGTGCATCTCGGACAGGTAGGCCAAAAGCTAGGTCGACAGGTAACCTTGGGGAACGTCCAAACATGAGCTCATAAGGAGTGTAGCCTGTGACTTCATTTTTAGTACAGTTGTACGCATGGACCAGCGGCTTTACACCGCGTTCCAAATTATTATGCAAATGATATTTTTCTCTGATTTTCCTAAATAGTCGATGCAAATGACAGTCAGNTCTTTATGACACTTAAATACAATTTGCATAATAATTTGGAACGTGGTGTACGTACTCCTTCCATCTCTGCTTTTGCTCAGGCTCCAACGTACCCAACATGCTCAACAGTGTTCGATTAAACCTCTCAACAGGGTTCCCACGAGGGTGGTATGGTGTAGTCCGAGTCTTCTCTATACCAGCAATGTCGCAGAGCTCTTTAATGAGGTGAGACTCAAAATCAGGCCCTTGGTCTGTGTGCAGACGCTCTGGAATGCCATAATGCACAATGAAGTTCTCCCACAGACATTTAGCAACCGTCTTCGCCTTCTGATTAGCAGTTGGAATGGCCACGGCGTATTTGGTGAAATGATCGGTGAGGACCAGAATGTCTTTGGTATTACTCCGATCTGGCTCGAGCGTCAGATAGTCCATACACAACAACTCAAGCGGCCGGCTGGTCTTTATATTCATCAATGGTGCAGCTCGCTCTGGAAGCGTTTTCCTTCGAACACAGCGATTGCATTGATCTTTGCTTCAACATCTGCAGCCATACGTGGCCAGAAGAACCGGGATCTCACAAGGTCAAGCGTTCTTTCAACCCCCATATGGCCCATGTCATCGTGGAGGCTGGTAAGGACAACGGAGCGCAGTTCCTCTGGCAGCACAAGCTGATATGATACATGGTCCTTATCCTGCCGCCTTCTGTAAAGGAGGTCATCCTGAAGTTCAAGGCGGTTCCATTCTCTCAGCAAGAGAGCAACATCTGGCAACTCCTTCCGAACAGTGGGAGGGACTTTCTCACCAGTTTGGAGTTGGTAGATCACCTCACGTAGACTGGGGTCTGCTCTCTGCTTCTCCTGGAGGTCAAGATGGGATAATGAAGACACAACTGGTAAACCCTGGTTAGTCTCGCTGGCGTAGTCGTCAGGGATGGCAGTGGCTGACATACTTAGCGACTCAACCAGAGTTATGCAGCTGTCAGGGGGTTTCTCATGACCTGAGGCTCTCAACAGACAACTGTGACAAATGGCCGCCACAACGTCTGGATCCAGCTGAGCTGTGTTACCAGGATCTACATGGTCATGGGTGAACTGGTTGATCATGTCCCACTCTTTCTGACAATTCAAGTCAGCTGACTGTTGATGGGGTCTTTGAGAGAGTGCGTCAGCGTCTTGATTTTGGCTCCCTGCTCGGTATTGTAGTTTGAAATCATACGTGGAAAGTGCAGCAAGCCATCTGTGGCTGGCAGCGTCGAGTTTGGCTGACGTCAGGATGTAAGTCAACGGATTGTTGTCCGTAATGACAGTGAAACTGGACCCATACAGGTAATCGTGAAATTTCTCCGTCACAGACCATTTCAATGCTAAGAATTCCAGTTTGTGTGCTGGATATCTGGACTCATTCGCAGACAGCCCCCTACTGGCATACGCTATCACACGTAGCTTTCCCTCCTGCTCCTGATAAAGTGCAGCTCCAAGGCCTGTAGTGCTGGCATCAGTGTGCAGAATGTAAGGTTCTTTTGGATTGGCAAATCCAAGCACTGGGGCTGTCGTTAGTTTTTCCACTAGGGTATCAAATGCATTTTGGCAATCTGATGTCCACCTCTCATTGAATGGCTGTTTGGCGTCATACCTGGGTTTCAACGTTGGCTTACCGGTTTTATGACAAGTTGGCGCGTACCCCTTCGTCAGATCATTTAAGGGTTTGGCCACAGCTGCGTAGCCATGAATGAATCTGCGGTAATACCCCGCAAATCCTAAGAAGGATCTCAATTCCCTCAATGTCTGTGGAACTGGCCAGGATTTTAGTGCACTTATCTTATCTGGGTCGGTCTCCACACCCTGTTCGGAGACAATATGGCCAAGGTAGCGCACGGACGTTTGGAAAAATTTACATTTCTCCGGTGACAACTTGAGGCCATAGTCTTTGAGTCGCTGGAGTACTCTCAACAGCCTGCTTTCATGTTCCTCAAGGGTGTTGGAGAAGATTATCAGATCATCCAGGAACACAAGAACCTCCTTCAAATGTAGGTCGCCCATGCATCTCTCCATGAGGCGCTGAAACGTGCTTGGTGCAATGGTTACTCCTTGGGGCATTCTGTTAAACTCCCAAAAGCCCAATGGTGTCACAAACGCCGTTTTTGGTTTATCAGCTTCAGCCATTTCAATCTGGTAGTATCCTGACTTGAGATCAAGGACGCTAAACCATCGTGAGCCAGTGAGAGCTGAGAAGGACTCCTCCAGATTTGGGAGTGCGTAAGCATCCTTGATGGTGTGAAGATTGAGCTTACGGTAGTCGATACACAGCCTCACGTCTCCATTCTTCTTCCGTACAACCACAATTGGTGAAGAGAAAGGGGACTCCGATTCTCTTATCACCCCAGCCTCCAACAGGTCACGCAGATGGTCGCGGACTGCCTCAATGTCACGAGGGTGGATAGGTCGAGCTCGATGTTTGAATGGAGTCTCGTCATGGAGGCGGATGTGGTGTTTGACACGGTCGGTACGTCCAAAATCCAGGTCATGGTGGGAGAATACTTCCGGGATCTGTTCAAGCTTGGATATGACTCGGTCTTTCCATTCTGGAAGTATTGGGGAATTTCCAAAGTCAAACTTCATTTTGACTTCTGTGTTCGGCTGTGCAGGGATGGAAACATTCTGCGACAGAATCTGTGGTGACACGGTGAGTTCAGCAACGACACTCAATGGTGAGAGAGTGATATTCTGCCCTGATTCATTGGTGACAACAACTGGGATCTTGTACGGTGAGTGGCTGGGCAGCGTAACCAGGCAGCTTTTTACAAAAAGGGCTCCAGGCAGAGCTACACCTGGGGGTTCCATCAGAGCACACTTGCCGATGAATGGTGGATTGGCACGGATGGAACCCTCAATAACCATGGTGTGACCAGCTGGAACTTGGACAGGTGTTTTACTAGCCAACCTCACAACACCTTGGCTGGACCCTTGGGTTTGCTGGTGCCGTAGCTGGAGTAGCTGTAGGACTGCCCTGTAGCCATGCAGAGATGGTTTGTAGCTGGCACACTCACTTTCAAGGCATGTCTCATAAAGTGGTTCCAGTGTGTTCATCCCAACTAGGACTTGGGAGTGGAATCCTGGCCCGAAGTCTGGAACTACTAGTGCCAGGGTAGATACATCCATGTCAGCACGATGAACTCTTTTGGAAACGTTATGGTCACTTCAATATAACCCAAGTACGGTACTTCTTGTCCGGCAGCTCCCTCTACTTGCAAAAGCTCACACAGTGGCTTTACCGGTTGATGTGAGAAGTGTTGATTGTAGATGGATATGGGTATGGTTGTCACTTGGGATCCAGTATCCAGCAAGCACTGAAAATTTTGGCCAGCTATGCTGACTTGGCCGGTACATCTGGATCCAATCAAACCTTTTGGCAGGCGGGTAGATTCAATGGTAGTGGAATGCGACTTGTTACTGCATTTCACTGATGGCTGCTTGGTGGGACGTGGTGGGTCCTCAGCAGTTCCCGTTTGTCCCTCAACAAGAACTCGCTCTAGTTTAAAGATGAGCTGTGATGAGGGTTGGATCTCTGCCATTTCTTCTGTTTCTCTGTGAACTGTTTCTTTTTCATTGCTACCAGTGAAGGATTGGGATCGTTGTCACAATTTGGCTTTATGTGACCATCTTCACCACAGTTGTAACAGTAACCTGGCTTGGGTCCTGCTGTTGGCTTTGTGAAAAAGCGAGTCTGTTTGTTGGTCTCCTGGCTAGCTCGCCACAATTTATGTAGCACCTACGTTACAGATTTGTAATAACGAGTAATGGAATGTAGTGCTATATTAGCTTAATAGGCTTATAGGCTAGTTGTCGGAAGACTAGAGTCCGGCTCAAGGAGGGAATGACAAGAGACTGAAGTTTGCATTTAGTTGGTACCATATATTATTGAACACAAAAATAGCAAAGACACAGATATACCCAATAAACAAAAAAAAAATGCAAACCGAATGGCCATTCAAAAAGAAACAAGTACTCAGTTCATGGGTTTTTTTTTTACATGACAATATACAGTCAAAATACCCAAAATCAACAAGATAAGTTCGAGAGTTCAGCGCACTGTTTTGTCTTACTCAGAACAAAACATTGACCCCACCCAGCCACAGTCCAGTCAATCCCACTTCTGAATTTGATTGTTTTTCCAGAGGGTAGGTAAGTGCATGTAAGAGTCCGTGAAGGGGGGTATGTGTGTGTAATTCGGTGGGCAAAACAGCTGTGTATGGGGGTGAGAGTTCGGTGGGCTGCACAGAGCCCCCTACCGGCCTAGCAGGGGAGAGGTGCAGCTTTGTAGTTCTGTTTCCCAGTGGGCTTCCCAGGCTCTAGGCCTGCTCCTTCCTTAGCTCGCCATCAGATGAAACCTGGCCAGTTCCAAAGAATATGGCTGACACACAAACTCTTCCAAGTGAATTTGGAACACGGCAGAAAGCTCCTGCAGCCCGACTCTCAAACAGCTTCCCCCACCGCACACTTCAGACTGAATCACTGCGGCACGGTAACTGAATGCGACTGGCTGTGCCGAGTCACATGACCGCATGTGACGTCACTCATAGAAGGTCAATGATTGGCCTGACTGACACCGCGATCTCGCGAGATTTAAAGATGGGACTGATACATACAAAGGCTGGCATACTCAGGATTTGTCACCTGGGTTACATTACACCACATGGGCTACCTGCAAACTTTTGTTCTGTCATTATAGATATTTGTTCGATCCAAAAACAAGTATGGACCAACTATCAATGAGTCCATTGAATGCTCTCTATTCCAATGATTTCTCAGTTAACATCCTTTATCATTGCCTTCTTAATCCTGCCATTGCCCTGTAGAATAAGACACGCCCACTGATGTTGTCATAGTTTGCACTTCAGGTTAAAAAAAAAGCCTGCTGTTTGTGGTTCCAGCTGAGAACCTACTTTTCAAGTTTTGCACTATTTTACATTGGTCTAAATGTTCTGAAAGAAATTAGGTGTGGAAACGGAAGCAGTTCCTATATCAGTGGAAAAAGGGTATCAGTTCATCACATCGAACAGGGAAAACAGAAGAAAAAGCAGAGAGTGGTCTGAACAGATTATAAAAAAAGGTAGCAGCCCAGCATGTTCAACATAAAGGTTAGAAGACCATCTCAACAGAGCTTGATGTTCCTCTGACCCCTGTTGCAAATATTTTTGAGAAGTTTAAGGCTCACACGACTGTAGCCAACATCTCTTTATGTGATCGCAAGAGGAAAATTGGCCCAAAATTAAACAGAGGGATTGCTTGAATGGTTGCGCAAGTACCAAGGAAAACTTGTTAACAGCTCCAAGCTGATCTTCAAGTTCAAGGTACAATAGTTTTTAAGTCGCACCATCCATAGCTGTCTAAATGAAAATGGGCTCCATGGTAGAGGACCCAGGCAGAACCTACTTCTAAGGGCTCATTTTTGCTCAATGTTGGATATGTATACCGATAGGAATAGAGCCTTCTGTCCATACTCTGTGTTCACTTCATCCTTATTTGTGCATGTTTTCTTGAAGCTTATGGATACGGACGAAATGGAGCAGTACCACCAGAGAAAAGTGTAAAGTGCATAGAGCATGTATTATATTAGACTATTTGTAATCCTGTCAGCAGCACTGATGTTCAGTCTGTGAGCACTAGTGACAGTCCCACAGTGTCGAAAATTCTTCTGAAGTCAGTTTCCTAGCAACATATTGTCCTGTGTTGACCAAAGACAAGGAAAAAAATGTTTGCTCTCTCTCTTTTCTCTTTCACTTCATATCAAGGCTTTTCTGAATGATGATGTGTCCTTAAAGGCTCTGAATCAAATATGGTATTAAAGCTGTCACTCAAAGTGAGAGCTCTACAGGCATGCTGTGTTTCCAGCTTCTCTCAATACTTCTGAGTGTAAAAACATAATCACTAATACTGCTTTAAATTCATGTCTGGATTTAAAGTTGATTCTCCTCACTAGTTGAATTAGCTTGCTAACATTAGCACTGACTCTCTTGTTATATATGCATCTCCATTCATGCTATTTCATCACCTGCTGTGTCGTCACAGTTCCTGCACACTCAGTGCTGTGCATATCATAGAATGGAGGGGTTCTCAGTCGTGTCTTTCTTGCATTGGTCCATTTGCAGTGATAGCAAATGACCAGACTATCAAAACAGACGTTTTGTTATCCACCAGCATTTTGCCCACTGGCAACTTTGGTGCACTTTTTTTATTTAGGTGGCAGCTGGTTGGGGTAGATCGCAAGAAAGCTGAACGTTTCTGGTAAAGACCATCACTGTTGGGTATATTTTATATAATTTCCAGTAAATATCATGATATAAAACGTATTTTCTCTTTTACAAAGTAATGTTACAAACTAAGGAAGATAAGAAGAAGGCTACTCACCCATGTTTTATAAGTGGTTACAAATTCAATTTCAATTCAATTTTATTTATAAAGCCCAATATCACAAATCACAATTTGCCTCACAGGGCTTTACAGCATACGACATCCCTCTGTCCTTATGACCCTCACAGCAGATAAGGAAAAACTCCCCAAAAAACCCCTTTAACGGGGAAAAAAAACGGTAGAAACCTCAGGAAGAGCAACTGAGGAGGGATCCCACAGAACAGATCTGCATAATAAATAAACAGTAATCCGTATGACACAATGAGACAGAGAGAGAGAGAGAGAGAGAGAGAGAGAGAGAGAGAGAGAGAGAGAGAGAGAGATGCAGGTAATGACAGTAGCTTACAACAACATTATTGAAAGTAATAATATTATAGTTATAGTTCTGGCTACTGTGGTACAATATGTTGAAAGTATGTATTAATATCCAATAACAAATCCAGCCTCATCTCCAGTGCACAGCTGATGTTTGCATGGTTTGTTTCCATGATGTAAAAGAAATACAAATTCAATCAATTCAGTGTGGAAAGAGAGCTCCCGTATTACGTAATGCCACACAATAGTTGGATGCTCATTTGCCACAGGGACACGTCATTATGTTTCACTCAGGAGCAGCTGCTGAATCAAGTGCAACAACTAGTGGTTAAATTCGAAATACCGGTCTGGTGTTTGGCTAATGTCAAACTGGTTTGAAAGTTTTTACACCGGCCCAACCCAACTTCTACTGAGACAGTCAGTAATTTATGTATTATTATTAATCATATTTATATTATAATTCTTACTGTTATTACTGTTGCTGTCTCTCTCTCTCCATTGCTCTCTCTTTCAACCCAACCAGTTGAGGCAAATGGTTGCCCACCCAGACCCTGGTTCTGCTCAAGATTTCTACAAGGTTTCTCTTCTAAAGGGGAGTTTTTCCTCGCTGGCATTTAACTTAGGTGGTGAATTTCCTCCATAAATAAAATTGACTTGGCTTGACTTGAACAACTGCGTCATGATATTTAATGCTGCCACAGCAGTCTTCAATGAGGAACTCAGTCAGGGGCATGGTCCTGTGTTGTCACTGGCAGGTGAACTTACCGATGGCCAGATGGAGAACTTGACACTCGCAGCCATGTTGTCAAAGTAGCACGGGGCTTAGTGTCAGTCACAGGCTTATGGCTAACCTCATGGGATGAGAGAGGATCACTGTTAGGTGGGACATGTGCAAAGAAAGATAGAGAGTCACACTGCTCAGTAGAGGTGTGCTAATAATGCTATTCCACTTCCCAGGAGCACAGTGGACTGGGTATGAAGAACAGCTGCTTTTTAGAAGTCCCGATTTACTATATAAAAACTAGAGAGACGGATGAAGGGTTTAAAAAAACAAAACAAAACAAAAACAATGAAATAACAATAGTTTGGGAATACCTATATAAATCTGCCAGTAATCATCAAAATAACCAGAAAAAAATCTAGGTGGAAATGTTTTTTATTTTTTAACCTATTTGTCCTCAAAGTCAGTGGTTCCATTTGAGAACCAAGCAAAGGAGTTTAGTATCCAGGGGTCTTGTTCACGAGTGAGGGAAAAATGGAGCGTGAGATGGATAGTCCTGGTGAAGAGAGAGCTAAGCTGGAAGAAAAAGCTCTAGATTTAATGGTTGTTGTACTTCCCAACCCTCACCTATGGTCATGAGCTTTGGGTAGTGGATGAAAGAATGAGATCATGGATACAAGCAGCCAAAATGAGTTTCCTCTGGAGGGTAGCTGGGCTCAACCTTAAAGATAGAGTGAGGAGCTTGGATATTTGGAGGGACCTTGGAGTAAAGCTGCCGCTCCTTTGTGTTGAAAGAGGCCAGTTGAGTTGGTTCGGGCATCTGATCAGGATGCCTCCTGGGCGCCTAACGTTAGAGGTTTTCTGAGTATGTCTGGTGTAGGAGGCCCAGGGACAGACCCAGAACACACTGGAGGGATTCTATATCTCTTCTGGCCTGGAAACACCTCGGGACTCCCCTGGAGGAGCTGGAAAGCGTAGCTGGGGAGAGGGATGTCTGGAGTATTTTGCTCAGCCTGCTGCCCCCACGACCCAGCCTTGAATAAGTGGATGAAAAATGTTGGATAGATGGACATTATAATGGAATAAACAGAGCTTGTCTGAATTCTCTCCAGAGAGGTGGCTTCTCCTGACTTCGCTGAACACTGGCTCACTTGGTGATGCTGTAGGGTGGTGGAAAGAGATATTGTCTGGCCAATTCAGCAAGTCTCCCCTCATTTCTCATCCACCTCTCCAAGGTACTTGTCTCAACCTCTGTCTCTTTCAGGTACACTCCAGCTCAGTTTCAGAGCTGGACTGGGCTTTACTGTGTGGTGAGCTGCTCCAAGACGTTTTCTGGAGTTGGAGGGGGATCAGTCTGGACTGTATTTTTCCTGGATCCTCAACTTCATCCATCTCTTCCAGTGTATTTCCCATGTCATGTGCTTTGTGAAGGCATTTTGTTGTGTTACAGCCTTTTGCCTTGGTCAGTAAAGGAAATGGATGATAGTTTTGCTTCAGTCTGGTCAGCAGAAGGCTTAAAAGAGGCCTGGAGGCTACTTGAACTTTGTTATGAACACACTCCATCTATCCTCTCCCAGTTGTTGCGGATGGAGCAAAGCTGCCTGGATAAGGGTGCCTAGCCAGCTCCGTTGCCATAGCTTCCAAGGTTAAGGGAAAGGGAGACTGCCTTATGCTCCAGGCTCAACAGACGAGTCTCTTTTTTAAACCTATAGAAACTTCACAGAGCCATGGATCAGGACAGAATAACCTTATCTGGGAATGTGGAGTAACTCGCAAGGGAATGCTGTTTGGGTTAAATGCAAGGACTAGACAAGGACACCCTCAGAATCTCTGGACGGCATACATGGTGTTACATTCTGTATGTTGAGCTGTAATTTTCTCCTAAATCAAGTCTTCATGAAATACTGTGTGTGAGCCATCAACATCTCCTGAGGTCTTCTTCAGCTATCAAATCATCATCTCTGAAATTTCTTCAACATGCAGCTTCTTTTTTCAGCCATTCTTTTGCTTTCTGTAGTGTCTCAGCTGAAGTGTAGGCCTTGCCCTTGAAACAAGGATTAAAGACAGCTGACTCAACATGAAATTGGCTGCAGGGGTGAATGTAAGCGTGAATGGTTGTCCATCTCTATGTGTCAGCCCTGTAATAGTCTGGCAACCCGTCCAGGGTGTACCCCGGCCCTCGCCCTATGTCAGCTGGGATAGGCTCCAGCCCCCCTGTGACCCTGAATGGGATAAGCAGTTACAAATAATGAATGAATGAAAAAGAGAGAAGAGAAGGTCCAATGAACTATTTACATTTACAAGATTGGATGTAAGGAGCTCTGAAAGGGACATTTGAGATTTTTTAAAAAAAAAAGACTTGTTTGTGAGGTAAGACTTTTTTTTTTCGCTTTTGTTTCACTTCACGCATGTCAAATTCTTTCTTTCTCATAAAAATTCTCCCATAAAAAAGATGCTTCTTATAACTCCAGAACCTGGCTGATAATCACAACACCCTTAAGTTTTCATCAGTACTGAAGTAATACAGTGATTGTTATATGTACATCCGTGGGTACATTAGAAACAGGAACTAATAATAGCTCCTTCAAAATACTTAAACATACATAAAAGTTGTAAACCACAGCGTAACTCACTGTAGCCACAGCAACATTATACTTCCCAGGTGCAGCTGTCTTGACTTTGTCTGATGGGAGGCCAACAGACAATAGATTCGCACTGAACTGTGACTCCCAAATCTGGGTATGAACCAAATCGTGTCTTCTGTGTACCGCTACACCTCTAGGGGCCAACACTGTCAGACTTTGAAGGCTAACCACGTACTGATTCCAGCTTTGTACTTTGAACACAGACATGAGATTGATATCAAACTTCTTGTCTCACTCTCCAAACAGGAAGCAAATAAGAGTATTTTCCAAAAACTTACTTTAACTGTTCTCCTACTCTGCATAAGGCATATTTATATTTACACAGCATTTTTAAATAAATTGATAACTCCTACACTGTGGTCTATACATAATTTGATAACATAAATAGAGTAATAAATTGATTCTATTGTCTCTGAAATTGTTTTATTACAGGCTGATGCTAAGCAGGACTGAACTGAATAGTGATTATTATTCACATCAGTAAATTAGTAGTGATGCAGGGGTACTTTAGGTAGATTTATTGTATTTATTAAGTTCTAGGACTTCTACTGATCCAATACAACAAATGCAACTAAAGCAGAAATATACAGACTGTGAGAGACATAAAACATCTGTCCTTCCCTGCACTTTGGTTTAAAATGTACAGTCAGCAAAGAGCCTAATTATCAAACTGACACATTTGAAAGGATTTACAATTCTCCTCCATACAGGGCCAAGAATGTGTACACATACAAGGACTTTTTCTCATAGCTCTCAATGTACTTGCATGGAAACAGAAATAACAGCTGGCAACAAAGATAACAAAGCTGAACAAATAAAGGTAACGAGTAGACAGGACTATTATGTACACAAGTATTTTGGAAAAAAAAAGAAGACGAAGAAAAAAAAAAAAGAGAAATCTATATGTATAGGGCAGGTGGCCCAGCTATTGGAGCTACTCTGGAGAAGGCCCATCTCGAGCAGAGCGCGGCCAAAAGTTACAGTGGAAAAGGCCTACTAGTCTTGTTGGCGTCCTGAATAAGACTGATGACTGTTGTGTTACCTACAAACCTCAGGAGATCAACAGACGGGTCTCCTGAGGTGCAGTCTTTGTGTTGACATAACAAAGCCAAGAGGCAGAGGGGCTTTCATAAGTTTTGATAGGTTTTTAGGAGTTTCACTTCTGAAAAAAACATTAACAGACAATCTTTAATTTAAAAATGAAATTTATTCTAACATACATATTAAGGAGTACCTGTCATGCCAAGACATTTCACTCAAAACTACAAATCTAACCCTATTCATGTCAGGGATTCTTCAACATCAGTAGGATGCATCCTCTTGTGACCATAAATGGCACAACTTCATGGTAATAATTCAATAATTGTTAAGATATTTCAGTTTGGACCAAAGCGGTCAACTGACAGAAGAAAATGACATTTCCATCCTAAGAGCTGCACTGCTAGCGTGGCTTAAAAAGCAAAGCAGACCTTTTCTAGAAGTCACTCACAGAATTACTCTAAAAGCTTTACTGCTACTTTGACACATCAACTGATTCTGCGGACAAGCTAGTTTACACAACCAAGGTGTTGAGCACACTGTCAGAGCATCTCTTCATAGCCACAAGTCATAAATGAATTTTTTTTTTAATTTAGCGATAGGTCGTCCCCATCAACGACAAGGCCCTTTGTTAAGCAAAGCCTCATCTAGTTGAACCTATGCAGAGGAGCAGTACAAAGCATCCAGGAGACTGACTCTACAGCAGCAGTGGCCTCCTTCACACAACACAAGTTCTAATCAGGTTATGTGTGGTTTAATAGCCTGAGTGGAAGCCTGGTTTCAGCTCATCAGGGACCGCAGCACAGCCAGAGGCCCAAACCTCCACCTCTCAAACCCCTAACTGCATTAAATGAATTTGGGAAAAAAAAAAAAAGCTTGTTCCTTTGACCAATGTTCAGGACTCATGTTCGAGACTTTCCCATTGGCCAGTGAGGAACTAATACGGAATATCCAAACTGAATATGCTGTTTTCGTGATCCATATTATATTTAAAATATTCTCATATTCAGAATAATGGTGGGATATTAGTGTACATGTCAATGTCCATTGTGTCATTGTTGGTTTTGGTCTTTTCATGGGATTTGTTGAAAAATACAGTGACACCATCCTTATTCTTTAAGGGGTCATAAGCCAAAAAGGCTGGGGAACTCTGATACTGTATGCAGTGTTTAATATGAACATGGATTAAGTATGATCCTCAGATAGCCTCCAAAAACCAAGAGGTCTCAACCCCAAAGTGGGAAACCGTCACAATAAAAGCTGTAAGAGCGAATGCTAGACTACTGTTGGAATTCCTGAGTACAACCACTCCAACATTAGCCCAGCAAAGTAGGTCAATAGCAAACCTATAGGACAAAATTCAAAGGATTCTAAATCTTGCCTGACAGGCAGATGAGGAGAATTCATCAAGGTGTATGTGAAGCATCATAATAGGAGCACCTCTGCACTGAACGAGAAGACAGGAAATAGAGCATGGGGCCAGCACACACTCACAGATGTGTGTTTCCAATCTTAGAGTCCAGGACTGAGTCACCAGCAGAGTGTTGACCAGACTGGTCTTTTATAAAATATTACATATTATCCCCGAAATGTTTCTGTCTCTGAAAATAGGGTTCAGCAATATACCAGTTTCAAGATATACTATGATATAAAAGTTGACGGTTATCATACCATGTACATTTGCTTATCACTATAATTGACACTTTGCTAAGTCCCGCCGCTGTATGTAGACTGGCCAATCATAACGTAGTATTGGGCCATCTCAGACCAGGGTTCGACAACTGAATGTATACACATGCTGCTTTTGCTTTTTAATGATTACATTGAAAAAAAGGCCGACCCTGCTGTAAAGGAACCAATGAAGGGAAGCAGGGAAACTCTGCTGATATTCAACCAGCTGTGTGTCATCGCATTGTGCGCAGATGAACTTTGTTTGACTTCCCCCAGAGATCCCAGCCCATCTGGCGGCGCAGGTCCGGGTGCTGGCGGGGGCACAGACGGCAAAGCCAAACACTGTCCATCTGCACACACTGTGATGCCACACAGCTGGTTCAATATCAGCAAAGTTTCCCTTTATATTCATTGTCCTCTGTCGTGATCACAATTGATGTGGTGGTTCACTTTTACACTGTGATCTGTAGCCTATAGTTCGGCTTTAGCTTCCAACTATCTTTGTCTTTTTAACCTGTTTTTGCAGCTGAGTCAGTTTGAAATCCTGGATATATCCTTCAAGTGCATTTTGTAGAGCCCTCTGTCTGTTTCTCTCTGAAATCACTATTTAATGTTTCCAAAAATATGATCATATTTCTTCAGGGAGTGCAGTTAGTTTGAGCGTGGGCTCCATGCTTATTTCGACAGCTTGATGGACCATCACAAAGGGGCGGGGCTTAGAGAAAGGTCAATTACCGCCTTGCGGTTGTATGCCTCTGCAAACCAGTGAGCTTGCACTTACATTTTACATCAACATCTGTGAAAGTGTGGATGCTTCACACAGCTGTTCCCAGCAGCACAGACAATCCATACAATCAGCACAGTTTCAAGGCGAACACCCAAGATTAGTGTCACCAATTCACTATCTGAAGGTATTCTTGAGATATCGTGTTAACAAAAATGAGACAGACATGGTCACAGTGCCCTTGACCCTTGACAACCAAAAACTAATTAGTTGATTGTTGAGTCCAAATGGACATTTGTGCCAAATTCCCTCAAGGTGGTTTTACAATACATTACAAATTATATATGTGGTATTAATTTCATGGGTGATGGGACATTGTATTTCAGAGCTTTGCCTGTCAGATAAATATCAGGATGTGTCACCATGCATTAAAGAATGTAATTATCCCTGTTTCAATGAAGACTCATATCACGATGCGATGATGTTACAGCGTTGCTCATTTTCATGCCGAATAAAATAACAGAGACGTTTGTGTGAATCTCAGAATAAACCATGACATTACACGTTCGGCCAGGTCAGTGACAGAGAGCTCTTCAGCCCTGACAGCAGGAATGTGTTTCTGAGGACAACCAGACCAGAGCAAACACCTCTGCTATGATAACTGAAGCTGTCACACCACAGCATACCCACTGACACGCCCTGAAAACATCTTGTTCCATCCATTTCTCTGAAAATGAATCATCTATTTCCCACCTCACAGCCTAATGTGATTTCTGCTGTAGCATCTCCCAGCCCGATGCAACAGCACGCGTCACTGGGTGGCACCAAGCTATGATTAATCATGACTGCACTGACACACAGGCACTACAACTTTGAAATACGTTTTAAAACTAATTTTTTAAAATTACTGGTAAATCTATATCATAAAAAACTCAAGTATGTCCTACCAACTGACTTTAACATTCTGTATTTTAAACTATCTTTTATCATCATAGTAAATGTTCTATAGGGACGTTACCATGGTGTTTTTGGCTGTAATATATACAAAAGGGATCACAATAACTGCAGCATCACTGTAGTCCCTTTTCAACAAGGTAAACACTATTTGCTAGAAGTTTCAAGACAGTAAATAAAGGTTTGCTGTGGGTCTGAATGTAAATATACAGCCCAGTTGCCAGAAGAAAATGTTGGCATAGTATGTTTCTATAAACCACAAATATGTAACATTGTACTGTATGTGTCACATGTATCATATCAACGTTTCTAAAGTGACGTAGTATATGAGCTGACTTTGTCATTGGGAGCTCTTTTTCCAGCAGCTTTTTCTGCCCCAAAGCATCTGTGTTTTTACCTACCTGTCACTGTTTCTCCAGCTGGGCTGTGGCACAAAAAGCGGTTATTGTTTACTAGATATCACTGTTTTACCAGCAGGGATTCTGATCTTTTCCTCACTAGAACCAACTGGTTTTAGTGCCTAAACCTACCCACACATTGACCCCAGTGTTGCTGAAATGTTTCCAAATATCCAAAACACGTACAACTATAACATAACCGAAGTTTGTAGCAGCATAGAATGCCAACATTTTTGCTGGCGACTGGATTGAAATATAATGCAACTCATCCTAACAGTCAGACCTTAATCTTCTTTAAATAATGTCCTATAATGTACTCTTCAATATTAGGAATACTTGGCTACAATACTAATCATTACTTTTACATAAATTCATCTAGAGCTGAAATGATTAATTGATTAGTCATTAAGTAAAAACATTATAAAACAGAACAAGCAACTTAAAGGCATGGGCTACAGGAATGTGTATTCTAAAACAACACCTATTCTCATATCAGGATATAATTACATCAATAACATCCTCAGCCCTAGGCCAACTCCAGTCACAGTACAGCAATCTATGAGAGAATATCGCCTAGGGACCTGGGGGGCAAGGGCTCTTTCCCTATTTATGGCCCCCTTGGTCAGACCACACCCATCTTCGAACTCTGCCTTCATTTTGACTCAACTACAGCTGTGAAGTTTCGTGACTGCATCTTGCACAGTTGTGACACTATCACAATGACAAACTCTGTTCACAGATAGACGGACAGACAGACAGACAGACAGACAGAGACACAGATGTATTAACACCTGCCAAAATACTCAAAACGCCTTCCATTGCTAAGACTGCTGTCACCAGGACCACATTTTGCCATGATGACACACAGACAGACTCACAAAGTGAAAACAATACCAGCCATCACAACATTGTTGCAGCTGCTAAAAATACAAAAAGGCATCTCTTCCTATTAGTGAACAGCAGCACAGTTCAGTGTGTATGAAAACAGACGTACACCACTCTTCACACAGCTCAAAAATAAACTCACTTTCAACATCAATTCATCCCTGTTATTTATATTTTATATTCATCCTTTGTTAAAAAAAAATCAAATAAATCTGTTAGTGCTGCAACTAATTATTATTTTACAATCAATAAACCTGCTGAGTCTTTTCTCAGTTAAATCAAATCAAACTGCTTAACTGTTTGGCCTATAGGCTACAAATATGGCACATATTTTGCTTTCTGCCTAAATATTATACATTCATAAAGCTCTTAAAAAAGGAGCTACAACCTCCATGAACATTTTTAGATTCCTAAGGCAAAAACTGTGGCTGAGAGTGGCCCGATTAACCAACTGATGAAGCAAGCTAATCAGCCATGATAAGGTAATCATTAAATAGCCATACCATACACAGACTAACCCCATTGAAATATACTGTATAACCACTGGAGATCATCAATACCACTAAATATCAATAGGTCATATTAGTGCCACTGAAGGCTCCTTGGTGAATACAGAAATACAGTCTGTACCACAGATCATGAATGAGCTCCCCTACCTAAGGCCACCATCAGCTGTTGATGGAGGACCACGTAAACACCAAGTTCCGACAGCAACATCACATGATACCGTGCATATAAGAAAGGGTTAAAGGGTGATGCGCGTCAGGCCCATCGCAGCTTCACAACACCAGCCTGTGTATGAATGTATGAATGTATGAATGAATGGCTGACAGCAGGTAGCAGCAGCTCCTTACCTGTCAGGCAGGTGCTCAGCGCCAACAGGGCCGCAAACACCGCAGCCTGGTCGAGCAGCGGGACCCGCATCCTGCGCACAGCTCCGACGGCTGACAGGGGACACGGAGACCTACTGACAGAGGAGCAGGAGGAGGAAGAGGAGGCGGCGGCGACGGCGGAGGAGAGTCGGTGTTGATCATTCCCCCATCACTCCCTGGTGCTGAGGGAGGAGAGGACTCAGGAAAACGAAACAAAGGACGACAACATAGAGAAACCAAAAGAATTTAGGACACTAAGCAGGTGGCCGTGTTCACCCGGACTATCAAGTGTGTTTGCCGCAGGGTGTCTGCTCTCCACCGCGGGTTGCCAACATGGATGCACACCGCTGACTGGCCGACTGATTGTGGTTTCTTCTGTTAAGCTGTGGCAAGAGGCACGTAGGTGTGACGTCAGCACGCTGCACCCCTCCGTGCTGCCCTCGGTTGCTGCTAGAGATGACACCACTGCGTAGTTAAACTATTAAAATGTAACCTGACTAATTCCGTCTTAGGCACAAAAGACCAGACCCTAAATGTTCCTTTCATAAAGCATATTGTATAATGTAGTTTTGCAGTGGGTTTCAGTTCAGAGGAAATATGCACCAGTCACAGTGCACTGACAATCACACTATATTTTAAAGGTATCATATTATGTATCAGGTCCATACTTGTATTTTGGGTTCCTACTACAACGTGTGTAGCCTACATGCTTTAATGCTGAGAAAAAACACATTAGATTTCTCACACTGTCTGCCTGAATATAGCTGTAATCACCCTGTCTAAAACAGCCATTTTCTCTTTACAGGGGGTTTCACTGAAAGTACTTCCTGTCAGCTGGCCCATTTAGAATATTACTGTTTTGAACGATCTGCATAGTATACTTGTGACATCACAAATCCCCCAGGGACTACCGCTCAAAGGGAACTCATTCAGCAGCGCCTCTGGCAGCAGCACAATATATCTCCCTCTCCTCCCTTGCCATGGCACACTGGAGTCGGTGTCGTCAAGTGATTTTGTCATAAACCTTTGATAATGTAAACCTATGTGACGCTTGTGGTCCACAAAAAACTACATATATGTGTATGTGCAATAGTTATTGTATCATAACGGCCTGTCACAGGTTACAGCGTGATGATTAGAGGAGAAATGCATAGCAGAGCATAAAGTTCCAGGTGGGAAAATAAACAACAAATTTTTTGCTAAAAGAGAAGAATATCACCTGTTGATTTATATAGATCCCAATGTACATTTTTTGAATTTGGGAGCTGTTTAAATGTGTAATTTGTGGTACATTTGGTTTTGTTGTACTATTAATATTGTAAACAGAATCTGAATCCTGACCTGACCTGTAACATCCTCCAGCATGATCGCTTCTCCAGTGGATCAGTGATGGTCTGGGGAGGCAGCATATCCATGGAGGGTCACACAGACCTCCATGTCAGAGCAAGCGATACCCTGACTGCTGTTAGGTACTGGGATGAAATCCTCAGAGCGACTGTCGGTCCTTATGCTGGTGCAGTGGGCCCTGGGTTCCTCCTGGTGCAGGACAATGCCCGGCCTCATGTGGTCAGAGTATGTAGGCAGTTCCTGGATGACAAAGGCATTGATGCCATTGATTGGCCTGCTCATTACCCTGACCTAAATCCAATTAAGCATCTATGGGACGTTATGTATTGGTGCATCCGACGCCGCCAAGTACCACCACAGACCATCCAGGAGCTCACTGATGCCCTGATCCAGGTCTGGGAGGAGATGCCCCAGGACACCATCCGCCGACTCATCAGGAGCATGTCCAGACATTGCTGGGACACAGGGGCCATACACACTAGGCTACTGAGTCACATTATGAGTTGATAAAATTCATGCAAGTTGGATCAGCCCGTGATTTCAGTTTTTTACTTTGATGTTTGGTGTGATTTTGAATCCAGCCCTCAGTGAATTAATGATTTTGGTTTCCACTGACTTTTGTTGAGTCATTTTGTTCTCAACAAATTACACAGTGTACATCAGTAAAGATTTTCAACTTGAATAATTTGTTCATCAAGATTTGATGTGTGATTAAAGTGTTCCCTAAATTTTTTTGAGCAGTGTATTATATTAGTCTAATGACCTCAGGGGCAATTTCTTTCTTCATGAGTGCTTTTTGCTTCGTTTTTTCCATAGTATAAGTAGCTAGGCCATACTTTAGCACACCATTTTAATAATGGGTAAAGCTAAAACCTCTCATGGATAATGTTTTGGTACCCTCTGGTGGCACATGACTAAACTGCATTATGTGAGTACTTCAGAACTAATATACAGAGAACAGGCACGGTTTCTTGATACATTCTTTACAATCCCACGTTTATCCGCCTGAGTGTGGATGGTATAGTTCCTCTAGACCTGGTCTATTTGTATGATTGAAGCATAAGTGTCCAAGTATGTTTTAGGGGCCTTCAACATTAACACTTGAGACCAGGCTTTCAAGGAGTGTAGAATTATGGGGTTGTTCCCATTAGTACTCACCGGCTACTTTATTAGGTATACAGTACTGGGTTGGACACTCTTTTGTCTTCAGACCTGTCTTAATGCTTTGTGGTTAGATTAAACAAGGTGCTGGAAACATTCCTCAGAGATTTTGGTCCATATTGACATGACCGCATTGCGCAGTTGCTGCAGATTTGTCGGCTGCACATCCATGATGCAAGTGTTCCATTCCACTACATCCCAATGGCGCTCTATTAGACTGAGATGTTGATGACTCTGGAGGCCATTGGAGTACAGTGAACTCACTGTCTTGTTCAAGAAACCAGTTTGAGATGATTTGAGTTTTGTGAAATGGCACGTTATCCTGCTGGAAGTAGCCATCAGAAGATGGGTAGACTGTCATAAAGGGACGGACACGGTCAGCAACAATACTCAGGTAGGCTGTGGTGTTTAAACGATGCTCAGTTGGTACTAAGGGGCCCAAAGTGTGCCAAGAAAATATCCCACACACCATTACACCACCACAACCAGCCTGAACCCTTGGTAGAAGGCAGGATGGATCCATGCTTTCATATTGTTTACACCAAATTCTGATCCAACGATCTGAATGTCGCAGCAGAAACCGAGACTCATCAGACCAGGCAACGTTTTTCCAATCTTCTGTTGTCCAGTTCTGGTGAACCCGTGCAAATTGTGGCCTCAGTTTCCTGTTGTTAGCTGACAGGAGTGGCACCTGGTGTGGTATTCTGCTGCTGTAGTCCATCTGCTTCAAGGTTTGATGTGTTGTTGGTTCAGAGATGGTCTTCTGCAAACCTTGGCTATTAACGAGTGGTTATTTGAGTTACTTTTGCCCAGAGAACTGCCACTCACAGGGTATGTCTCTTTTTCGGACCAGCCTCTGTAAACCCTAGAGATGGTTGGGCGTAGCCCGTCTGGCACCAACAACCATGCCATGTTAAAAGTCACATAAATCACCTTTCTTCCCCATTCTGGTGCTTCGTTTGTACTATAGCAGGTTGTCTTGACCATGTCTACATGCCTTAATGCATGGAATTGCTGCCACAGCTGATAAGCTATTTGAATTGACAAGCAGTTGAACAGGTGTACCTTTGAGTACATGTCTTTTTTAGCCTTTGTTGGGCTGTTAAGGTGTGCTGGGAGACAGGAATGCTTGCAAGAAAGATGTTCAATCTGTAGCCATGAAGGCATTTCTTGCTGGTTATTGTCAGGAGGGCAGCCATGCTAGAAAGAAAAAAATATTTAAATGGACAGCTAGATAAATTTTAACTGGGGGAGACCAAATCCACCTTCACTCTACCTTTTCTTAAATGCTTCCTAGAAATTCTTGGTACTTCACCAGGCCAAATAAAAGATGAAACAACAAAGTCCAGCTTCTTGAAGCACAATTAGGGGATGCTTACTGGAAGTGATTTGACCACCTCAAAGTTAACTAGGTGATTACAGCCCATATGTGTGTATGTGAGAGAGATTGTGGGCAGGATAGGCTCTGTAAAAGAAAAGAACTGTAACAGAAAGGAACGCCTACTACCCCTCTAAAAGTTAAAACAAAGACCATGTCGACAACCTGATAATATTTAATTGATAATCATTTATTATCAATGACAGTCATTCGGATCACACAAGAGTAAAAGAAACCTAAAAGTATATAGGACAAGAAAGAGAAGAGGGTGCAGAATAATAAATAAAATAGGGGGTGGAGAGATCAGCTAAGGCACTTAGGAAATGATATAAAATGTTGTAAAATGACAGTTTGGTTGTTCCCCCGTCCATAGAAGTATTTATACACAATATACACAAGTTTACTTTGTTACGGGACAAACTTATAAAATAGTGTTATTCCCACCAACAAAAAAGAAATTGTCAAGTCTTAAGATGTCAGAGTGTTCATCAAAGCAATATATGAATTGTAATGCATGTTTGAGATGGGGAAAAAAACCCAACTAGGGCTTTTGCACATTGTGTAAAGTATTTTCTGTTAACCAATATGTGAGTTTCAAATAATTGTATTTACAACAAACTTTATAAAAAACACAATCTAATTGTTGAAGGTTATTGGAGGCATCACAGTAGTTTACCAAGATACACTTAAGAGCTAAATCAATTCACAGGTATTTCACCAAAGACACCTCAACTGGAGTGTTCTTGCAACTTGTTACATGTTTACAACACACCATTACGGACTCGAGGTCATCCACTGTGCTCACATTTATACCAGGTGAAAATAATCTAAAGTGTAGAACTGATGAGGACTGAAAGCTCCGAGTTTGCTGAGGATTTTCTGCCAAATGTGAAGATGACACAGAAAAACAATATTTAACAAAATGGCGACAGCACCTGAGCCCTGCTCAGTGAAACTAATCGGTTGCACAGTGATGACTGTGCCTGAAACTGGTGTGGAACTGAAAACTGTTGTGGAACTGAAAACTGTTGTGGAACTGAAACAGGTGTCACAGAAACAGAATGAAGTGTCTTTCAATCTTTGTCAGATAAACAAAACAAAAACAAAGCAGGGCAGAATTCAATTCAGGTCTAATAAATGAAAATTGTTTCATCACTGGTCTTTGGTCTCAGAGTCACTGGTTTTGGTCTCTGCTTCAGGCACTGCAGCAACACTTGACTCCGTCACCTCCGGGTGCTCCTCTGAGGGCTCCTCCAAGGGCTGTGGGGCCGCTGTGCTAGGGGTCACATCCTCCTCCTCGTCCTCTGCCTCCGCCCCTTCACTACTGGGAGACTGGAAGCCACTGTCATCATGTGGAGGCGCGGGGAAGTCAGGTGTCGACTCTGGGAGGCTCTCTGGAGCCGTTTCTGTAGCTCCAGATGCAATTTCCTCAGGTGGTGGTGGTGGTGGCAATGCCTGCTCTGACTCCTCCTGGTTGGAGGGTGGTTCTTCCTCCACCAAAGGCTGGCTGTCCCCTCCCTGATCCTTCTCCTCTACAGCTGAAGCACTTTCTGCGGCAGATTCAACCTTCAATGGGACTTCTTCTTTCTCCTGTTCAACTGGTTTGACTTCCTCTTCCTTCACGACAGAAATGTCTGACGAGTCTGGAGGGTTCTCTGAAGCTTTGGGACTTTCAGATCCAATCTGGTCAGCAGAAATCTTACCATCAGAGTTCTCCTCCTCATTTCCATCCTTCTCCTCCTCCTCTGGGATGTCGTTGATGCCGGGCACCTCCACGCATGACTCGCTGGGCAGGACTGGGGAGCCTTCAACCTGGATCATGGACACCACCTGCTTCATTCTTCTCCTCTTTTGGGAGTCCCCACCTTCATCCTCACCGTCGCCCTCAATGTCCTCCCCTGCTCCGTCCACCTCCTCCTGGGCTCCTCCGTACTCCCCGGCCCAGTCGATAGAGGGTTTTTCTCCCAGTAGGTGCAGGCTGGGGTCGCTGTTGCTGAGGACAATGCTGTCCCTGTACAGGTTGTGTCTCCTTTGGACCGCTGCCTCCTTTACAGCTACAAAAAGAAGAGGTTCAAATGTGCTTAAATATGATAAATGGTAAGTGCAATGGCAGATTCTTATCTAGATGGGTGATCATATTGTCTTCAGGAGTCCTGAAAGTTCCAGACAAGAACTTGTAACTGTATTTGTTAGGAAACCTACTGACTAGGTCTGCAGATCAAGTGGACAAAACAAAAATGCTTTTGGTTCCTTGAACAGCAGAGAAATGATCAATTTCACCTTCTTTTTTTTTTTAACTGCAAATTGAGTTTGCTTCAAGTATTTTCTTTAATCTTTGCTGTCTCCCATCAGAGAAATGAGAGTTAAACATACAAAAAGGATTGTTTTCAGATTGGCTTCAAGTTAGACTTTACATCCAGTGTTAACTAAAGAGCTCGGTAAAGCAGCACCATGATCCACTGTATAATGAATGTAGAAACAGACAGGTAGAGTAACACTGTAGGGGACTGACCCATCATGATGTCCTTCATGACTGAATGCAGCACCACTTCTTCAAAGATGTTCTCCACCAGAATGAAACGGGAGAAGTCTTCAAAGATCAGCTCCTGGAAGCGTGGCAGCTCCTGGTGATCATAACAACAGTCAAAACCTATTGACATCTCAATTCAGTGGGGTTTTTTTTTTTTTTTGTTTTGTTTTTTTCCCCTGGAAATCTCTCTAAGTAACCTAATTTCAGGATGTGACTTACTCTGGGAGTCAGTCATTTTTTTGAGTATTGGTTTTATACCACAAGTGTTATCTAATACAGATCAAGATAGTGGAATCCAGATGGTCATCCTGCCATCTGTTGGGCACAAAGTATTACTACATGTCATGTCTTCATCTAGAACTAGATGGTACATTGACAGTGCACAACTACACACAATACACACACACACATGCTGAGTATAACATCATTACCAATACATTTTGGATATTTCCCCCTTGACATCCAAAGAATTGAAACACATGACTGAATTAATATATTTCCTTTTTTCTCCCAGGTTTTTGGTGACACAGTGCCATGAGACTCACCGAGGCACAGGAGGGGCCGAGCTGCTTCAGCATGTAGGGGATGAAGATCTGAAGGAGAGCCTCACGGAAGAAACGCTTCCTCACTGTGCTGCTGTCATAGTCAAATTTCTGATGGGGGGAAAAACAAACAAACAAACAACAAAAAACAGCACAGAGAATAAGTATTACTACAACAGTTTCAGCAGAGTGCTCGAATGAAACACATATCTGGTACAGAATATGTACTTTTTAATGAGTAAAAGCATCATTTGAGTAAAATGTGTCTATATCTGTACTGGTGATGAAGGAAAATCCTCAACCCTCTAATGATGAAAAATGATCCAAAGCTCAATCCTGAGATAGTTCTATTAATAGTTATCTAATAAATAATAAACATAGCAACTTTTGATCAATCCATATCAATTTGGGGTTTGAAATAGCAACTTGTGCAAAAAAATTCACATGCCTATGATATACCATTTCACAGGGATTTGTGAAAACGTTTCTGAAGAAATGGATCTACCAGCCTTCTGTGTGTGTGTTTTACCTTAATCACTCTGTCCTGGCAGCGCTGGATAGTCTTGCAGAGCTCCTCTGTACCCTGAGACTCCAGACTCTGGTGAAGGATCTGCTCAAATGTATATACTGCATGATCCATTTGCTGTGGACACACACAAATAAAAAGTGTTATCATATTTGGCATTGATGAGTAGTAGGAAAAATTTTAAAAAAGTGCAATGATATGTTTTTGGTGTAAATAATTCATTCTGAAAACTTTGTAACATATGTAACTGGTGACTAACTGGTACCTGTTAACTGTGACTGCAGAAATGTCTGGTAAAATGTCCATGCATTCAAAGGTTAAATACACTGCTCAAACAAATTAAGGGAACACTTAATTGTCACAGTATAACCCCGAGCCAATTAAACGTCAGGGATAGCAATCTGTCCATTCAGTAAGCAAAAGTGATTGTGAATCAGTTTCACCTGCTTTGGTGCAAATGAAAGTGACAACAGGTGCAATGGAGAGGCAAAAACAAGACAACCCCCAAAAAGGGAATGGTTTTTACATCTAGTGGCCACAGACAGTTACTCTTTCCTTATCCTTCCTGACTGATTCTTCTCTAGTTTTGTGTTCTGCTTGTGTCCTTGTCAATACTGGTAACATGAGGCGGTAACTGCTGTCCAATCAGGTTGCACAGGTAGTCCAGCTCCTCCAGGATGGCACATCCATACGTGTGGTCACAAGAAGGTTTGCTGTGTCTTCCTGCAGTGTCTCAAGAGCCCAACAAAATGACCTCCAGCAGGCAGACTGGTGTGCATGTTTCTGACCAAACTGTCCTAACCAGACTTCATGAGGGTGGCATGAGGGTCCAATGTCCTCTAGTGGGACCTGTGCTCACAGCCCAGCACTGTGCAGCTTGACTCACCAGAGAACACCAGAATTGGCAGGTCTGCCACTGGTGCCCTGTCCTCTTCACAGATGAGAGCAGGTTCACACTGAGCACATGACAGGTGTGAAAGAGTCTGAAGACACCGTGGTGAACATTATGCTGCCTGTAACATCATTCAGCATGACCGATTTTATGGTGGGTCAGTGATGGTCATATCATTGGAGGGTCACACAGACCTCCATGTCATAGCCAGCAGTACCCTGACTGCTGTTAGGTACTGGGATAGAATCCTCAGAGTGACTGTCAGAACTTACGCTGGTGCAGTGGGCCCTGGGTTCCTCCTGGAGCAGGACAATGCCTGGCCTCATGTGGCCAGAGTGTGTAGGGAGAGATCCCCCAGGACACCAACTGCCGACTCATCAGGAGCATGCCGAGACATTGTTGGGGGTGCATACAGGCAAGCGGGGGCCACACATACTACTGAGTCACATTATGAGCTGCTGTGACAAAATCATGCAGGTTGGATCAACCTGTGATTTCAATTTTTTATTTTGATATTCGCTGCGATTTTGAATCCAGCCCTCAGTGGGTTGATGATTTTGATTTCCATTGATCGTTGTTACATCATTTTGTTCTTAACAAATTATATAATTTACATCAGTAAATACTTTCAGCTTGAAAAATTTGTTCATCAAGATCTGATGTGTGACTTAAGTGTTCCCTAAATGTTTCTGAGCAGTGTATAATAATGCACAGCCTGCAGCCCTGCGGCCTTTGTCCCATGATGTGCCTGTGCACAAATATCCCCCAGTGGATTTTTTTCTTTCCTGTTTTCCTCAATTACTCAACAAACCGCTAGAGGGCGCTCACCTTCCTACAATTCTACTTCGCCTGCAGCTGTCAGCACAAGCTGAACCTTGTCCAACCCTTCCACAGACTCTAAGCAAAAAGAAGCCACAGTCCTGTGTTTCTATAAAGTAAACTGACTTGGAAGTACATAGAATTACATCACACTACTGGAATTTCTTCTTCTGTTCTAAGATACATCATCTTAAATACTATAAAAACACACAAAACACACTGCAAAACTGCATTGCCTAGAGCAGGCCTCAAAGAAGTTTAAACATCATTATACCACACAGTGAGTGAGCATGTCTATGACAGCATCAGAGCAGCAGACTGGAAAAACAAATGAATTCAAATAGCTCCCCGAAGCTTTGGCTGGATTATCGAGTGTTTGATAAATCAATTTACTAATAGATTCTTTGAAGCTACTCAAAAATTGACCTTATTATCTCTTGAGATATTAATCGAGTTTAATCCAGACACCTGCTGCTGCCTTTATTAGCCCATTTTTCACTAAAATGATCGATTTATGCAGGTTTTTTAAAAGTAAAAAAAATGTTAGTCCCACAGCGAGGGGATTTTGCATCTTTACAGCAGCACAGGGGATACTGCAAAACAATTCGCATAAGTAAACTGGAGTTACCGCCTTGCTGTGATACGCCACCATGAGCCAGTCAAGTTGTAGTTATGGTTTCCATCCATTTCTGGCTCCAGTCGTATATAGCCATGACAGTTAAAAGCGCCTCAAATGTTACTGCAAAGAAGCTACAAGTTCTAAAGAATGAATGCCTCAGTCACATCTTCAACCAGACAACGCAGAAGAACTTTACATCAAGCACAGTTTCAAGGTAGACACCCTTATGGTGTTGAATAATGGTCAGTAAAGTGTTCTTGCAGAACATATTGATGTCACGGTGCAGCTGACCTTTGACCTTTTGGATATAAAATGTCATCACTTCAGCATTTAACCCTATGAGGCATTTGTGTAAAATTTTGTCATAATTAACACAAGAACTCTTGAGTTATGGCCAAATATATGTTTTGTGAGGTCACAGAGACCTTCACCTTCAACCACCAAAATCTAATCAATTCATCACATAGTCCAAGCGCACATTTGTGCCAAATCTAAAGAAATTCCCTAAAGGCATTCTTGAGATATCACGTTCACAAGAATGGGACATACGTACAGACTACTCAAAATTCATTGCTACTGCTGGCGTGGAGGCATAAAAACACAAAGCAATATAATTATTAACAGTAGAAAAAAAATAAAAATATACAGTAATAAATAGACAGGGTAAATTCACATTATACTTACTCACTCATTGTATTTAGGAAGTATAGATATTGCACAGTTTAGTATGTACTGATATTACATGAGTGATGATTGTCAGTTTTAGTATGTGTGGTCTACTGGGAGCAGCGTTGGTTGTAACGTCTGACAGCAGCAGGAAGGAAAGACTTGTGGTATCTCTCCGTCACACACCATGTCTGGAACAGCCTGTCAGCGAAGGAGCCGCCCACTGCTGTCAGAGTGTCCTGCATGTTCTCCAGCTGGGACGATAGCTTAGCCATCATCCTCCTTTCTCCCACCACCTCCACTAGGTCAGGGGAGTATCCCAGGACACACCTAGCCTTCTTTACCAGTGTCTTAAGTCTCTTCCTGTCAGCCATCAAGTAATGCTGCTGTTAAGGTGGTTACATCTAGTTTACATCTGTTGGTACTTTATGGTGGCGCATCATTGTATCATGCTGAGAAAAGGGGAAAAAATTAGCATGTCTACCACCTTACTGTGTTGAGGTTTGCCCAACTGTCAGGGAATTGTGAACATTCAAATGCCCCTCATTTTTAAGGACTTGAATGTTTTTACAGTGTAGGACTTGAGAAAAGGCTTCACAGCCTGAGTATCTGTAGTTTCTAAACAGTACTTGAACTCTGGGTGACCCCCCTCCCACTGGCCCCGGGCCCTACTGAGGAAGTCATGATTAAGTGATTTCTCCGTGGGGTGGTAGCAGCCTGTTGGATCTCTTCCCTGAGACAGAGTTCCTGTTGTGGTGTTTGGATACACATACAGGCTACAATTTTTAGTATCTAAATCTTGCAGAAATATGCCAGATGACAACTTAGCTTCATTCCAATGTGGAAACCGTCACGTTCTTAACTGAAACAAGTGACATATCTTCTTAATATTTTGATCCAATTCTACACTGTGTCAACACCCTGATTTTACTTATGTATGCACTAAAAGCAAAGCGCACTGGGACGTTCTCAGGCCAAGGAAGTTTTTAAAAGGGTTGGTTCATCTAAATTACAAAAAAAATGTACTTTTTAGTTTTAAATGTTGTCTGTCCATGCAGATAATATTGGTTGTAATCGCCCAGGTTTGTTAGATAACTGCCTCTGATATTTCTGCATTGGCCCAACCACAATGGAAGTAAAGGGAATTTTGTTAACAGTGTCTCAACATTGAAAAATGAAATTTTGACAATTTTTACTAACTTTGGATAATCCATAAAAACACACATTTTTAAAGGGTCTTTTTCTTTGGTAGAAAGTAGTTCCACCAAATTGGCTGAGTAAAAAAAAACAACCCATCATTGTCTAAATAAGAGAAGAAAGGTTCTATGAATAGACATGTGCGGCAGTGAATGATGTTTGTGGCTGTACTACAAACAAGTGAGTGTTTACACTTTCAGCCAGATAAGGGGCCCTATCTTACACCAGGCCAAGGTGCCACACAGTGCAAATTGAATATAACCTTAGTTCAGGCAGGACATGATGTCAAGCTCTGCTTAAATCCCAGCTACATTAGCTGATCTCAAGCAGCCCAATCAACTGATGGAGCAGCTGATAGATGGAAGGGTGTCAGCTGATAGATCACATGATTCCTTTCTATGCAAACAATTGGCAAATCTCATTAAGGAGACCCTACTTTAACAGCTTTGGCCTGCCTACTGTTTCTGCAAGCTCCTTTGCAACCCGTCTCCACCCCAGCTCCTCCTTTTCATGTCATTGATGCTTGCTCTGTTCTTTTCACAAGGGGTCTTTGCTGCTGCTCACCCTGCCCTAGGCTTTCTATGAAGGCACTTGGATGGGCATTGAGGTTTGCTCTCTCTACCTAAGGCTTCCCTTGTATGCACGTGGAGAGGCAGAGAAGTGTGCTCTTTCTGCCTTAGGCTTTCGGTGTACGCCTAGGAAAGGCAGAGAGGCCCCAGAAAAGAGCCATACTACCAGCCATGCAAATGTACTTGCACCCATCTGTGTGCCCATGAGAGTGTAGGTCTCAAAGTGAGGTGCAGTCAGGGCATTGTTGGCGTATTTCTATTTTGAGGCAAGAGAAAGAGATTGTGCAATTGACCAATAGCTAGCTCCTCTAAAGTCAGACTGGCACAGTATTCTGCCAGTATTTAAAGGGCGCAATTATCCAGATAGTAAGATGCGCCTACATAGGTAGGTTCACAAGGTGTGCACACTGTGTTTGTTTCACACACAGGGACACGTGAATGGGTTGCAGGTGGGTGAAATAATACATCATTAATGAGGATAATATTACTGACATTCTATAAAATGTGAACCTAGCAGAGAGCAGAGCAGAGCTGCAGAGCTGCTGTCCGACTCCCCATTAAGACAGACGCTGTGCACAGTTACACACGAGGAGCAGCGTTACTTCATTGATCATTTCAGAAGCTAAAAGTTTAGTTCTGGTGCCTCTGTCAAGTCTTTAACATCAGTTTTTAGTTCTGGTGCTTAAATGTCCCGCATATTTGTGGCAGTGACATTACTGCTCTTACTGCATTACTCTCAGCAGAAAACAGCTTCCTTCTCCAATCTGCAGAATTCGCCATGTAAATAGCCGTGCAATGGTAACAGACACTAAATGGTTGAATTCATGTTATTCCCAAAGCACCTATAATTAATTAAATACAACCACTTTGCCCGCTGCACCTTACTTTGCACCGTTTAACTAGCAAAAGTGGAGTCAGACACGCCCTCAAAGCACTTGCACCATGCACTTTGGACCATATGCCATACGTACTTTAAACAGGGCCCAAGAACTATCTTTCCCTACCTGAGCAATGGCGTGGGTGAGTCCCAGGTCTGCACAGGGTGTAAAGTTCAGATGTATGCACATGATACCCTTATTTATGTCAATGCAAAACCCAAAGAGCAACTTTTAAACTAACTGCAACAATGATAATGTAACTAAATAGCTTGACGATTCACACATATTTCTTAATACTGAGAAGATTGTTCCATTGTCCATTTGATTTTTACAAGGATGCACTCTGCATCTCATTTTGATCCCAAAGTCTTTGTGCCATCAACCATAGCTTCACACAAAGTCTCAAGGCCCTGCTTTTGCAAAGTCAGACATGAGCATTTTTTATCTACAAATACATTGCTAGTTGTATTATTACTGTTGTTACTACTGGCTAACCTGCTGCTAACTTGTCCAGTGTCCTTTGCCCTTGCCAGATAGTCAGCTTTGCATGGGTCTTGCTTATTGCTGCTCTGCGTGTGTCAAAAATGGTTAAAGTGCTTTTGTGCTTTATAATGCTTGGCTGCGTTTTTTTGCTTCATATTGCTAGCTTGGCTACATGTACAGAGTAGTGAATATTGTTGCTGTTGCTCCTCCAATGGTATCATAATTGACAGAAATGATGGACAAACCTACAAAAATAAGACCCAAGTTGTAATAAACAGGATTTATCCTATAATACTGTAAGATGTAGCTGTGGACCAACAAAGTGCCACATTTAAGCCTCACACTGTAAGTAAGACTGAACCCATCTGTAAAAGCAAAGGGATATAGGTAATTGCAGCATTAGAGCATCACCTCTCTCATGAGGATCTGGGCCCTCTGGACAAACACTGAGGGGCTGGCGACGTCAAACCTCTGCTGCAGACCCTCCAGACTCAGCGGCTCCACCTTCTCATAGCAGCTTTGCATCTTCACTGGGTGGAAGGCCAGCATGGAGATCTTCTCCATGTGCTGAGTAGAAAACGGGAGGGATGGGGGTGAAGCTCATTTGTACAAGGAATATTTTTATTTATTTTAATTGTACTTTTGTTTCACAAACCATACTGGACTACTGAATGGTTTTTATTTCAAGGTTGCAAAGACTTTGTATCACTGGACAGTTAATGCTGATACCAGTTCATGCACATAATATTCTAATTCTTGAGAAGTCTGATCTACTACATACCAATCATGTTGCCATCACAGCAAAGAATGTCATCCCACACTAGGAGCTTCAGTTCAACCTCCTTACCTGTGCCACGGTCTCCTTGGTGCCACCATTGAGGGTGTTCTTGCTCATGTCCACCAGTTCCCTGAAGAACACATCACGGACCTCAGAGAAACCTCGACTGGTCGGCTCCATCAGGGCGTCCAGGATGGAGCTGATGTAGGGCTCGATACTCACCTTCAACAGCTTCTCAGCTTTGGGGAGAACGACCTCTGTGGGGGAACCAGGAACACAAGAGGGGGGAGATGGAGGTCAATGTGTATGGTCAGACAACTAAAGAGAGAATTAAAGCAAGACTATGTCACTTTTGAAAGAAGAAATAGTGCAGACAATAATTCATAAATAATAAGTTGTAATCATGTGTAATATGTACAGTTGAAAAAAACAACAACACCTTTATATGATAGAGTGTTTTATTTGGTGGCTTATCCCTCCCCTGGCTTTTATGTTACTTCCATTTTTTTTTAATACATATTAATGTTTTGTTTAATAACTGGACCCTGGCCTCCTGCCATTTTGCAAAGTGGCCCCAAGGCAAAGCATGTTGAGTATCCCTCGTACGCCCATTTCACTGTATACTGCTGCAACCCTTCATACTGAGCAGCAACAGGAGATCTGACTGACCAGCAGTCGAACTCTGACCACTCATGCAACTTCTGCCAGCATGTAACAGCAGACCAATCAGAGCCTAGAATTAGATTGTAATCACTCTGGTGACACACTTCAGACTTCATAGATGCACTTTCACTGTAAAGAATAATTTACACAATCGAACCATCACAGACAGGCTAAAAAAAGGCAAGAAACAGGGATAAAAGAAAAAAGGTCTGGAAATCACTTCATCAGGTAAAAACTAGAGGTGGGGAAAAAAATCTGTACAGCATAGTATCACGATATTTTTGTGTGGCAATATCATATTGATGTGAAGACACCAAGTATCAATCTATTTATTATATAAATCACTTATACTACAAATACAACTTAAAGCTTTGGTAGTCTACTAGAATAATACAATTAATTGCTTTTCCTAGGGCTGAGTATCACCACTAATTTCCTGAATTGATTCAAGTTCTATTCACAAGGTCCGGATTCAATCTGATTTCCATTTCGATCCGATTCCAATTTGATATTGATTCAATTGGGGATATTTCACTTACAATACCAATTTTTGCTAGAATGTGTAAGAGATTCTCAAAGAGCTAATACTGTACATTTTACAAGGAATTATTCAAAAGAAGAATAAATTCAGAACAGGATTAAAACTGAATATTTTATAACTAAATGTTTCTAGGGTAGCAACAGTAATATTAAAACAGCAAAGTCACAATAATATAAACTCAATATACTGGAAACACATCTAATACTTCACAATACTGAGTGAAGTTGATAAAGAAGGAAGAGCACAGACATGTCAGCATCCATCTTCCTGTCCTCTCTGCTGCTGAGGAGAGTCACTGCCTGCAGGTTAAGTTATGGCTGGTAAATTTTACGATACGAGACAAACTGAGCAAAACCGTTTAACAGTTACTGCTGTTTCAGTTGATAGTAACAATTTGCTAGAAGCTGGACAGCACTCTGTGCTTGTTTATAACGTGATGTTATCAGCGGTGGATGAGAGACTGTGAACAGAGCAGACTGAAATATCACTTTTCTACATGTTTACATGTTGCTAAACAGCTGTATTGATAAAGTATTGGCCTTTTCCTTAATGAAGGTTTTATTGGGCTCACAGTAACAAGTGTAGTTGTCCTCAGCTCAATTTATCTTCACATCTCTGTCTTCATCACAGCATCTCTACTCTGTGTTTGTGTGTGTGAGTAAAAGTGGCACAGCAGCCCGACACACAGACAGCAGGAGGAGAGGCTGGTGCAGCATGATAATAAATTACACCAAAACATAAAAAGTAAGTGAATAGTTACAAATTAAAGAGCCGGTAACATCGGAGCTTCTCAAAACTACAGTAGTTAATCATTTAGTGCAGTGGCCTGTTTGCTACCGGTGAGATTAACGGGGTTAAAGCTTCCCACACCTCGTGGAAAAAAAGTGTATTAAAAGACTGATCTTGGATTTTATGAATCGATATCGGGTCATTCAAAGGAAGATCGATTTGAATCAGATGAATCGATTATTTTAACCCAGCTCTAGCCTCTTCAGTCCAGTAGATACAGTTTGCTGCAATAAAAATGACTTAAGTGAGAAGAAAAGACTTAACTTTATCCTATTAGATAAAACAGATGTTGACGTACTTTTCCCTTTGGGGGAATAATTAGCAGGTAAGGTAATAAATAATACTCTGAATATCACAACATGTTTTTAAAATCGCAATAATATTGTATTGTGACTCCCACCCCCGTAAAAATCTAAAAATGCCCACTCCCCCACTAACCTCTGATCTTGTTGGTGACATGCTCCTTGGATGTGATGATCTGGTCCATGTCTGTTCGTATGGAGGCCTCCAGAGAAGAGCAGGAAGCCTCACACTTCTTCAGCACTGCCTCATACTGAGCCTGGCACTGCCCCTGCACCAGGCTATACACCGCATCACTAATCTACACACACAGGAAACACACATGTGAGGGAAGACCCTGCCGTTCCTGTCGGTTGCTCAGCTGAAGCGAACCAAACTCAAACCTCTGCAGCACTTGGTGTTTTAATTAAGAGTTGGAAACACTTGCCTCTCATCCTGGCTGTCTCTGCAGTCAGCAAAGTGTGAAACAGGCAAGGATTTTTCTTTTAAAATAAATTACTGACATAAACAGCAGCTGGTACCATTACTAGTGGGTAATATTCAAAAGTAGATAGCCAATCAGCAATGTTTATATTTGATTAAAAAGCAATCAGTTCTTGAAAAAAAAAGTTTCCTGTGAAAAAAACATAAAGCTGAACTTTTGATAAGACTTACACAAGTACGCATGACCATGTTTTTGTGTTAATTATTACCAGTATTATTTACTGCCCTGTGTCCTGCATGCTGTATACCTGCGCTTTCCCAGCCTGTCAGGACTGAAGTCTACGGGGACTTTAATGGGGGGTTCTTAATAATGTTTTTTGGAATTAACATTAGTAACATATTTAAGACATAAAGCATCAGCTGCTAAGGGGTTAAATTAAATATACTAACTTAAAGTTAAATGTGTGTGGGTAGTTTCTCACCAGCATCCAGTTCCTCTGCCTCTCGTGTAGTTTGCCTTTCAGGCGTGGGGCAATGAGCTCCCTCAGCTCAGGGAGGAGGCCCTCCATCACCAGGTTAGACAGGATCTAGTAGACATGCAAACACAACTCATGGGAACACAATTAAGATCATCTCACTCATCACATGTACAAATGTTTCACTCAGTAAAGTGGTAGAATTAGACTTTATTTTTCTAATCAGTAACTCGAGCGCTATGGTTCCTAGAGGTGCAAAAAGCTCTGGCTTGTGTCTGGGATTGCAACCTTGCACTGCACATTGAGTTTGAGATTTGCTCTGCATAGAGGATGGAAACTCCACAGTGAGTTCCCTGTGGTGTTTTGGAGCACATCTATCGGAGTGATAGACATATTTTTAATCATCAAAATAAAACCTATTAACTAATTTATCAAGAAAAGAGTACTCGTATGACACTAACAAAATTACAGTGGACAATAAAACATAAAAAAAGAAACAAAAATAATTAACAAACAATGCAGCAGAACTAGAGACATTATTTTTATATTCCATGCATTCCCATTCCTTAACAAACCTGGTGCTACCAATACCTAAAATGCAACTTCACTATTGATGATATGGATCAATATTACATTACTGTAATAGAGGGTTGTATTCATATTCCATATACCTTAGAGACATCTTGGAAAGAGCGTCATCACTACCTTAAGTAAAAAGTGCTGTCTAATGGCTACAGCTGTATGTCTGCTAGGGCTGGGTGACGTGGACAAAAATTCACATCCCTGTATTTTCAGGCTGAATGGCAATACAAGATATATATCTCAGTGTTTTTTACAAATTGGGTTACATGTTCAGTTACAAGTCAAAGACAAATTTGAGATGTAGGACTGTGATCAAAATAAAATGCAAAGATGGGGATTTTTTTTTCCCTGTTTGAAAATGTACAGCTGCACAACTTGTACATTATATGAAATAAATAGCTGGGCTGTGCGTTAACTTTTTGTCCATCACATTGAAGCTACAGAGGTTTAAAGGTTTGCAGCACAGGACACAAAACTAAAACATGAGTATAAAGGTATCAAGTAGGCCTAAATCCGTTGAAGTGTGACACGATTAAAAATCTTTGTGAGGGGAGTTAAAAACTTGTTTTCCATGGCCTTTAAAAATAATCTAGTGCTGGAAAATTAAATATTTTCATAGATTTATTTATTAATCTTATTTATGCACAGAGCATCAACAGAGAGACTGAGGGAGGGAAGGAGTGAGAGACACTTTGTCAACGTTATATACATCTTGTTTATAAAATATCTGTGTGGTTGGTGCTTCATCTGTCTCCTGCATCCAGGTGCTGCCTCAGTGTCACACAAGGATGGAGATTTGCTATGATCCACCTCACACACAAACTAGCAAACAAACGCTCACCTGACACTATCAAGCAGCTCTGTCTCCCACACATGCAAGCGCAACGCTGTACTGCACGTGTGCTACTGCGGTCATTTCATTCATCTCACAGACTGATTCAGCATAACATGTGCAACATGTAGATCAATGTCACACTGCAGACTAATTAACAGAGATTGAACAGAGCAGCAGCTCTGTGTCTCTCTGAGTGTTGCTGGAGAAACTGTGAGTGAGTGAGTGGGGCGGAGCTGTGTGGAGACTGTGACAGAGGAGAGATGCACACTGGTACGCGTTATGTAACACAACTTGACTCTATATCTATAGAAACGGTAATGTCTAAATCTATATCTTGCTTGAAAGTATATCAATATATGGTACATTGTCATTATATCACCTAGTCCTAATGTCTGCTCAAATTTCCTGGTGTAACACACAACAGGAAGACAGTATGTGAGACACTGACACCCCTCTCACCCCAAACATGCGCGCACACACACACACGCACACACACAAAGAATGTAACTTTATATCATATATTTCAGGGTGGGAAATTCACACCAGCCAGTAGCAACTACCACTTCAGTTTTTAATGTCGTCCGACTACCATTTATATATATTTGCTTGTAAAAACACAAAACCTGTTGGTAAAAAAACAGCCATTGGGGAGCTGGAAATCTTCTCAGGTCTTTAATTAATATAAATCATGTCTATAATGCGATGTCTTTGTGGGTTTGCAGCTTCCAGAAAAACCTGTTCAGTGCCAGAGGTATAGAAACCGGGGCCAAACCACGCCTGCACATAGAGTACCCCTCAAGGCACACAAAGCATGAATACATCTTGAACAGAAACACTTTGCATACAGTAGTCTAAACAGTCTCACCATTCTTAGATGCACCCACGAAACCAGGTTACTGGGAAAATACACTGATACAATGTAAGACCCATGTTTCCATAAAGCATGCTGGAAGTCAGAACTCTGCTTTACAACAGCAAAACCAAGCCTGGTATGTTTGATCAGTATTTTATTGTATGACATCATTCCAATGTAAAATAGGAAAGCCAGGAGACAGATGACGGTGATAAATGTTACGACTGCCATGCTGCTTACCTGTGATGGTTCACCACACATCATCTCCCAGGTGCCGTAGTGCCCCTGAGCTTGACGGTAGAGTCGTACTGCATCAGTAAAGGCTGGTGTTTGGACTTTATTCTCCTCTGACAAACCTAAGATGGGATAATTAATAGCTGTTAGCTGTTAGCATTTAGGCACACAATCCATATGGCAGTTTAGAAAAAAAAAGCACAGGTGTAAACAAGTAAATAAATGATGACTGAATTCCATTTAGCTGCTACAATTTCATGGTCCTGGTAGTGTTCACTCTGTCACGTCTTACTGCGGATAAAAACTGAGCCATCATTAATGTTATTATTAACACCTTTTCCTGCTACAATATGTTGAACTTTCTGCTGTGAAAAGGCCTTTTGAATTTCTGAACTAGCTTGCCTAGTGCCTTATGACTATAGCTATAGTTAACTAGGCAAACTGGCTTACCCACGACAGCAAAAATGGAATACTGCAAAGTCTAAAGTGTGCCCTGGGCCCAGTCGACCTGGGCCCAGGGCACACTTTAGAAAGTATCTTTTTTTAAGTTGAGAGAAATATAGGGATGCACAATATTGGATTTTTTGCCGATATCTGATACATGGATATTAGCAACTCATTCTGGCCGATAACCGGTATCGATATATCCACATTTTTCCCCACCTAATTTTAGTGATCTCTTCTGTAGTGGAATTAACATCATATTTTGCATGCATACTCTTATTGTGATGGCCCACCAGCAGATGGAGACATGAATGTGGCACTTTTCAATGTATGTAATATTAATTCATTGTGCAAAATAAGAAAAAGCAGGTTGGCTGATTCTGGACTCTGGAGCCCATATCAGCCAATACCATTGAAATGAAATAATCGTGTCCCTAAGAAATATGTGTGAAAAAAAAACAAAAAAAAAAAAAAAAACANCTTAAAAAAAGATACTTTCTAAAGTGTGCCCTGCTGATTCAATACATATTGCAGAGATTGCACTGGGCTGGATGAATTCCAAGTTGCTATTGAAGCAGCTGAAGGTATGTGTCCTTGAACTGTCCACCATTTTCTGCTTTCTTGCTTTTCTAGTGTTGTTTTTCTTGAATGGTCATGTTACTCACAGATTATGTCAATAAAAGTGACAACTTCTTTTCCCCTGTGCAATTGAATTATATATCAATTTAGGTATTCAAAAAGTGATTAGGGATTTGTGATATTTAGGTAAATTGATTTCTTTCTCAACCTAATTTGTGTATGTGTGTATGTGCTGATTTAGTTTTTACTGGCAGCAGTCAACACTGGAGTCAAGTGGTGTGTGAGAAAACAGAAACTCAAAAAGAAAAAGTTGAACTTTATTACATTCTTCAAGTTGTCTGGCTTCCAAAGAAAATGAAAATCTGCTAAAACCAGAAAAGCATGTTAACACTGAGTGCTGTGATAAAGAAAACTCTGAAATACTGTTCAGCCTTACTGGAGAGTGTGTGAGAACTCCCAACTATGACAAAGCCAGGAAGTGTGTGTTGGGGGAGGGCAGTGACAGGACCAGAGCTCCTGGTAGTAGCAGAGACAGGAAGTCTCAAGACCCTCTCTAAGAAGGAGGCGTTCATTTTGACTAAGCTTTGCATGGTATGAGGGGATTTCAAACAAACCCAAAATTGGGATTTTGGGATAGTCTCTTCTTCTAGCTTGACAATCCACAAAACTTACATCACTCATCTCCTTTAAATATAGCTGAGACTGACTCAAGCTTATGTAAAAATACTATTCAATGCAGCTCATACCAAATGACTGGTCCTAACTAGATCCTTGTGATATTTTTGGTGGAAATACAAAGAAATGTAAGAGTACGTTTTTGCTCCAACTACTGGACCACAGTACAAGCCATGTCAAGATACAGAGCTAAGCCTGAGTTCAACTTAAGTGTCTTAGACAAGGACACTTCAATGTGGGCACTGGAGGAACCAGGGATCAAACTGTCAATCTTTCGATTCGTGGACGACCCACTCACTCCTGAGCTATGGTCGTCCAAGACCAAACCCTGTGAGCACCCTCTCTGTCACTGCTAGATTACACTGTACACCTTCTCTCCCTGCAGTAAAGCCGAGCTGACGCTGAATAGATTGAAGGCCCTGACACACCAAGCTGACAGTATCTGTTGCCCTAGTCTTTGCGGTGTGTCCCGCACCGTTGGCCCTCATCAAAACTTGTCAGCTGTTTGTCAGCTGATTCAGCATGTTGAATCAGCGACAGAGTCGTGGGAGCCAGTCACTGAATGAAATCACTCTGACTGGCAGTTCAGCTCAGTGCACAAAAAGAGAAACAGAAGTGCAAAAAGTAAACAACCAACTAAAGTCAAGAGAGAGTGAGATAAATACAAACTTGGTAGATAAGGCAGGATTATCTTTCTTTAGCCACTGAGCTCTTTAGCAGAATTATTTCATTATAGTTTGTGTTATTGTTCACTGGGGCACAGTAAACAGTCTTTGTTCTTTCAACATTGGATTTTGTTGTTAATGTGCTAACTGGCTGACAAGTGACTATCTTCTGGTTTTCCTTTTTGAATGACGATTACTGACTACCACCATCTGCTGGTGTGGAGAGTTATTTCCTCTCACACAGGCGCGGAACATATGTGCTAGTTGGCTGTCGGCTGTAATCTTCGCAGTGTGTTCATGGCAACTCTTTGTCCATGACACAGGCGATGAGAGGCGACACAACAGTTGGCTTTTATTGCTGCTAGTTCTTTGATGTCGTTTTGGTGCGTCTGGACCTTAAGACAGATTTCTGCCTTGAAATGATCACCCTTGACTAACTTAAGGATCAGCTGAATTTCTGAGAGATTGGTTGTTATTTAATGAGAAATTTGAGGGGGCTCACTGGGCCTGAGTAATTACCTAAAAGATCAACGATCAGGTTTTCAAAAGACTGGGTAGTATCTCTGGAATGTAAAACATTTTGGACGACTGTCTTACAGTCTGATTAGTTCCACAGTCCAGTTTTCCTCATGGTGTCTTCACCTGCTGCACCTTTACTGGTGCACACTTAGGCAGCTACAGGGTCATCAGCTGGGGCCACCATTCATTGAGGTTTCAACTCCTACCCCATACATCTCCCAGTGGGTAGGCAGTGGCCAGTTGGGGAACTGTCCCCAACACCCCCTGCAGCTACCCTGACTACGGTGTTGAGCCATAAAGACTGTCCCTCCTCCACAGCCACAACCTGTAGCTTCTCAGTCACCTCTGCCACTTCTTTCATAGCCCTCTATAAGCTCGCCTCAGTCCTCCAAACCACTTGGAAAAGTTAGATTGCTAATTTGCCCACAAAGCCCCTGTATCCAACGTCTGCTGGGTGGATGCTTGCGGTCCAGCGTGCTGTTTAACAGTCTGCTGACAGTTCAAAGTTCTCAATGTGCTGCCGGTATCCCTTCCTCCCACGGGATAATAAGTTCAGAAATGAGGACCTTCTTGGCAGCTGTGGACCACATCATGACATCAGTTTGTGATTTCAAAACCAGCTGCTTGCCCAGGTCAACATGCATTTCTCTTTCCAGGAGTAAGCAGAGATGTTAGCTTCCTGCTGCTGGCTTCCATTGGTTCTCTCCTGGCCTGACAAAGGGAATGAGTTGTCGATGACAGAATCCTCTCTAAGAGGAAGAATGACTTGTTGACCTGGGTTGAGACTGGTGCACCCACACCTTGTTGTGGCTGTTTAAAAGCTGTAGCTGTTTAAAGTCAGTGCATTGTGCTGTGTAGCGCAGAGAACACATGAAGTCATTCAGCTGTTCATATGTTGTGCATCTGGCCTGTGTTAAGGCTCAGGCATCCGACTCATGTACTGGTTGTTTCCTCTTTCTGAGTCCTCACAGCTCCTTCCCTAACAACTCACACAGGTTTCTGATCAACACACTGCACTGCTAAGACATCAAGCAGCAAACACAAATATGCCTCTGAGAAAAGAAAATCTGAAAATCCATTTGTTTTAATTTGCTTTACTCAACTACACAAATTTGAATGTTTTTCTGGTTTTTATACTTAAGTTTTATCTCTGAGTTTGAAGCTTTTGTCATCACAGTACTTGTTGATGTTTAAGAGACCTGAAGAGAAACACACTGGAATATTCAGCAAAACAGTCAGCGCTAGACAGACAGGGAATTTGAAGAAATGAAACATTGATAGAGAGCAGACTTTGACACAATGCAGTCTAAACAATGAGCTGTTGTTGAGCCACATTGTAAAAACCTCTCACTGCCTCTGGCACTACAAACTAAATCTCTCAGTTGCCAAGGAAGCCATACACATCACTTTATAACACTGCATGGTACATCAGAGGAAGTGCGGTTCTGACTCACTGCCTAGCTGTATTACATTTTGTGTAAATTACACACTGATTCATGACATCAAAGTGACAAAGTTGTTTCAAAGTCTTGTTTAAAATGGCCAAAGCATTAAGCTGGTTTAAAGACTGATTGTGATGGCACTAAATACATAGGTTTCAGTTTCAGTGAGGGTAAACCAAGCCAGGTCTTGGAGAGTGTGTAGTCGAGAGCACGACCAAACCTTTACAAGTAGCTTGAAAAATGTTTGCAATGTAATTTCAACATTCACGTAAACTGTACACGGTTTACACAATTCACCCGTTTACATCTTATTAAGACTTAAAGTTATGCGCAATAAAGGGCGTGGCCACTTTAAGTGACAGACTGTCTGTGAGGAGTCAGCACAGTCTATGAGTCAGATCCACCTCTCGCTGCTCCACAGCTCCAGCCTCTCACCCAAATATGGTCACTTCTGGGTCCAAAAAACAAAGATGGTGACGGCAAAAATGCCAGACTCAAGGCTTCATAACAGGATTCCACAAACCAGTGGGTGACGTCATGATGGCTACATCCATTACTTTTACAGTCCAGGATCCAGTTTCCTAGCAAGTATACAAGGACCTTGAATGTATAAACTTCCTGACTCACAGTCTGAACTTTAGGTAAACAGAGCAGAATGCAACTCATGCAGTTCCACTGGCTCTGTCTGAACATACCTCACATAGAAACACTGTTTGCAATGCTGCAAAGCTGCACCTGCTTATTTACATTCTAATTTATTAACACACACCACACGCAGTCCCAAACAACTATTTATCTATTTCCATTTCCACCCTTCAATAACTATGCAGTGTGTGTGTGTCTGAGAATGTAAGTGCAGGTCTGGTGGATAAACTGTAGCACCTGTCACTTAATGAACCTTCTGCTAAAGTAAACAGCAGAGGGAGGTGATGTTAGAACAAAGCTCCTGTTAGAAGTGACAGGTCTCTCCTGGGTCCTACCTCTTGCACAATGTTAATCTGAGCTAAGCACCATGGCAACTAGGTAAATATGCCATAATGATGTATTTATTTCCACTTTTCAGTTCTGTAGAGTTTCACACTCACCTGTGATTGTGGCAGCTACATATGGAGCTGAGAACTCAAAGGTCAGATAAAAACACACCAAACCCACAAGTATGGAAAACTCAATATTTAACAAACTGACATAAAGGTTTCTCAGCAAGTTTTGACAGATACCATTTTCATTCTCATGTGCCATCCCATCACAAGAACCCAGAGCTCTTAAACTCTTTTTGTGCTGAATACAGAACTCTGAAGGCACTGATCCAGGATGACGGCATTCTTGCTCTCACTGCTTCTCCATTTTTTCCACAAAATGTCTTTGTGGCAATAAGTGAACAGAGCGCAAACTGCCCATTATGATTAAGCCATATATATGTTCAGTCTAAAAGACTGTTCCAGAGGGTCCTTGTGGGAAAGATCTGAGCCCCCTTCAGCTGGTAGCCCTGGGCAGATACAGACTAAATCAAAGGACTCAAGTCCACATTGATCCTAGCGATGCACAATAATATCGGCATGTCATCGATATCGGCTGATATTGGATTTAAAATGAAATACTGGAATCGGCCAAGATGCTTTTTCTTATTTAGAACAATGAATGAATATTACATACATTGAAAAGCACTGTATTTCATGTCTCCATCTGCTGGTGGGCCATCATGATAAGAGTATGCATGCATAATATGATGTTATTTCCACTACAGAGGAGACTTGATGATCACTAAAATTAGGGGATATCTGGATAAAATCCAATATCAGGTACCCTAATTGATCCCATAAACCTGCCTCAAAGCATCCGGGAAGGAATCTTTATTACCCTGCATTCTAATGTGTCTTGGCACTATGGTACATCAGTAAATCATCAACTAATCTGGAGCATTAGTATAATTAATGAAAATAGCATAGTCTAAAGTCTACTAGTCATATAAGTTGTTGAGATCATGGTTTCTAGTCATGTTTCGTTCACCAGTGGATTTAAATGCACTAAATTTGTGCTGATCATTAGTTGGCAGGACTCACCATCATTGGCGTGTCTGACACAGTCCTGGAGGACAGCATGCCACTTCTGCTGCTCGTTCTCCGCAACCACACAGAAATAGTAATGCCGGGCGAAAGGGTGCCAGAGGATCAGCGGGAACTGGGTGGCACACTTAAGGAAGGGTGAACTCCCCACCTTGGCTTTCATATCTGGAAAAATGTGCACAACATAAACAAAGTGAGAAATCTGATCAAAACTTTCTACACGTGATGTGCATATGAAGAAGTTAATGTAGTCTTCAGCAGCCTCAGCATTACTTAAGTATTAAAAGGGATAGTTTGGATGTTGTGTTGCAGGTCAGCTGTTTGGGTTAGACTTTCGGCGGTTTATGGAGGAGACGAGTGACAATGAGCAGCCTCTGGCATGTTCAAACACAACCAGTTTGTTCTCATGTTTAAAGGACTTAACATGACAAATAGGTGAGCAGTAGCCCCACTGTGGGTTCATCTACCCTTCAAACAATGTAGCTAGTTGGAGATATTGACCATAGCGATGCCTGCCCTCTCTCCAGTATAATGGAACGCATTATGTTGCATTACCGTGTTTCTACAGTAACCCAAAACGGACCAACTAAACACTTGCTCTGGATAGGACCATTTGCGTTTTCGCATTTTCGTGAAGCCCAACTGCAATGTGCAACACTGGAGTGACACTGATTTGTAACATGATTTCTACTTTAGCCAGTGTTTTTACTGCTTTAAATCACCTGGTCTGTTTGTTTTGGAGAGGAGGAGACCTCTGTGGATAACCAACCTCCTGAACTTCTGGATCTTATGTTATCGGAGGAGAAAAAGGTGACCACACATTAGCATGTATTGGTGTAGCCACCCGCAGTGACGAGCCACACTGTGTCGGAAATACATGGATTTGTAACGTGAAACTGTGTTATTCTGTGTTTTTGTCAGTTTAAATCACCATGTCTATTTGTTTTTGAAAAGGGAACAGACCTCTGCAGATAATTCAGCTCACGGTAAAAATCTCCTTAACGTCTGGATCAGAAAAAGGTAGGCTCACATTAACTTATGAGAAAAATGGGGTAAGCACACAATAGCATTTTGTGGGCCAAATTGCATCAGAGATGTACTGATTTGTAACGCGACACTGCTTTATTCAGTGGTTTTAGCAGGTCTCATGGCCTGGTCCATTTGTTTTGGAGAGGAAGTGACCTCTGTGAAGAGTTCCGCTCCTAATAAAAACCTCCTGAACACTGAACACTAAAGGAATTCTGACTGGGAGAAGTTTTTAGCTTGTTGCAATCTGTAATTCACCACTGAACATCATCAAAGCCAACTAAATCTTACACACTTCACCTTAAGTAGAGTACTTGAGTAAATGTACTTAGTCACATTCCACAATTGTTAGAAGCTTTTCTGCTCTGATAAGAACACAAATATTTATAATAAAATAAATAAATGAATATAAACAAAAATGCATGAAAACATTTCAGCTTTTAGATGCTCTGGCAATGAAGAAAGTGAAAAAAATAAAAAATAAAACCTGAATAAAATTGATGCTGCAACTAAAGTGTTGCAGCTTTAGTATCTGCTTCCCTCCTCCCACATCCACTCCCCTCCTCCTCCTCCTCACCAGGTAGGCTGTTGTTGAACAGATCCAGGTATTGCTCCATAGATGTCAGCACTTTGTAGCCGGCACAGTTAATGGTTCCTTTGGGATGGAGGCGTCTATCATGGGACTGGTAGATAAGAAGGCGAGCAGAGTTCACATGTTAGACAGTGAATCAAACCAGCATAATCTAAAACAGACTGTACAGAGCGTGTTTGTCTCCTCTCACCGCTTTGCTGTCGTAGTAGTTGATGTTGTAGGAGTCTGGAACAAAGAGGAAGCGGTTCCTCCATTTCTTGTTCTCCTCCAAATACTGAAAGAGCGAGCCAGAGAAGATGGATTTGTTCTCCAGAGGAATCTACGAGAGAGAAGACACATTTCAACTCAAACATTTAACACCACAAAGGCAAAGAGACACATTTTCAGTCAGTACACTGCACAAGCAGGTTGGAAGAATCAAGAGCTTTTTTATTGCTAGAGAATCAGTGGAAAGCCAGAGTGTGGTTGTGTTTTATAAAAATACACATCTCAAATGAATCCATTAAGGTTTGTTTCTAAATCCCCAGACACCCGACCAACAGTGTTTTTTCTGAGCCGACTGCATTCCTTACTACACTCATACACCAGCTCATTATCAGACTCCAGACCCAACTTCCGCATGTGAGTGTCTGCGTTAGTGTGTCACTGTAAAAAGCAGACAAAGCTATCTGCAAGCGCAAAAGAAAATGTGTTTGACCACTGAGAAACACCGAGAAAAAGATAAAAGAAAAAGGCTGCTTTCAACAGAGGCGGTCCTCCTGCATCTCCATAGCACTAGACACCATGAACCATTTACTGTATTTCCCAGGATGTGGGTCAACTTTTTTTTTTTGCCACATGCATTTTATTTTAATACCTAAATTTGATGCAATGTTCTTATGCCACACTGACTCATATAGGACACAGTACTGACGCTGAATTAAGGCTTGTATTTTTTGGATACTATACCCATACAATACTTAAATTCCAGTACCAATAGCATATCTGATACCTTACTTTGAGGAATATTAACATGCTTTTTTTCTACAAAACCCATAAAAAAGGTAGTAAAGCTAGTTTTAAATGCCAAAACATTAAAAGCGATATAAGCACATTTTCTGAGGGTGCTTTTTCACCTGAAGTTGGGATTATTTGGTCACACAAGAGGGAAAAAATTATCCATTGTTGCATTTTAGTTTATTTTTAGTTTTATTTTAGTTGGTTGGGTTCTTGTTCACACTTACTTACCATGCTAACCATGCAAACTGACCTGAATCCGTTTTAACCGAACCAAACAGGTTAGGTGTGAAAGCACCCTAAAAATGGTCTGAAAATTGCTAAAATTTGATTTGATGTCAGTTTTCTTTACAGTTTCTGATTCTCATCTCCGGATTTTTTTTCTTCATCTCATTCTTTTCTCAGTGTCACCATTTTGGTGTGGAGGGGAGGGGTTTCAAGCAAAGAGAGCATGATTTACATATAATGCGCATATCAATGAGAGAGCAGCACTCCTCTGGAGCTGACGTCCACTCCAAAGCCTCGGTCATAACCACACACATACAGAAATGGCTTCCCCAAGTTCACCTGGAACAATAAATATGTCAAGTCTGTTTCTCGGTGCTGTTGTTTTCTATATAGCACCTGGCTGGTTAAAATTAACATAATGCTGCTTTCACACTGCTGCGAGGTAACTCGCCACTTCCAGTCATTTCAATGCAGGGAAAGCAGCAGGAGGAAGCTGTTCTGAACACAGTGGTAGGAGTATGAAACAGTTGCAGTTTCCTCTTCCGCAAAGGGTTTGCCATGTTGGACATCTGGCGGTGGCCACCTGGATCTGGCCAGTCAGACAGAAGGGGGCAGATATCATCGAAGCAGAAAGATAACAAGATGGAGTAGCTGATAATGTTGGTATCTGAATATCATGGTGCCAGCAACTTTTAAGAACAACAGGAAGAAAAACTGGGCCTGGGATAACATTGACAATGACCTCCTTGGACTTGTATCATAGGTTTGCATTAATGTGATTCATTTGACTGGTGTCATTCTTTACATTTGATCTTCTTTTCCTGGAAGAACTGGGCTTCCATACTTTCGTGTTCAGTCGAGTATTCAAAAAAAAGTTTGGAAACATTTTGGCAGGTTGTTTAGATTTTTACTCCTGAGCTGCTGCAGTGTATACAATCTGCACTCACAGTTTTGCAGTGGTGGAAGAGGATGTTTTACCTTGCGATGTAGTAGCTGGGGTTGTGGGCCACCTCCTCCTTCTATGTCAAAGCGAACTTTGTTAAAGAGAGCCACTGCATACTGCTGCTCGTACAGACGCCCAAACTCCCCCATCACCTCCCTGGTGCGAGCTGAAACACACACGCACAAACTGTTAGGACAGTAGCGGCACTGTTCAAGAAATGTTCTAAATTAGGCTCTTAGGCATTTTTTCACATTTACACAATGAATGTGATGTGAAGGCGTGTGTGCATGATTGTAATGCTCAATGTGTTTCACATTGGATTCCAAACAATAAGCACAATGGGCATAACATTTTCAGGACTGCTAACATGACGACACAGTCAACAGTCATTTTTATCAGAAATTTTTATCAGTATTATTCATGAAAGATCAGAAATACAGTGACTCAAACATCTCTCACATCTCACACACACACACACACACACACACACACACACACACACACACACACACACACACTTCTCCATTATAAAAAGTTGAAAATACCCAAGTAGGAAGTATTAATAATGATTTCCCTGATATAGAATAAAATTCAATCAGACGCAAGTCAATCCCCAGAGCACCCTGTGCTAAATTGTACAAAGGAGGTTAGGGCCACAATTAAGACAAAATATTGTAGATTTCAGGAATAATGTCATAAATCTACGAGAATAAAGTAATAACATTATGAAAATAAAGTCGTAAATCTACAAGAATTAAGTTGTAATTTATGAGAATAAAGTTGTAAATCTCTGAAAATAAGTAATTAATCTACGTGAGTCAAAAATCTACAAGGTGGTTATAAATCTACGAGAATAAAGTCGTAAATCCACGAGAATGAAGTCAAAAATCTATGAGAATGTAGTCATAATTTTTCAAGAATAAAGTCTTAAGTCTTTCAAAATTAAGTAATAAATCTTTGAGAATAAAGGGTTTTAGGTGATATTATTACATTAATAATGTCATGCGAAGCGTTACCACATGGGAACTGTTTATTGTTTTCATTTTTCATTCATCCATTCCACACTGATCCACAGCCCTCCACTTTTGCCAGTGCACCACCAGAAAAAAATATCCCCTGAAAGCTGTTGGGTGTTGTCATTTCATTATATGCTACAAGAAGGGTGCCACCAGTGATCGCACATCTGGGTCATGCTGCACTGCGTGTGATCATGTCCAGTGTGTTTCCATTCATATACCTACAATGTATCCCATTCTGCTTTGCATCTTAAGGCTGCCTGAAAGCAGCTGGGATAACGAGCTGGCCTCTGGTGTGTTTTTTCCTCGTGCTGGTGATTAACACACCTGGGTGAAGCCATCGTGTGTGCGCTAGTATGTTAAATGTGTTTCCATTCTTAACCCCTACAAACTGCAGAGCAACACCGGCACACAGTCCAGTGCTTATGTATCACTCTCTTTCCCGTGCTGCAGAAGCTGACTGGCACACTGTGAACCAGCAGGTGGGTCTTTCAGCTCTGGTGTATTCATTTGTGCTCCTAATAGTGATTAACTCACACGCCATTCAGTTTGTTGTGCTAACCTGAGCAGTTGTCTGTTGTGTCACATATGACAGGCCAAAAATATTAATCCCTATTTCATAATTCATCAGACTTTGATCCTCTGTCTACCCCTCCCTGTGTCCAAGGCTATAGGTTACTATAGGCTGTTTAATTGTTCTATATCATCAAAAATCAAGAATTCAAGAATCACTAAAGGATATCAATATATTTTTTTTCCTTTGACATGGCCCTAATCCTCCTTTGTAAAAATGCCCATTTCTATATCAGAAAAAAAAAAAAACATTTCCGGCCTGATACAAAAGAATGGTTTTGGTTTCTATAGAATTTCGTTGTTCATGACAACTGTACAGAGCGGCGAATGTTTCTACAACTCATCTGTTAAATGTGATTAAATGTAATAAAGCTTAAAGTTATTTATAATTTGGGGGCGTCGGTGGTTTAGTGGATAGAGCAGGCGCCCCATGTACAAGGCTGTTGCCGCCGTGGCCCAGGTTCGACTCCAGCCTGTGGCCCTTCGCAGCATGTCATTCCCTCGCTCCCCCCCCCCTTCACACTTATCTGTCCTATCAATTAAAGGCAAAAACACCTAAAAAAAATCTTTAAAAAAAATAAATAAATAAATAAAAGTTATTTATAATTCATAATTAAGGTTTTGGCTGCTTTGCATGAGAGGTGGGTGGTACCGTCTCGACCACTGGTAAGGTAATGTAACCATGGCATAGCCCTAGATCACAGAGTGTAGCTGAAGACGTAGCTGTTGCTATTTCAATCTGTTTTCAGTTTATGAAGGTTAATAGTAATGTTTTGGTTGTCTGGAGTCTTGTGTTTGGTTGAACTAAAAAGACCCTCTATTTAAGGAGTCATTTTCAGTTTTCCCAGTAAGAACATCTTGTTTTTAATGATTTTGAGCCTGTTTTTCACAAGCTAAAATTATCATTAATATTATCACAGTTAATCATAGCCTGTAAATGCAGTGTTAACCAAGCTAGCAGCTAGTGTTAGGGTTATCTCCACCCTCTCTTCAAATTACATTCATTTCTAGCTCCAAACATTCAAAATGGCAACAGCCAAAATGGAAAACCTTTTTTTTTTTTTTTTTTTTTACAGTCTGTGGTTTTAATGAGTCTGAGGGGCAGGTCACAAGGTCATCACTAGCATATTTGTACTTCTGTGATAGTTCAAGTCCCGTGACTTAGAGCCAAGAGTTATTCATGTGGAACATTTTTAAGGGGAAAGTCAAACATGAACTTGACCAAGTCTAAAGAATGGCATTTCACACTGCTCTTTTCTGCTTTATCAGTGAGTCCACATCATTGCTGTTTGCTTGAGCTCTGTGTGACCTTCACATATCTAACCTCTTACTCAGTTCACGTGTGAAAGAAAGGCTGGCACTGCTGAACCTTTTTCTGTCCATAGTTAGTGATGATAGATGCATGTTTTAGCTGAGGTGGGTGATCTGAACTGATTTTACCTGATCTAAGAATAAGTCCTTACATTAATATTATTTGCTTGGAGTCTTTTCTCATGCCCTTACTCTCTCACTTGCAATGTTTGCACTTGACCTTTTGCAGTTTAATTTTGATATGTTGACTTTTGGTGATCACTTTCTTGTATATTTTGTATGTTTTTTTTTTTTAAATTTCTTTTCATTTTTGTGTGAGCTTTCTTTTCAAACATTTTAATTTTACATCCTTGTTTTTATTCTGTTTATCCATGGTGTTGGGTTGTATGGGAGCATTGAGGGTAGCTTACACCCCAGAAATTCTCCCTCTTTCTCACAGCCTAATGTCAGGTATGTCTTTGTCTAAAACCACAGTCTAAAATTGCAAATATGACGCAATAAAATCCATTCCAGAACTGTCTGATTTACAAGTAAGTACACCTAATTATACATCTGTGCAGGTACTTAATACTAGCTTTTGGTATGTGTCGCCAAGTACACAAAATGAAACACTGACACATTTTGAAACACTTTAACATATATTGCTAAAGACACATTTCAATCAGTACCAAAGCTGTATTCAGGTTCTGTACTAAGCCCTACTCCAGAGAATATAATCACTTGTTAACAGGTGAATAATAACAAGTACAGTGACATGCAAAAGTTTGGGCCCCCCTGGTCAAAATTTAGTTTAATGTGAGAAGTTAATGAGGTAGAAGTTGAACTGAACTCCAAAAGGCAGATCTCCAACTTTTACAACTTCTACCTCAGACCTAAATTAGCAATTTAGGGCTATGGCTTGTTCACAGTCATAGTTAGGAAAGACCAGGTGATGCAAATTTCAAAGCTTTATGAATATTCTTACTCCTGCCCACAAAGCAGGGGAAGGCTATAAGAAGATAGCAAAGTGTTTTCAGGTAGCCATTTCATCAGTTTGTTCATAATGCAATTAAGAAATGGCAGTTAATAGGAACTGTGGAGGTCAAGTTGAGGTCTGGAAGACAAAGAAAACTGTCTGAGAGAGCTGCTCGTAGGATTGTTATAAAGGCAAATCAAAGACACCTGTTGACTGCAAAAGACCTGCAGGAAGTTTTAGCAGACTCTGGAGTGGTGATGCACTGTTCTAGTGTACAGTGACACTTGAACAAAAATGACTTTCATGGAAAACAACTTCTGCGTCTTCAACATAACATTTAGCATCAGAAGTTTGAAAAGAAACATCTAAACAAGCCTGATGCTTTTTGGAAACAAGTCCTGTGGACTGATGAAGTTAACATAGAACTAACTATTTGGATGCAATGAGCAAAATCATGTTTGGAGAAAAAAGGGTGCAGAATTTCATGTCCAACTGTAAAATGCAGGGGTGGATTGATCGTGTTGCAGCCAGTGGCAAGGGGAACATTTCACAGGTAGAGGGAAGAATGGATTCAGTTCAGTTCCAGCAAATTCTGGAAGCAAACATCACACCATCTGTAAAAAAGATGAAGAGAGGATGGCTTCTACAACAGGACAATGATCCTAAACACACCTCAAAATCAACAACAGACTACCTCAAGAGGAGCAAGCTGAAGGTCTTGCCATGGCCCTCACAGTCCCCCGACCTAAACATCATTGAATATAGATAGACCTCAAAAGAGCAGCGCATGCAAGATGGCCCAAGAATCTCACAGAGCTAGAAGCCTTTTGCAGGAAGAATGGGGGAAAATCCCCCAAACAAGAACTGAAAGACTCTTTACTGGTTACAAAAGCTGCGATACCTGCCAAAGGGGGCGCTACTGACCATGTAGGGTGCCCAAACTTTTGCTTCAGGCCCATAAAAAGGGCAAAAGGGTAAAACATTGATATTAAAAAGTAATATTCCTTAAAATATTAAAAGAAATGTGTCATCTCTAACTTTTTGCCTTTGGGAAATCAGGTCATCTTTTACTTGCTTAATTATTCACAGCAAACAGAAATTTGGACCAGGGGTGCCCAAACCTTTGCATGCCACTGTACCTCTCAAACAATAGTGCACATTCAATGAACTTCCTGCTATGATGCAGTCATCCTGCAGAGCCTTAAGTGGAAGACCGGAAAACAGTAAGGGCTGACTCGTTGAATCCCCACAGCAGACAGTAACAATGCAATGCATCTGTGTGTGTATGACACTCACCTTAGTGTCACAGCACTAAGCTCCATGTGATCATGACTACACAAAAAAAAGTTTGTGTAAGAGTGTGCAAACCCTCAAAAGTCCCTCCTCCCTCACCCTGCCTTAAAGGACAACTTCGGTATTTATCAACCTGGGCCCTATTTCCCCATGTGTATGTGTGCGTATGATTCATAGCACACAGCAGCTGCTTAAAAGGAGTTGCTTTGAAAGACACCATGGTTGGTATGCTTCTTTTGGAAAAGTCAGTCACATGAAAACCAGATTGCATCAGACAACTGAGGGGATTCAAAGACCTCATTCATTTCAAACAATTAAAGACAGCAGGAGATACACTCACAGATAATGCTGCCCTTCTTTGACTGTCCTAGCTGCGTTAGTACATGTCAGCAAACTTTTCAATATTTCCACTGACCATCCACTTCCTGACTGAGAACAACCCTGATTGTGCAGATTTCATTGCCAAAAGAGAAGAGTTCCAACAAAGTGACAGCTCACAACAATGTGATGTGTGAGGTATTACTAGAGGTATTTTTTACCGGGCAGTGATAGATCCTATTCAGTAAGCCTGGGACATGAGTGTGTGAATGCCTGTATGTGAAGTTCTCTTCATAGTTTGAGGGGTATCTTTATCTTCCATTAGTCAAGGACTAGGAATTGATTTTGCCATGCTTGTCTTAAGCCCTATTCATATGGGGACTAAGCTGATGTATTTAAGTACCTCTATTCACAAACAACACTTTGAGAACTCCTTCTATGGGAATAAAAAGCAAGGAAAGAGAGAGTCGTGGACCTAAAGATGGATGTTTCATTAGTTTGTAAATCACAGACAGACAGTTTTATCATCCTATCCTCCCTACGACCCACAAGACAATGGTTATGTTCACAGTAATATCACTCACTGCCTTGAGTAAATAATAAAGAAAATAAATTAGACTCCCTGCAATCTCCTACTAAGACATACAAAGCAACTCATACTGTTTGAATATCAACTTACTGGGCCTGGCATAAAACCAGCATTTATCTCAAGTTGTTGAGCCCACATCTTTTCCAGAAATCGGCTCAGCTAAAACCAACAAGCCTAGTCTGTTGCAAGCCACATTCTGACTGACAAAACTGACATCAATAGATAAATTTGATCCGTTAAGTTAGACACGATACAAGATGAATAATTCAACCGTTTCTGTTTTCTTCGCCACCAGCAGTGGGGGAACTGGGAGGAACAATTCCATCTGGCTCAGCTGTACTTTGTTCCAGCTGCTGTGGCTGTGACATTGTTTTGTTCCATCCGCTGCACAGCATCATACCACAGTGCAAGTGTTTCAGTGTGTTAGAGAGTTTTTGTTGATTTGGAAATTTTTCCTTGTTAATTGTGTTTCTCCCATAAGTAAGCTATGTTGTTATATGGTTTCTTTTTTTTTGGTCGGTTTTCATTGTGTTGTTATTTCCTACTTTGTTGTGCTGTAGCCTACAGACAAACTTAAGATCGCCCAAAGTCCAGTTATGAATGACATGGATCAAAGATTTTTGGCTGTTTTAGTTAATAAATAGAATTACCACCATGAAGTTGTATGCCTTGACGAACCAGTCAAGTTGTAGTTACAGTTTACATTCATGTCTGTCCAGAGTCATTTGCAACCATGACACTTTACAATGCTTCAAATGTTGAGATGCCACGTATTCTTAAACATGGATGCTTTACACACATCTTTAACCCGGCAGCACAGAAGATCTATACAATCAGCACAGTATCAAGATGGACACCTGGGATTTTTGTCACCAACTCAGTATCTGACCAAATTTTGTCCCTTCTGTTCTTAAAATATGATGTTAAGTAATGGCCAGAAAAGTGTTTTTGTAGAACATTACGACACAACAGTGAAGCTGACTCTTAGAATATAAATTGTCATCACTTAATCATTTTATTCTATTAAATATTTGTGTGAAATTTTGTAATAATTAATGTAGGAATTCTTGAAATGTGGTCATGACATTTTGGTAAGGTTATGTTTTGTGAGTTCGACCACCAAATTCTAATCAGTTCATCCTTGCATCCAAGTCAATGTTTGTGCCAAATTTGAAGAAATTCCTTCAAGGCGTTCTTAAGGTATTGCGTTCTTGAGAATGAGGTGGACGCAACATGACAGTGACCTTTGACCACTAACATCTAAATGAGGTCATCGTTGAATCCAAGAGGATGTTTTTGAGAAAAAAAAATCTGTAAGGCAACTAATAAGTATACCTGTCAAACAAACACAGTGGAGATTAAAGTATATATATTATATATACATACATACATACATACATACATATATATATATATATACATAT
>NC_065513.1:7245925-7346762 GCF_006386435.1 Epinephelus moara
ATATATATATATATATATATATATATATATATATATATAAAACTTTTATTTAAGTACTGTGGGGTAAATGTTCTTTCACCATTTCTCATGGAAAATGTGATATTAAGAGCCACAGCCATACCAAACTCCAGGAAAAATCATGCTTTCTCAGAAACAAAGTGGAAATAATTAGAAACGGATGGCAGTAACATAAACCTATTATGTTGTTAAATTACCCAGGATCCATTGTTTCCATGTTTAGGAACATTGAGGATGTCATTAAAAGAAACTCAAAACTGAAATTTACAGTGGTAAAAATTGTATCTGGGTCAGCAACTTCTTCAGCAATTTCACAACTCCATACACTGGGGTCACATGCCAAAGAAAATCTTTTTTTACCTTATTTTTTCTATAAGTATAGGTATATAAGCATAGGTCAAATTCAGAGGTAAGAGGAACATATCAGGGTGCAGCATGAACTGCTGCTATGACTTTAGCTGACTCTTTGTTGTGCTGAAGCCAGCTAGCAGACTAATTGTCCAGGGGGCCTCTACAGTGCTGAGGCCAGCTATCAGCTCTAATGATACTCCTGTGTTGTCTTCCATCGCTGTGGTAATCTTATCTAACCAATCCTGCCATACATGGCAGCTTGTCTTATCACTGACGTCAGTTCAACAGTTTCAGCGCGTCTTGATCATAGAGATCTGAGCTGGGGCCAGACTGCTATTTAATAGACCCACAAGAGAACCCCCCGCCCCCTCCTGCTTTCTCCTCAGTGCCTTAACAAAAACATTCCACTGAGATAGACCCATAGGCTGACTCATAAATTTAGACTGTGTTCCCACCAGAGCTGAAGCAAGAGTGGTGGCTGTGTCTGTGTTATCCAGAGCTCCAAATGAATGCAAATGTAGCTAGTTTTGAACATGTTTACTGAGGTAATTAGAGGCAGGGCAGGAGTTTCAGTAAGCAAGCATTTCTCTCAAGCTGTTTTTTTAGCCAACAGGGAAATTTCAATGCTCTGCTCTAGGCTTTTTGCTGGCTCAGAGAGGTGGACCACCAGCGCTGATCAGTATGTGATGCTAACTAAGACACAAAGTAAATGCTGAAAGTAATTAAAAAGAGCTCTTATGAACATCTAACTATAAAGCAAATAATCTCTCACTGTCTGCATGAGTGTCCTTTGAATAGAACTGTTCATCCCATCTACTTCACACTTGGCTATGAATTACTGGGGATCTAAGGACTTGCAGTATTGAATTTTGAAATCCCGAAGTTATGACTTTTCAATACCGTGAAAAATACAGATGCTCCTCTTTCTATTAAACTGATGCGGAGGTGCTGTCAGTCTCTACTGGTGTAACAAGCAGCTGAGCTGAGAAAGATGGCGACTGTGGGTGTTGGAAAAATGCCTCTGCCCCTGTTTGGGGATATTGCCACATACACTCAGCAGCCACTTTTTTTTTTTTAGGTACACCTGTTCAACTACTCATTAATGCAAATCGCTTATCAGCCAATCGCGTGGCAGTAACTCAATGCATTTAGGCATATAGACATGGTCAAGACTACCTGCTGAAGTTCAAACTGAGCATCAGAGTGAGGAAGAAAGGTGATTTAAGTGCCTTTAAACATGGTGTGGTTGTTGGTGCCAGACTGGTGAGACATACACTCACAGGTACACCTGTTCATCAGCTATGGCAGCAACTCCATGCATTTAGGCATGCAGACATGGTTGTTGATGTCATAAGGGCTGATCTGATGGGATTTTCATGCACAACCATCTCTAGAGTTAATGGTCCGAAAAATAAAAAATACCCAGTGAGCAGCAGTTCTCTGGTTGAAAATGCCTTGTTGATGCCAGAGGTCAGAGGAGAATGGCCAGACTGGGTCAAGATGAAAGAAAGGCAACAGTAACTCAAATAACCACTCTTTACACCCAAGGTATGCAGAAGACCATCTCTGAACCAACAACACGTCCGACCTTGAAGCAGATGGGCTACAGCAGCATAAGACCACACCAGGTGTCACTCCTGTGAGCTAACACACTTAAAATGAATCTGTGCCAAATTTCGGTACCTGAGGTGGAGGCGGAGCAAGAGCGCATGACTCGCACCTCAGACTCAGCAACAATGGCGACAAAAAAAATGTGCAGACAAAAGTTAACGTGCAGCACTGTTCCTAAATGTTCTCAATAAAATGTTGAAACTGAGAAGTTTCGACGCATAGTGCGTCCAAATTCACACGCGTTTTTCTCTGTGGATTTCCTCTGCGACCGTGCGCGATAGCGAGAAGCCACGCATATCACGTGAAACGGCAGAACTGTAGCTTTCCGACAAGGCCAACCACTTGCCGGTAAACCAATGTTTTCACAGTGAAAAAAAATTGAGAAAGTTACAATAAAATGATGTATAACAGAGCTTTCATACAGCTTTGCACACACATTACTCTTGGAAGGATTACTCGTGAACGCAGGCTTGCACAGAAATGCCACGCATATCACATGAAAGCGCAGGACTAGAGCTTTCCAGTGATACCACACACATCATTGTGCTGTCATCCCATCACGCTATAAATCCAGATCAATTGTCTACAAAATAAAAACCTGACGAATTTCTTTACAATCCATTATACAGATCTTGTTATCAGTCACTTCATATAGTGAGGAATATCGTATCTTACCACGTCTTAGGCTTGCGTGTGTTTCTCCCTGTCTATCCACATTTGTAGTCCGGCTTTCAAGATGCAAATATCTCCATATTGTCCAGTTGACACTCCATCAAACTTTGTATGACAAGACCAGCCACTTCACCTTTGCACACACAGACAAATGCAGCCTAATTACGCATGCTGACAGGGGCGTAGTCACCATATACATTGAGGGGGACACGTGCCCCCCCACCAATGCCCAAAATGTCCCCCCAATATATAAGTGAAACTGAAAAACAAATATTATCTTGGAGGACATCACTGCATTTGGTTGACTATTTTTCTATGATCTTAGATGTAAATATTGCATGTTTCTTTCAGATAAAACTCTTAGATGTAAATATTGCATGTTTCTTTCAGATAAAACACGTTTTTGACTTGTGAATGAGTCAATGGAATTTCTTGCAATAATGAAAAAATACTGGCAATCATGTCCGCCTGGCACAAACCACATGTTTTGGACAACTGTGAAGTGACAGAATGTCCCAGCATCATGGTTCTTATATTGCCAGATTCCAGAGAGTCTCCCCTCTTCATATATGGCAACTTCCAACTTGCTATGCTGAGATACATGTAAAAATGTAAGAATTTAGTAACACGGATTTGTTTTTTTCATTGATATAAAAATTAATATAAAATACAGGCACATAGAAGGTCATGGAATGATGGCAAATCTGCTTAGCCCAGATTATCCTGAAAAAAACAAACAAACCAAGACATAGCATGTGTATGTAGCCTTTATAATGACTGTGATATGAGCTTAAAAGTAAAGGCAGTAAAAATACCCCAAAAAGGCCTAGGGCCCATAGGGTTAAAAAGTACCGAAATAAGGTACCGTTTGGTACCGGTACCGAATTACAGATACCGGTACCGGTACCGTATCGGTTCAATTATGAACGGTACCCAACCCTACTCCAGAGTCCCCAGATCTCAATCCAACAGAGCACCATCGGGATGTGGTGGAACATAAGATTCGTATCATGGATGTGCAGCCAACAAATCTGCAGCAACTGAGTGATGATATCATGTCAATATGGACCAAAATCTGAGTAATGTTTACAGCATCTTGTTTAATCTATGCCACTAAGAATTAAGGCAGTTCTGAAGGCAAAAGGGGGTCCAACCCAGTACCTAATAAAGTGGCCAATGAGAGTATACATGCTCAGGCCTGTACTCAGGTGTTAAGCTTTTTCTACTAAATCAAAGGGAACGCATATCAGTCTCTCCCCCTTTTACGCAGAGATTGCACTATGGGGCCACTACGAAGTCTCTTCTTTATGCCTCCTTTGCATTTTTACACAGAACCAAATAACTGCACGATGCCACTCCAATGTGTGATTTTAGACAGCATGCTGGCATCACAAAAGCAAAAGAGGCGTGACTGGCTTGACATGTAACACAATAGCATCAGCCTCAGTGTGACACAACACACGCATCAGCAGTGCTTTATAAACAATAACAATTACATTAATGTGGCAATAACAATCATTTACTGTCCTTGTTATAAGGCACCTGATCTTGTCCTCTGTTTGGAGGGTAGGGAGCTCCCAAACCTCCTTGTTTCCCCACTTTGCTTACATTTTCAGCCCCTGTTGTTCCTCTTTGAGTTAGCTGCTAGCTCAACCTTTTAAATCTCCCGGCGGGGGTTTGCATGTATGCATAACATGTCGTCAAATTGTCACACCCGTTCTACCAGCTGCCCCGTTGATACAGACAGTGCTGTTACTACCTCCAATGCCAGCTTGAAGGCGAGACAACTCTGTCCCCCCATTACGCAACGGTAACAGCAAGGTGAAATAATGGCATGAACTTCCTGCCTTGATGCGGCAGTGTAAAAGGGGCTACTGACAACTCATAGAAATTAAATTTGAGGATGGTGATGATCATCAAAATGTTATCAAGGGTGTTGGGATCATCATGCTGCTCTAATAAATATTTTTACATTAACAATGGTTGTAGTGACTGTGTATACTGTGATAGGGTTACACCCACAGATAATTATCACCTGACTCTACTCTCTCAGTGTCATGCTAAGGTTTAAAATGCACGATGAAATAGCTTAAAAAAACACAGGGCAGCTACAGTCACCCAGAACTGTCGACCGTTACTGCCCCTCCTGCTTTTAACTCGACTGTATGATCACTGTCTGTCTTCACACGTGACTGGTCGCACGCAGCACATGAAAGAAAGAGAGAAAAGGTGGGGCTGAGAGAGGGCACACTGTCAGGATAAAAGCCCTGCAGGAAGAAGTCCAGTCAGGGCTCTGAGGAAATGCCAGGTGTATAACTAACTAACACTCCAAAAGCTCACAGAAATGATCTAGACTATATGACTAAGCATCTCTGTAGCCACAGTGATGTTGAGACTGAGGTTATTCTGCTGTTTTAAACTATTTTGTATGTTTTCTGAAGCAGTTTTTGTGTGTAATAATGAAAAAAAAAGCTGTATGTTACAGGCATAAACAGCAAACAGAAAAAAATATTCCAAAAAAAAACAGTTACAGTATGTGGTCTGTTGTGAATGTGTGGATATCAACATGGGCTGATGTTAGAGTCCCAGCCTGAATTATTATCCCAGTCCAGTATGAGCTCTACAGAAAGTTTACAGAATGCCAATTATTGTGGTTTTCCTACCCGCAAACTGCACTCTCATTAGCCTTGTTTCCAGCAGCAGAAAGCAGCTGTGTACAGTAAAACCTTATTAACCCATTGTACACTCCCTTCCCAGCACCAAACAGCAGATAGACACAGTTAACAACTAGCTGGTGAACACAGTGGAGTATATAGCACCTCAAGAGCCAAAGTTTCTTCTCAGGAGTTGATGTAAATTAAAAAAAAAAAAAAAAGAACTAAAAGGGCAGTAAATACTGGACATCAGGTGGACAGACACGTTCATGTTACTTTGTGTCTGACAGATGTGTAAAAATATGTGTATATGAGTGACTTATCAACTCAGTACTCATAAACATTATAATGTGATAAAATGTCAATGTTGTGTTTATGTCTTGTTACTTGTCTCCCAAATGGCCAACAAACAAAACAAAAAAAAGAAAAACTGGAGACCATCTTGTGATGGATCATTCCAGGTTTTTTTAAACACAGGAAAGCTAAATATGGGTGATAGACCCCTTTCCCACTGCCAGTAGAGCCATCTTCGAACACGGCCTTTATTTTGATCTCAACTACGTATCTGACACGTTTCGTGACTGCATCTGTGACATTGTCGTGGCAAGTAATAATTAATGCAGCTTTAAGGCAGGACAGATTTGTTCAGGCAGCCCTTCGGTGTTCAACACAACAATCCCTATTCAGGAAAAACCCTGCACCATTCAGTCGGCTTTAGTAGTATCAACATTCAAAGACAATAACATTATCGAAACTAAATTCACATCTTGTAATAGTAGTCTGAAATTTGCCTCAGGGCTCCAACATTTCCTGTGCTGTACAATTCATTTTTGGTTGAGTGTACTGTCTAGTAGTATTGAAATCTGATAACACATTACAATACAGGAAACATTATGAATGGCATTTTTGTTTCATGATCATGGAAGGTCAGGGCTGACTAAGTTAACTTGATACATGTAGGCTGGTTTAGTTAATGTGAACTTGAAGAGTTATTTAATAACGCTTTTTCTTTGGGTTTCAACTGCTATGTTTACATGCACACTGATATTTCACCATTATTTCGAATAAGACAATATCCTGAAATAGACAGAGGTCATGTAAACAGCATTTTATGTTTGGATATTCCAAAATAAGTTTTTCTGAATTTAGCATTTTTGTAATAAGACATATGTGGGATTTGTTGGTATCATTCGGGTTTTAATAGCATTATTTGGGCATGTATACAGCACATTTAAAGTTTGCATTTTGCGACACACTGCCTCTTGGCCGTTTATGTCGGCTCTGTGCATCTTCATAGATACACTGTACACAAACCAACTCACCAACAGCTTGCAAGGTTGTGGTTGTGTGATGCATACCCAAAACCAAAGCCCACATTTCTGGTTGGAAGAAGAAAAGAAACGACTAACGAATATTAGGAAATATTTGGATATCAACAGATTTTTGGATATGCGCAGATATTCAAATCTTTTCAAGAAGGTGGTTGAACGAATGAAAGAGGGAGGCTGTGTTCACATGCTCCAACAAGTCCACAAACAGTGGAAAACTGTGAAAAAAATCCCACTTTAACGTAATAAATGACATGTTTGGGCACGTTACTCGGAGTATGCACGGTTGCATGTTATATTAGATGAATATTAATTTTCATTAGCCATGGAAACAGCTTAATAGGAATACTGAATTTTTTGGAATAAGGGCAAAAACTGAAAAACTTTGTGCATGTAAACATGGTCTTTGTGAAGTAACCTCACCAGAAACATTCACTCTGTTTGTAGAAGTTTACCATATGAGATCACTTCTACCTTCAGACCTGGTCTGCCTCCAACAGAAGTGTGTGTGTGTGTGTGTGTGTGTGTGTGTGTGTGTGTATTGTGGGGTCCCAGCAGCAGGTATTTCCGCTATCTGAACCTGTTTAAAACAAGCCTCTCTGTGCTGAGTAGGGTGTGTACTGAAGGTGAAAATGCCACACCTCGCCTGGCCACAGAGAGCCGACCTGTTGGCCACCCAACACCTCCTCCAGAGCTTAAAGATTTAACAGAGGCAGGGAAAAACACTCCATGTTAGTGTTTCCTGTTTCCTGTGCCCCTCACCCACTGACCGAGTGAGCACTGCTCTATGCATTTTAGGAAGTCTGGGGACCCCTGTTAGAGTTTACAAAGAAATTTTTATCACTTTACTCAGAGCAGTGGTTCCCAACCCATGGGTCGGGACCCTCCAAGGGGTCCCACAATAAATCTCCAGATGACAAGATGATTAAAACTAAGAAGTTCTAAGAAGTTCTTTTCTTCACTTTTAGAGTTGTGTGTAATTAGAGTTCCTTTGAATTATATTCAATTACTTACTTATCTTATGTATTTGATCATTTGTTATTGCGACTGTAAATCTATGAAATTTGAATAAATGTGAAGGGAAATGACGTTCCACTCTCTTAAAAATATAAGTAAATAAAAGGACAAAGTGTTTCAGGCATTAACAAAACAGTTTCTCCATATTATGTACATGTATAAGCCTGACTAGAAAGCACACGTGTGCTCTTGCCAGTTTCCAAAGAGGAAATGAGAGGTTAGCCATGTGATCTGGGTCATTTCCAGCCACTACACACCCCCACATCTCCGTGCAAAGCTGACCTCATGCTTGAGGTTATGAGGGAAGTCGAACACACTGCAAGCTGGTTACATATGACTCTGCTCAGGGACTCCCACAGTTATTCTTATCAGCAATCAAGACAAGGCTTTTCTTACAGTGAGAGGACAACTGATAGGTGTGGCCCATTCATCAGCTGGTCATAAATCATCACCTGAATACAATGGCACTGACTGATGAAGCTAACTGAATATTATTTATTCAACTCTGATAAGGAGTCATTCTCACAACATGTATTTTATCAATTTGATAATTTGCACAGTAGTTTATCGCCTTCTAAATTCATCAGGAATTAACAAAATAAGTGAATGTGTGTGTGTGTGTGTGTGTGTGTGTGTGTGTGTTTGTGTGTAGGGCTTTAATGATAAATCCAGGCACTTCCCTTAAAGCCAGCCAGGCACTGGGCTTGTCTTGGCAGCAGAGACTGTGTGGCGCAGCTCAAGGCCTGGAGGAGGTTTCCATGCAGCCACACAGACACACACACTTTTTCATGCATTCCTCAGATTCCACATCTGATACATGTGTGTGTGTGTGTGTGTGTGTGTGTGTGTGCCTTGCTCTGAACTGGCCACTCAAGGCATTAATAAAAAGATTAAGCTTGGCCTGTAACATAGCTTTCTTTCTCGGTTTCTTCCTGAGAGGTTGTCAGCTGCATGGGCTCTAAGACTCCATGCAGAAAGCAAAGGTGGAAAGTTGCTGCAACACAAAAAAAGGTCAACGGGCCGTCAGCTGAAGTGTCATAAAGTCATTATTTCCTCACGATTTTGAAAATGTTGAAATGTAGAACTGAACAGAAAGTACAAAGGCCTAGGCAGGGATGGATTAAACCCCCAGGCGCCAGGGCCAAATTGAGCTTTGGGCCCCTGAAGACACCCCGTTCCTCCCATTCACTTTTTGCACTCTTTGATGAGATAAGGCCCGTTTCCACTGAAGAAGTTCCTGGTACTATTTGGGGGGCAGGAACTACTACAGGAAGGTCCTCTCGCTCGGCCCTCTCAACCGCCGTGTCTCCACTGAGAGAGCGGAGTAGGAGGAAGGTTCCTGTAAAGTTACCGGGCTCTGGATGTGATGTACTCGTTGCACGACCATTTTGACCGGGGCGACGTAGTGGCGTAGGGACGCTGTTAGCTGTTAGCCGATAGCGGTGTCTGTAATAACTCACTAAACTCACAAAGTGGCCCGTGAAAAAAATATTTTTTCCAGCGGATGTCTTAGTTACAATATGATTGAGCTAACTGGAGTAGTTTAATATCGTTTCCGACAACGGGAGGCTTTTAACAGATGACGTCCTGATGTTAGCTTTGCTGCTGCTGTTAGCTGTCCCTGTCAGCTGATGCTTTCTAGACATTGTGACTTCCCAAAACTGAATAAATACCACACATAGCAACACAAAACTGCTTTGCTAGCTCAATCATGTTGTAACTAAGATATCCGCTGGAAAAAAATATGTTTTTCACGGACCGGTTGTTGAGTTTGTTTACATGGCGGTGGAAGCTATGAACGAGCTAACCCTCGTCTGCTGAGTTTTAAAAATGCCGGCTATTTTGTTGCTTTCTGTTGTCGTCACATCCCTCCTTGAGTATATCCAATCAGCACCAAGTAACCCCCAAGCCCCAGCCAGGAGTTTTTTGGGGCCGTTCTGAGTACCTACTCCGAGGCAGGGACTTGTTTAGCCCCTGTAAAAGTTCCGGTACTCTGTCCTTCGGGGGTGGTTCCTGCGGTGGAGACACGCACCAACGGCCCCGGCCCCGTAAATTTACCCCGAAGTTCCTGCGGTGGAAACGGGCCTATAGTTCCTGATTTTAAAATATATTTGCCAATATTATCCTATTTAGGCAAACTTCTTCAAATTTTTTTTTTTTAAATTGATCAAAACAAAACAAAAAAAGTTTATAACAAAGCTAGCAACTACCTGCTAACAGCAACATGCTCATAATCATGGATGGATTACTGAACAGGCCTACCAGGTACAGGTCCAGGGGCCTGTTCAGTATCAGCCCCCACCTCCCCACTCATCACTTGCAAAATGACGATCACGATACCTAAGTCAGGATACAACATTATTCAGTTTTTAGATATGTTGTGATAAAATATATTACAATTTATTACCTTTTTTGAACTGCAAATTATGTCCCCAAAGGACAACTTTATCAACATCTACATAATCTATTAAGATAAAGTTTTCAGTCTGTTCATCTCACTTTAGCCATCTTTTTGCAGCAGCAAAATGTATCAAGTGGACTGAAAAAATAATTGGTTATATTATTCTAGTAGGCTACCTATAGTTTAATTTGTATTTGTTATATTAATTATTTATATAATGAAAGAATCCATACTTGGCACTGTGTGAGGGTATGATACTGCCACACAAAAACATCGCTATACTATGCTGAATCGATACTTTCCCCCACCCCTAGTAGCAAGGAGGAAGAAAGTCAAGATGATCACAATGAGACACAAAAAGACCACAAAGAAATAAAAAGGAACTGCAGAGACACAAAGTGACTACAAAGCAACCTCAAAGAGACACAAAATGACCCTTTGCACATCTGTGCCCAAGAACCCACTGTCTCATAATCCACCCATGCTCATGAGAACAATCTTAACAGGTTCATATTTTTTATAGTCTGTTTGACATTTATCATGGTCCCCAACTTAGTTTATAGTTTTAGCCTGCTACACTAAACCTTTGCTATTGAAACATCAGGGGATTGTCAAAGTCATTGGGATTCAACATCTAATTTCTGTACAAAATTCAATGGCAATCCATCCAGTGCTTGTTGAGATATTTCAGTCTAGACTTATAAATATCCCATTAGTACAAGTACTGCATTAGCACTTATATTCAAAAACTATTCAGAAACTATTCAACAACACTCAGCCCTAAAGGTTCATCTGAGACCCTACTAGTCAGCTCATACACGACATGCAACATCACAATCTTAACAATTAACACAAATTCAACCAATCCCAGTGAATTTCAGCAATAACAGCAGTCACCCGCACAATGTCACCAAAGTCATCTCCTTGCTTCCGGCTGTGAAGATGCAGACATGTACCAACAAAAACATTTCACATGAACCAACAAAAATAACTGCTAAACACCATGCAGGGCAATTCCCTGATGTTCTACACCAAAGTGGGCGTGAACTGCAACATGTGCAACATTTTGGTGGAAAACAAAGACAAGTAATCAACTGACAAACCCTTTCCTACCAAAAAAACACCCAGAGAATGGCTGAAACATGTGGACAATACACAAAACAAATTGCAACATGCACTGCTATGTTTTTTTTATTTTTATTTTTTTTTAGAAAAGCTACTGTGAAACCAGGCACTGCAGGCTGCAACAATAACAAAAAAAGCTTGCGAAATCCTGGAGGGACTGACTAGATCAACAGTCATCAGTGGAGTCAGAATTACAAAAAGGGTTCACATGCTCTGACATATCAAAGACTGGACCACTGTTGAGACCCAGTGAGGATTAGCTTTTTGTGTCCTGAACACTTTGTACTGTACCTTATCTACTCCTGTCAACTCTGCTAAAGATCTGACTTCACTTACAAACCAACAAGTCCTAACAGGCCAAATAACAAGGCCAAATGCTCATTTATAGGAGTCGATAAGGGTGCAGCCTCTGTGTTTTCAGGGTTCCTTTGATGAGCAAAAGAGTGAAAAGGGCCAGAAATTGCCAGTCACCATGGCTGCTAAGCAAATACATTAATTTCCCACTTTGCCTAAAGTGACGCAGTTTAACAACTCAAGACAAAAGATCAGAGGGTTGGGCATAGAGTTGTGCAGGAATGAGTCCTACAACCTGGATATGAGTTAGCAGTTTTGCACACCAGGTTCCCTTATCTCAAAGTCAATGGGTTTCTGGTTAGATGCCTGGAATAAGGTCTGTGGTTAATTCAAGCTTCAGAGACTCTAATGTTTTGTTCTACAACATTAAATATGTCAATAAATAAATACCCCACTGGTGAATTTTGAAGCTTTTATACGTCTTAAAAAAGGAGGTTGCTGACAAGTGGCTAAATGAGACTACAGAATGTCATCAACCTGGAAATGGTTTTTCAGTTTTGCTATGGTGGTGGCATTAGGTCATGTGACTGTGGTGTAGTTTGTTTATAGCCTAATGTTAGCTTTTTATTTCTGGTGATTGCATTTAGCCTCAACAATCATGAAAATGTGTTCATTTGTGAGGATTATCTTGCTGAGCAAAACGTGTAAGTATCATAAATGTTTGTCTGCCACTGAGTTTCTTTTCTGCTATAATCCAACATCCAATAGAAAAACCCACAGGCATTTTGATGAGAGAACCTGCACCATGCTAACTTCCACATCGGCAACAGAAAAACATCATCAGCACTCAGCAATATTCATATATATGCCTATGATTTAAGGTGAAATCAAAGTCCAAATGACAATGACAGTGAGGCTAACCTGGGTAGATAAGATCTGATACAGTCAATAGACAGGGTGGGGCTGGTGGATGCAGCTCCACCCATGTTCCCTAGAAATCAAGCTATGTGACAACCATTCACAAAAAAACTTAAGCTAAATTTGAAGTATGGATGCCTGATAAGCCAAAATAATTTGATGAATCCATTCATTTTTCGACAGAAAATTAATATGCAACAATTCTGAAGCATTTTTCCCCAGGAGATCCAGGTCCTCACTGTTCTGCTTTGCTTCAACTTATGCAACAAAAACAGACTATCTCTGGGTTTTAAAATGTTGGTCAGACAAACAAGACATTTGCAGATGTCATGTTGGGCTGTAGAAAATTGTGACTGTGAGGAATTGTGATAGAAGCACCTTACTAATCTCTCTTGGGGAAATTCATTTTTTGTCACTATTACATTTATCACATACACACACAGGAAATACATGCACATGCATTAGTTGTGGAGAGATGCCAGTGAGTTAGATGTTGAGTGCCTTGCTCAAGGGCACCTCTCCAGCTGTCAATCCACAGTCTATGACATAATCTGTGCTGGACTTGAATCAGAGAGTGGCTGCTTCCTAAACCAAGTGCCTACGGACTAAGCTACCACCGCCGTGATTTACCAAATGATCGATGGACTAATCCAGGAAATAACAGGCAGATTGACTGATACTAAAAATGCTGCACCCCTAATCTTGATAATTAGTTAGTCACTTTTTTCAATTCTAGCTTCTCAGATGTGAAACTTTGCTGCTTCTCATTACTTGTATCGAAATTTAACTAACTTTGGGTTTAAGAATGTCTGACACACCGATTGCTTTCCGGGGTATTCGGATGGTCATTTTTCAGTGTATTCTGACAGATCAAACAATTTATCAGCAAACTACTTGTCCAATTAACTGATCATGAAAATAATCAGGACTTGTATCCCTAAAGCCCAAACAAAGGTCAAGTCCTAGAGAAATAAATGAAATTGTACGATGACTTTACAAACAGGTGACAGATCTATACTGGTAACTTAATGATACTGAAGTGACAGTGAAGACCAAAAGAAACAGCTATGACCTGAACTGTAGCTGCCACATTACGTCAACAGTTTCTTATACAGCTTATAACAGCTTATATTGTAAAGCTACACTTTATGGAATTTGTAAAGGCAGATACAGATTTTATGAGGACAAGAAAAATTAAGAAATACAACAATTTTTCTCACAAAAAATGTATTTCTGACCAACTAAAAAGCCAACCATACTGAATGAACTCTAAGAAATAGAAAGGTTTGACAATGACTACCAAACTTAACAAAAACTGTCAAAGGAGAGATGACAGAAATGAACAGCGAAAATATCCAATTAAATTAAAAATTTTCAGACTGTTTTCAAGGCAAGGATGGGGTGTGGGGGGTTGGGGGGCGTTGATGACCCAGTGTTTTAAAAATGCTGTCTATTGCCCTGCTTAAATCCACACTACCTTAGTGCCTCGTGTTTACTGCAACCCTGGATCAATTTTGATACCACAGAGTAGAAAAAACACATTTAGTCAGTAAAAGCAGTGAGTAGTACCAGAGTCACATTAATATCTTGGTAAAATGGTTTTAATTTGCATAGTCAGAGACCTCTGCGCAAAAACGCACATGTGCCAAATCACCAAAACAGCACGCGCTAAACAAACCCTCATAAAACGCTGCTCACCTGTGATAATCTCCCGCTTGGCTTCATCCAGGTGACTGGAAATCACGTCCCCCATGCTGGCTGAAACTCAAAGTCCCGGTTTGATTTAACTGGTCTGTAAGTCGTTAAAACAAACGCAGGAAAATCCGTTCAGAGTAAAGCAGAATCCTTTATGAGCCCTTTCACCTCCTCTCCAGCATAACCTGCCTGATTAAAGTTTGGAGAGGAAACGGGCGGTGGCAAACACTTCACACAAGGAGGCAGAGGGAAGGGGAGAAAAAGTTCTACGAGTGACAAACTGACGGCTCTTTCTCGGAGAGACACACCCTCCTTTAAAGTAGGAGCAAACTCCCACCTTCCTGCGGCGGTGCGTTCAGGACATGTCGGGAAAATGAGACTCCCACAATCTCGAAACTAAAAGATAAACTCTCAAAATTGTTTGAATAATTTGGGCATGAGCACCAGCCACACGCAGTCGCCAATGCCCTATTGAAACTGAAGGAATTATTGTTTTTCTTTTAAGTGAACTATTTTAGTTTATGAATCGTATTTTTGAGGGTTCTTAGGTGCTCAAAAACTCATGAAACTTTGCACACATATCAGAATGGTGAAAAAATTAATATATTATTAATATCATGCTATGATTTCAAAAAATGGCTCAGTAGCCCCCGCAACAAATTTTCTACAAAGCGGCCCATGCGGTATGTTTAACTTAGATGTACAAAACTTGTAACATGTATCATCATAAGATATACCAAAAGGAGCCATACTCTAAACCCAACAGGAAGTCATTTTGAATTTCATGTACAATTTTTCCTGGCCATTAGTACTTTAACAACCCGCACCTAAACATTTTATCCAGTTGACTTCATATTTTGTCTGTATCATTTACAGACTTTTGAAATGAAAAGTTATTAAAAGTTTGAGTTTTTATCAAACCATGTGAGCGTGGTGAGGCATTAAACTTCCATGTTTCACAGTGAAACAAGCAGCAGTTTGTGACTCCACTATACATGGTAAGTATAGTAAGGTTGCAGGTCTAATGTATGGCTGATTCTAATGTCACCAGCAAGAAAATCACCACAGTCAGGAGTAGGACATTTTTATCTTTTTGACCATAAAATGTATTTTTTTTTGGAGGTGACCTGAACGCATCTCAAGTCACCGTGAGTTTCGAACAGGACAAGCCTGTCAACATGGTGCTGACCACAGGGGTTGGTGTACAGCTGTGAACTGTCGCTGTTTCAATTAAACAAGGATTTTGCTCTGTTTGCAGCTGTCAGGTGGCAAAAGAAACTGACAAGAGAAGAAAGAGATACGTTACAGAAACTAACTGTGGGTCAACTCATTTTTACCCCCCTGGACCCTTTTGATGGGTTACTGAAAGGGTCTACTGGACACAGGGGGCCCTTGGCCTTTACTTGCTTCACTTTTGAGTCTCTTCCACCAGGAAGAGACTCAAAATGACCACAAAGAGATGCAAAGGAACTGCAAAGAGACAAAATAACTACAAAGTGAGACAAATTGATCAAAAATGGGCACAAAATTACCTCACAGAAACACAAATGCACATAACACACAGGACTCAAAATTATGTCAGAGACAAAAACAACTAAAAAAATACAAACAGGGAGACATGAGTACAAAGCAACGCAAAACCACAAAAAAAGACACGAAAGTATTTCAATAAGACACCAAATTACCCTGGAGAGCCCAAATGATTACAAAGAGACACATAACAACTACAAGGAGGCACAAAATGACCAAACAGAGACACAAAAATACAAAAAAGGATGCATAATGACCATAATGACTGAAAAGAGACACAAAACCTCCACAAGTCTGTGTGTCCTACTCCTGAGGTGGTGGGGCTCTTTGCACATCTGTGCCCAAGGGCCCATTGTCTCATAATCTGCCCCTAAATGCATGGCTTCCAGTAATCTGGCCTTTTTGCAAATTTAAATGCTGCAATTTCCGTCAACAATAAGCTTGCACGAGTAATAAATCAGCCTTCATATTTCAAACATATGAGAAAAGATGGATTCTGTCTCCATGAAACAGTGTGGATGCAAAACTGCTCAGATGTTTATTCTCCAGAAAAGTGAGAGCTCCTTGCTTTTCTCTTTTCCCACTTGAGAAGCTGATATGCCTTTACTTCTCCTCTGCTGCCCTCTCATGGAAACAGTCAGTAATTTAATAGAAGTGTCTAAAGGTCACTCCTACATTATAGGATACTGTCATATCTCTGTGGACACCAAGGAGTTTTTGATTCTATATCATGCATTGCGTATGCAGCAGATTTCTTGGTAATTTTCCATCAACTGCATGGAATGATTGTAAATAGGATATTAAACTTATCTGTAGCCTAAATATGACAATATGAAATATTAAAGTAAATAGTTTAAAAAAAATGTTTATTTGTTTACTTACTTTTTTTGTGCTTTTTAATTTTTATCTCAACCTAATAGCTTCTGACATCTTTCTGTCACAACAAGTCAGAACTGAATAGCAGTCATTTAATTTCCGATTTTGACATGTTTTCAAAATAAAAGCCTATTAGTGACAGCCCGTTGTAGGGATGCTTTTTGGACTGCACTCAGCCGCAGAACGACAGCCCCATTGTATGATGTTATAAAGAAACATTTATGAATTCCAAATGTAAAGCCCACCAAAAGTTTCAATTAAACAGTATAAACAATACATTTGTTCTGTGATAACACTTGTTGCCTCAAGTCTGTGTGCTCCAGAATGCTTTGGAGCAAATGCCTGTGGTCTCTTCTGCTAAAGTAGCCAAACACAGACAGGTGACACAGACCATGAGGCTCTGCAATACCCTTCCGATATGAGGAAGAAACCACGGTGTGCTCCATTTCCCATACAATGTAGTATGCCAGAAAAAGATTTAGTATGTCCCAGTACATAATATGTCAAATGCAGTATGCCAAAAATACCAGGATGTTCTGCTACATCCAGTCATATTTTGCAGTGTGTAAGCCAGCATGCTATTTTTGTACATTAAAAATTTAACTTATACATAGCTGGAATGTTTTCACCATTTTGGATACTTAAAATGAAATTATGACCAGTTACAATTGGATTGTAGAAATCTAAAATTGGAATTATTTCAAGGAAGAATTCAGCTACAGACATACAGAATGTTCATTCTGGTGATCTAAAATAATGCTGTTGCTATCTAAAATCAAAAGCCCAATACACATGAATGGCAAAAGTAATGCTATTTCCCCTTGGAAGAATGACGTTGTGATTATCTGACACGACAGTAGATAGGAGGAATGTCACTGTGGATATCTAAAATGATCATTTTGACTAGGAAGAATTTCATTACAGATATCTGCAGTACCTATCCAGTCTACATGTTAAATGTTAAAATGGCACAGCAACTATGATTTTATTATAACAATGATAATAATAATAATAATAATAATAATAATAATAATAATAATTACTATTTATTTTACATTCATTTAATAATGTTTATTCATTTTACCATTGGCACTGTATTACATTTTTTCATACTGAAGGCTTTTATTTTGTATTAAATGGAACGGAAGTGTGTTGCTTATTCTCCTGAGCTTGACAGTAGGTCAGTTGTGGCACCGGTCAGTTTGCAGAGGAAAAGTGGACGCGCAGCAGAGGGCTCATCATGGCACCACTGGGACTAAAAGCCATTGTTGGAGAAAGTAAGTTGATTTTTTTATTAGAATATTTGTCCTCTCTTTAAACATATTGGCATATGATACACATCTGATTTAATGATTGTTATTACAAACCTGTGTAAAGTATTGTATGAAGTGCATAAAGGGCTTTTCCCATTACCAAACCTTTAATGTGAAATATAAGCATCCCGCATTATGTAATGTTTGTGTTTAATAATGGTTATATAGGACAGTGCAGCTCCTGGTGACACTGGGTTTTATCTTTGGGAAGTTCGATGCGCAAACGACGCACTTACTTATCCGAGCGGTGCGTCCCGCTGGATGGTTGTTTCTCCAGACTTTACTCTCAGTGAGATGAAGAATACAAATATGCATGTGTTCGATGGTGTGCTGTTAGACTCTGATGGATGTTTCTACCCTTTATTGATCCATTATTGGTGCTTGTGTGACGCATTAGAGAACGGAGTCCTGGTTTGGTGTAAATCCTGCCTCACTAATCTTTGTCTGTGCGGATTAAGCGCTTTGACATCATTCTCAGAGGAAGAGGAGAGGACTCCGACTCCAACAGCCACAATAACAACTCAACAAATGTTTGTTTTCACTGTCAGTCTTATGTCAGCATCAGTAGGCTATACGCACCAGTCCTTTACTAAACATCATGTAACCATTTACTATCTTGACATACACATGCGTCAGCTCTGTTTGGTCTCACGCAAACCACAAAGCCCTCACGAGACTAAAGATGCGCAAACTGCAAGCCTTCCCTTGTAGCATCACAAAATCTTGAAATGAGACGGACCATTCCACGACAGTAAAAAGCTCGTTTACAATGGGAATTATTTAATGCTACAGTTTTATATATTAGTCTCAGCATTCGATTAAATTGTACCTCTTTCCAATTAAGGATTATTTTAGGTGTTTTAATAAATAAATGATAACTAATAGCTTTGGTTAATTATTCACTTTTCAAGAAAATCCTTTTTAGATAAGTTACAAGACTGTATCAAGAGGACATTTCTTGTGTGTTCCACCACTGGCTGATGTTTATTTTTTCTATTTGGTAATACTGCCGTTATTAATGTAGGTAAATAAATGTTGGGGTGAAAGTATTTTTTATCTGCCATGACTTGTTAACAGGCAGTAGCAGTCAGCACATCCCCAACACACAGAATGTTTTGCCTGTCTGTTTCTAGAACCTGCTACAGATGCTTTTAAGGAAACATGGACTCACTTGGCTTTTGGCTGTAACTAAAGATTATTTTCATCATCAATCAATCTGCTGATTATTTTCATGATTAACTGATTAACTAAGTCTACAAAATGTCAAAAAAGTGAAAAATGCTCATCACAATTTCCCCTTAACCCAAAGTGACATCTTCAGTTTGCTTGTTTTATCCAAAAGGCAGTCCAGAACCCAAAGACTCTTCATTTACCATCATAAATGACAAAGAAAAGCAGCAAATTCTCTAACTGAAGAGGCCTGAAACAACAAATGTTTGACATATGTGCTGAAAAATGACAAAAATAATTATTTGATTATCAAGAAAGTTGATGATTAATTTTCCTTTGATCAACTAATCAAATAATCGGCTAATTGTTGCAGGTCTGCTTGACTGTGGCTGATGCAGAGCTGTTTCATCTGATCAGTTTTACAGTTATGAAACTGAGGCAGGTTCACTGTAATAATATACATTTTCATGCCAATTGTGTTCTGGTCCTACAGTCCAACTTGTATTAATCAGAAACTAAAACAGAAGAATAAGAAGGCGTGTCTTTTGGCATCAAGTTATTTTTCTCTAAACAAGTGCTGACATTTTAAGGCACAGGTTTGTATAAATTTAACCTGAACTTAAGGTACAGCAATGACTTCATGACACTGTATCATGACTTGATGACCCTCTCTTTGACCCTCTACAGGTAATAATGCAGGTCTCAGCTGAAGGCTCTTCTCATTTCATTAGTGGTGTAAACTTCCAAACAAATTTGCAATCGATCAAATTGCTGTAATTAGCAGAATATGGGGACTTCAGGGCCCTGAGTGCCCACTTTACTCTGTTAATCCAGTCTTGTTCCAAGTGTCTGTTAGTTAAACAAACTGCTCCAAACGGTGCAGCTTCGCAAAATGTTTTAAAGATTGAATTGATTTGCATAAAAAGAAGTGAGATACTCTTATTCTGTTTGCAGATGCTTTGCTTTTTCAAGACACGTGTCACTATCAAAGAATATTACACTGAAAAATTGATATGTATGTTTTGATAGCTTAAGGTAAGATAATGTTTCTCAGAGACAGTTGGCTGGTGAAGGCTGCAGTAATCAATGTTTTTTTTTAATATTTACAATAGATCAAATAACTACGTGTAGTTTGAAAGGAATTTGAAAACCCTGAAAATCTCTGTGGACACAGAGATTTATCACCAGCTCTGCACTTCTCCTCAGCTATGAGAAGCTTTTCAACATCCTTCAGCTCATTTTTTGGTTTTAAGGAGATGAATGTTACTGTTGTAGTTCAGTCTCACTGCTCTCATCAGCCTGGTTTCAAACAGCCACGGGCACCTGTTTTCACTGAAAGCAAGAGTAATATTCATTCAGTTTATCCATGGTTTGGTTTACACCCACCCCTGAGAGAAACATTTGTGTCTGTAGTTGCTAAATGCTCCACTATGTTCACCAGTTAGTCCTTAAGTTCGCCTGTTACATGTAGTGTGCAGTGTTTGCCTGCATGGAGCCTATTGAAATACCAAGAACATTAAAAACACCCTTTAGTACCTTATTTCTGTAAAGGTGTTAGATATATCTTGACATCTGATGAAGTACTAAAATTAAAACTCATAGCTAGACTTAATCCAATAGGGATTGTGTCTGAGAGCCATATTGTTACATCAGGCATGTCAACCCAGTCAGCAGAAAACACGTTAGCTGGTTGAGCTGGTCTTTGTATTCATGTGCAGTTGCCCTTTTTGCATTTTTATTGTTTGTAGTAATGTAATTTTGTGTTAATTATTGCTTGTTTTAGAGCTGTTTTTTATTTTTAAATTTTATTTTATTCTATTTCATTTTTTGTATTTGTGTTCTATCTTGTCTGTCTGTAACTTATGTTGCTGCCTGCCTTGGCCAGGACACTCTTGAAAAAGAGATTTTTAATTTCAGGAGTTTTTCTTCCTGGTTGAATAAGGGTTAACTGAATAAATAAATAAAAAGTGTTGGTAATGTATGTTTCTGCAAACCACAGGTACATTACATTTCTATGTTATTATATAGCAAATATGTTGAAACTTAAGGTTTCTTTACATTTTAACAATGCTGTGGGTATTGAATGTGTAGGTACAAACAACACTTGGTTCTGGTTAAGAAAAGATAAAGGTTTGGCTTAAGTTACCCACTTTTGGTGGCACAATTCTAGTCATAAATGCAGCAATGTCCCTATAAAAAACAACCACTTTTTGGGCCACTATCTTGGCAGGAAATGCAGAAATGTTTTGGTAAAAAACAATTGTCTTTTTATGCCACTACCACCACATCTGGAGAATCTGCTGAAAACACAGCAATGACTCACTAAATCACAATCAGTTTAGTTGTTTGTTGGTCTCAAACAGTGGTCAGCAGCATGGCAGCCATCTTGCCCAGGTGACGTGTCATCCACCATTCACTCCATCTCTTGATGACAAAGTCAGCTCTTATGCTATGTCACTTTAGATACACTGATGTGATACGTATGAAATGTACAAATGTACATTTATTTGCACTTTGCAGAAACGTACAATACCAACATTTTCTTCTGGCGACTGGGCTGGGTGTGTCCTGGTATACAACGTTTATACCAGGACTCAACACAACATTTGCCTTGTTCTAGACCTCTAAATCTCCATGGTATTTCTTATGATGAAATGAAACAAAATGGCTATGTAGTCTGATTGTCAGTCTCTTATCAAATATGCAACCTGTGTCACAAAAAATATGCTTGCATACAAGTATTTTCCAAATTCTCTTGTCCACATGTCAAAGCGTCCTAAGTCAAAACACTGAATCCAAATTGCTTGAGCTGGTTGCCCAGCACTTTGTATAGTGACTTGCTTCAGCTTAAAGATTTCAGAACACAGTCTTTTTCCAATTTCTGGCGGTGTTCCTCTGGGTTCTGTCTTGGGTCCCTTTCCATTTATCATTTACCCTCTACCTCTTGGCCATATTTTTAGGAAATTCATCATTCAATTTCACTGCTATGCAGATGACACTCAGGTCTATCTATCCACCAAGCCTACCTCCACTTTCCCTGAAAAATATTGTGTTTATTTTAAGATCTTGCTTCTCATTTTAATGCCCCTTACAACCTAGCCCCACTGTATCTTTCTGAACTCCTTCATATTTGCACACCCTCCCTGTACTCTCAGATCCTCTTCAGCAATCCAACTCACATCACCATCTGCCCACTTGATTCCCAAGGGATCCAGAGCCTTCTGCCCTTTTAACCCTGACTCTGGAACTCTCTTCAATAAGACATTTTTAACACTGATTCTCGCTTCACCTTCACATCTCTGAAAAACCCACCTTTTCAAGCTGGCATAGTCTGATCTTGACTCGAATAGTGACACACACATCGAGATTTGCACTGATGATAGCGCTGATAGTTTTTAGAATGATGATTTTTACAGTTGTCTTATTAAGTTGTTATTATAACTGCTTTGCTGATTTTTATGATGTATGGCTACATGGCTGCTTGTTTTTTGTTTTTTATGGTGTCCTTGAGATCTTTGAAAGGTGCCTATATAAAATCCATTATTAGTAGTAGTAGTATTATTACAATTGCTTATAAATGCAGCATTTTCCATCACAGTTTTCATTAACATAACATTTTTATTGAATATATGTGCAAAATTCCGCTGCAAACTTGTTTCACTTCTGGTTAGCTGGTTGAACAGGATTTTAAACCTTGGGGATATTTCTGATATGCTTAGTCAAGATAATGAGATACTAACTCAAGTCAGAATTTTGGTTTAGCCTGACTATTTTGATTCTGATTATGTATCACAGTTTTCTGACTGCAGGTTTTTTTTAAATAGTATGTTGTAGAAAAAAACTATTCTAAATGCCATGTGTATCGGTTTGTACACATCTCCCTGTTTGAAAAGAATGTTATGTAGATTTGCAGCCCCGTCTCCTTGAAATTATGTTTATATATAACTAGTTTGAAACAGCAAATATGTTTTGAGAACTAAAAAAATGCAACTGTTAAGTTTAAAAAATAATACTGACAACATATTGCAGGTGTTTTTCTGCCTAAATAGGTATTCTTGCAATATATTATCAAATCGTAGTGACAACAGCATTATTTAGTTTAGTTATTTAGGTAGTTATGATGGGCCCCAGACAGACATATTGTCTTGTCACATGATCAGAGACTTGACATTGGATAACATACATATTACCCGGCAATCATGATTGCATATCTCTATATAACAAAAAAATACCAAAGAAAATATGAAAATGTAAGAAATTGTTCATTTAATTTCACAATTTTAATTGTTGATTTATATATATAGAATAGGCATTGAATTTTGTTGCAGATGCTTTTGGCTGTTTTACAAAAAAAGAAAAAAATAAACATGACAGAGATGGGTTTGACTTTCTCAAGTGCATATATAACAAATTGCACTGTTTTTAATTTAATGCAAGTTCTTCTTTGATAACAGGCATATTTCTAAAGGTAGCAATAGCTCATAAGGGCCCATTCCTCAACCAACAAATTGTTGGAGGGCCCGCTCTCTCTATATGCTTTGTTATAATATTTAACTGAAATCAGGATCTTTCCCTAACCTTAACCAAAGTGTGTTTGTTGCCTCAACCTAAGACAGGAGTCTGGTCATGTGGGACATGAATGTAATGTTAAACCTGACAGAAAAGTTGGCTCTGAGCATAATCTAGGCAGTGATTACATTGCTGCAACAATGTAATTAGGACAGCAGTTTAGTAACGTAGATACGTAATGTCTAAGAGACAGAGTTGCAATTTAAGGACTGTTTGTTCATACAGTATGAACACAGTGGTGCTTGTGGCAGGGTTGGAAAGGTTACAGTTACTCAGACAGTGTTGTAACTAATGTCTCAATGAAAAGAACAATCTCCTTTACTATCATGTCTGCTTTTACTACAGTAAGCCGCTGAGTTGACATTGTGTTTGCCAGAGAAGAAGAGCTGATCCTCTACCTAGTCAGAGCTAGTTGGTGTGATAAAATACAGCATTATAGACCTGAATTAGACAGATCTATCTGCCACAGTAACAACAGCCTGTTGTTGTTTATCCAGCATGCGAAAGCTTGTGAAAGCTTGTCAGGTGGCGTTCCATTCTCTCACTAACACTTCTCCTTAATCCTGTCGACCAATTGGATAAACAGGACCATTCACATTTACTGTCACAGCCAGCTTTGCTCAGAAAGCAGGGTCTGATGACTGATCCACCTTTGTGGAAATGTTTTATGATAAATCATACAAGCTTGTCCTTAAATCTGTGACAAACAGAGAATTTTTTTTTCCAGTTTCATCTTATGTCATTCACAATTATCATCATTAGCCACACAGTTGGCGTACTATTGCCATGTGGTCCCAAAGTCATGTTAATGTGTTTATGACACCGTAGGAACAGCTCTCAAGTGAAATGTCACTGTGGCTCTCTGTGGAACCAGGACATGTTGACTTATTTTGGATGATGAGTGCTTGTCTGTGTATTTATCTGCATGTGTGTGTGCGAGCCAGTGATGCTACTTCCCCGTGATGTCACATCCGCTGACACAGAAACGGCCCAGAAATAGCGGTGGGGAGTGGTGGACGGGGTAAGAGGATTGGGAGGATTGGCAGATTAGAGACAGTGATTGCAGTGGGCCCGTCCCTCCCAGCGCTGTGTACCTTCATGTTCAGTCTGACAGATACGACAGTTGCTTAAACCCCCAGTGGGAAAAATTTGGATATGCTCCTCATTGACACAAGTGACAGGCTGTGAAATGCTTGATCCTGTCTTACATTAGTTTGATTCACACATTTAAAGCTGACACATCTCCCTGTGCTATTCCATCTCTAATAGGTTCAGCCCTCCATTATTGATTATATTGCAGTATATGGTATAATGTTATTGTTATGATGAGGATGATCCTGTTTCCTCATGAGGGATCATGTTATTTCTCTGGTCCCTCTGTTTCCCTGCTGTCCAATTGCACAGCAGCTGTGTGGGCGTACATTGTCCCTTGTGGTAAAGGATGTCAAGAGATTGCATGCATGTGGCATTTCCATGCCTCTGTTCCCCCGATAGCCCTCACCACAGACATCATGTCCTCTGTCCCATTCTCTGTCCCATTCTTGTAAATGCAATATCTCAAAAACACTGTAAGGGGATTTATTCAAATTTGGCACAAACGTCCACTCGTACACAAAGATGAACTGATGAGGTTTTGGTATGTTTTTGGCCATAACTTCAAAATTCATATACTAATTAAAACAAAATTCACAGAAAGATCTTATACGATAAAAATGATGACAGTTTATATCCAAAAGGTCAAAGGTCAGCTTCACAGTGACATAATAATATTATGGAAATACTCTTTTTTTTTCTCCTCAAGGGGATTAATAAAGTACCTACCCACCTACCTTTTCTGGCCATTATTTAACACCATAACTGAGGAACTGAAGGTGATACATTTGGTCAGACACTGAACTGATGACATGAATCTTGGGGGTTCACCTCGAAACTGTGCTGATTGTATAAATCTTCTGTGCTGCCAGGTTGAAAATGTGTGTAAAGCATCTGTGTTTTAGAATGTGTTGCTTCTTTTCAGCAACATCCATATCTGAAGCACTGTCCTATGTTATGGCTACATATGAATCTGGACAGACATGGATGTAAACTGCAACTTGACTGGTTCACAGAGGCATACAATTACAAGGGGGTAAATCTAGTTTTGTACTAGTGTTCACAATGTAAAGTTGTTATTATCAAGGCTGTCACATTCAGAGCTCAGTATCCAGATGTTTTCTGTACACTCTTCCAGTGGTAATGAGAATATATTTGGATATACTTAACCACTATCCAGATATCTCAGAAATAAGCTTTTTTTTTTTTTTTTTGCTTTTTCTTAGAGAAACAATATCAATATAATGTTTATGCTGGAGTGTCTGTTGGCACATGAGTGAGAATAGTCACACTGCAGCTATCCCTAGATGCGTAATTATGGATCCTACTGTGTGCTGTGATTAGCTTATACTCGTCATGAGCACAGAAGTTTCACGCAGGGGGCTGGGGTACAAGTTATGTGTGAGTCAAAGTTGGTTTGTTATTTTCAGACAGAGTTTTTAGGATGTATAAAGTTGCTGAATGTACACTGTGTACATAAGCTGTAGTTTAAAAGAATTGCTGAAAAGACATGTTCGTGTTAACATCATATTTTAATGTTGCCAATGTGTTGGCTAGCCACCTTGGCTAGGTGCACCCAGGCCAGAATACCATTGTTGGCTATGGACACCTACTAATACCATGTGCCTAATTAGTCTAGCTTTTTTTGCAGTATGACATTATAAAATGAAATGATATATTGTGCTTCCATGGTGCATCTTTCTAAATAAATTAATACTTACGTTCCACATACTAATTAGTAATTACTAATGAATACATACCCACAGTTTGGACAAAACAAGGAGATTATTTTTGCTTTACATTGAAACACCCAACATCAGAACCACATTAATTTGCCCAAAATAGATAACAAATAATTAATTTGATAACATATTTTAGTAACTTAAATCAGAGAACTTCAAACTCCTAAGAAGCCCCTCTGCAAGATTGTTTGGACTTGGACTCTGGACCAGAGTTCATGTTAAAATCAAGGCTGGCTAATCACACTTTTGCTTAACTGGTAGACCACTTCTGCTATGTGATAGCCTTTAAAATCAAATATCAATATCTGCAAACAATGCCTGGGTTTTTAATTTTGCCTCAAAATGCATTTTACAGAATGGTGTCTTTGTAAAATAATCTGAGCTCAAAGGTGCACTTGCTGGCTTTATAGAGCTTTCAACCTCATATCATTTATGTCTTCAGCGAATGGAGCTGGCTTAGGTGCAGTGCCAGCTCTATCCTTGGTGGCACCCTAGGTGAGACCTGGCTATGGGTCCATTTACAAGTGCCTACTAATGCCACTATTGTGCATACTATGAGAGAAGCAATCAGGCAATTTCCATAAAGTGAGACCTCCCAGTAATAATTCAGCTGACAGACTTTACTTTGAATGTCCAGAGGAAATGTGGTTTGGACATTTGCGTAATGTAACAGAAGTCAGACACTATACAAATTTACTGTCATGATTTGAATAATTAATGTAGGTACCTGTTGCATGTAAAATTTGCACCATACAAAAAAAACAAAAAACTGGAGACTGCAGATATTACACATGTATTCCTGCTGCTGGCAGCCACAGGTATTTAGCTGATAATGAATTTAGAGAGGTCTGAATGAGCGCCTCAGCCAGATGGAAACACTTGTAAACATAATCTATTGACAACACGGAGGATACTTTTTGCCTCAGCAATTTGCATGTATTATCATGCTGTTGTTTTCTCTGCTCTTTATTTCTTTCTCTCACTAGTTGAACTGTTGTGAATGATTTTATTATGTGAAATCCAGGTTTTATGTGGATGTCTTCCTTCTTTACAGAGATAATGAACAATGTCATCAAGAAAGCAAGAGAAAAAGGAAAATGGAAGGTAACAATCCTGTTATTCTGATCAAGTTTGGCATCATTCCTCATTGACCTTGACGCTGAATATGACTAAAACCATGTGAGATATCAACAAAAAAATCCCTTTGAAGCCCTCGCTGTGTGTAACTTTGTTATAGGTGCTGGTGGTGGACAAGCTGAGTATGAGAATGATTTCCTCCTGCTGTAAGATGACAGACATCATGTCAGAGGGAATCACCAGTAAGTACCACCTAGGTCACCTCAGTTCACTTTTGCAGCTTTGAAACCACTTTAATCAACTTTAGTGCAGGTAAATTTAATTAGGTTCAGCTAGAAGGATCTATTAACACCCACCACCATGCTGATGATTAATTTCTAGAATGTTCAAGTGAAACATTTATGGATAACCATTAATTAGGTCCGTTTCTTTGTGCTGGGTTTTGAAGGAAAGAGAAGTTATTATAAGTTGGTGAGCCTAGTTGCAGTCTAATCTAGCTGATGAATGAGTATTGATTTTTGTTTTCCTGTGCTCTCCAGTTGTAGAAGACATTACCAAGAAGCGTGAGCCTCTGCCCAGCATGGAGGCCATCTACCTGATCACACCCTCAGATGAGGTAAATGATACAGCTCCTATAATGACTTCTATGGCGCACTATTTAGTATAATCTCTTACTGTAGTCTCACTGGCTTCCGTCATCCTGCAGTATTTTGCCATGTTGTCCAACAAATGAGGAATGCGACTTTTTGTCATTTGAATACTTTAAAATGCAGTTCCTGCAGTTTTATTGGTAGTTTGGTTTATAAAGATCCTTTAAATGTCATGTCATGATAAATTAAGAAACATGCTGGGTTTTTAATAAATATTCATTTTGACTTACTTTGTAAAAGATTGAAGAATTGTCCAAACTGTTGTTCCCTTTTAATTTAGTTCATAAGCCAAAACATTGTTCTCTGCTGTCTTAGTCTGTTGAGGGTCTGATTGATGACTTCAGAGACCCACAGAATCCAAGGTACCGAGGAGCTCACGTCTTCTTCACTGACAGTGAGTAAATCCATTCTACACCAACAATACTGTAGATAGATGGAATATCTGGGAACTCGAAGTTAATCTAGACCCTTTGCACACTTGATGCTGTTTGACATACACAAATCCAGTTTTATGTTAGGAAGTGCGAGTTACACAAAATGTTTAATAGTTAAATTACTAAAAAATTATTTCAAAAACCTTATTCTTGCAGCGCCTGGTGTAAACATCCTTGAGCCAGGGTAGAGTAGTGTCTATTGTATACTCAGCTTAACAAGTGCGCTTTGCTCTTGGGGTCTTTGTTCTGTGCTGCTTCCTTATCAATTGAACAGGAATATAAATTCCTCAATATTTGAGGGAATACCTGAAATTTGCTCAGGTGTCTGAGGTAAAACGATCCCTGCCTTGCCTTTCTCACCACTGAGTCAGTATGCAGTACCCAGGTCAGGCCCTCAGTGATGTGGATACCAAGGTATTTGAAGCTATGCACCCTCTCCACTGAGGACGTGTTGATATACAGGAGAGTGTAGTTCCTTGGCCGCTTCTTCTCAAAGTCCACTATCATCTCTGTAGTTTTGCTGACATTCGTGGAATAGGTTGTTGTCCTGACACCAGTGGGTCATGTCCTCATTTCCCATTAAAAAAAAAATAAAAATAAAAAAAATAAACAGGGTCTCCTGAAAAAAGGGCAGAACCTGACTCAACTTTTGGCAATGCAATGCAACATCATCCAGGAAGGTGCTGCATTGGCCATTTTAATACTAGTAAGTGCACATTCCTGGTAGATGTTGTTTGTTGCCTTCAGATGGCGTCATGTTTACCATATTCACGATAAGAGTCGTTGTAAGTTGAAATTCATCTCCAAGTTCAGGGGCCAGTTGAACAAAGCTCCTTAACTTTGCTTGTTAAGTATGACACTTTCGTCTTATATAAAATACCTCACCAATAACTGACTGTGAAGATCCCTCTGGATAAAACTGCAGAGCAATTATTATTTGTAAAGGGGCTGAGAGATTGCAGCTTTGGAAAGTTGAGTGATCCAACCCCTGACAGTCATAACCATAAATTGACTTCCAGTCAAATGTTTAGTGGAAAATCAATTGCTCATCATTAAGTGTGTCCATATAACCTCAACTCGGACTTAAGATGTTTTGCGCAACTGGCCCCAGGATTTGTGACATGTTTGCTGATGTTTTTGAGAAAAGGCGGGGAGAATGGATGGTGGATGGTATGCTATTTTATTGTATTTTTGGTCATATGGAGTCTTTCCTCATAATTTAATTATATGTCAGAAGAAAATGTTGATACTCCCAACTGTCTCATCTTTTTTCTCTGTCATTATGCCTTTGCATTTCCTGCATTACATTGCCATTATAACCCTGCAGCATTTTAAAATTCTTCCCCATAATACTGCAATGCACTCTGCAGCATTTTAATGTCAGATAAACCTTCAAATTCACAAATCTGTCAGACAGGACTTCTGGATCTTATTTCATGTCTCACCACGACCTTAAAGGTTCAATAGATAACTTTGAAAAAAAACTATTTGGCATATTTGGTGAAACTGTCACTTTATGCTAACAGTAGTCAGAAGGCTGAAAGCAAAAAGCATGCCTAAAAGAAACAGTTAAACCGAGCCTTTGGTAAAAAGGATTTTGATTTTGGATTTTGATTGAAAGGATTCAAAACTAATGCTGTCGTTAGTCTTCTTCTGTCAACTTTTCTTTGCTGTTGTTGGTAAAGGGGTGATCATTTCTTTTCCATTGCTGGTGGTTGTTTCTCAGCAATTGCGTTTGCAAAGCTAGATATTGAAGATATTGATCTCGACTGAATGAGGGCTCTTTCTGGCTCTGATTGGTAGTTTCTATTTAGGCACTGTGAATTCTTGAAGGTGTCTTTAGAAGCATTAGAAAGAGCCAGAGGAACCTGAGTTTTTCACAGATTATCTGTCTCACGTACTACTGTCAGGATACAGAGACAGTTTCAGCAAACATGACACCTGAATTAAGCCACACGGCCCCACCAACACACCCCTTAAACCCGACACTGTGGGGTCCTGGGTCAGGTCCCTGTTAAAAACAATGAGGTGGGTGTAGTGTAATGCTGGTAACCATCAAACTGACCTTTATGTGTGAACCTTATTTTCTCTTCCTAAATTAGGTCAATTTAATGTTTTTCAATTTAACAAAGTTTGAACATTCGAGATTAACATGACGTTGGCATTCTTTTATCCAGCTACTAACTATCTCAGTAAGTCACCATATTTTTCTGTGATTCTCGTCAGCGATCCCAGACTTGCTGTTTGGACTGTTGACCAAATCCCGCGCCTCCAAAGCCATGAAGGCCTTGACTGAGATCCACATCGCCTTTCTGCCCTATGAATCTCAGGTAAAACACCGTCTAGACTGGGATTAGACCGCAGAAGCTGCTCATTATTGTCTTACTCTCATATGATGGTTGTGGTTTGGAAGTATTTCAGTCTACAGTGTATAAAGAAACCTGCCTCTCTCTTGTTACTTTGCATTGCATTTGTTTTCATGGTGAAATGTAGTGTAGGGTATTCTTATTGCATTATTTGAATGGTGTGTGTGTGTGTGTGTGTGTGCGTGTGTGTGTGTGTGTGTTTGTCAGTGTGTCTGCACTATACATCATAACTTTGTAACTATAAACATTTTGGAGGATAGATATGGTCTATGTTTTGTTTTTTTAATCAGTCAATCAATCAAGGCTGTCTGCAGCATATGTAGTCCTTTCATGAGGCCTTGAATTAAAGTCCTGGCTGGCTCACTAAGAAATTATCTGACAAAATGGATATCTACTCATCATTTTTGTTGCAATTCATATAGCAAACCTAGTACCTCATACAGGCCTGTCATAATAATTACTTTATCGACTTATTTACAGGCACGACCTTGATCATTCGATATTCATTCAACTTCGATATTGTCCAGTGTATTCAAATGCGTATTTGTTTACATAAGAATGTCACCAAAGTTTTAGTCAACATGACGTCAAAAATATCAGCAGGGTTTTCCTGACTGTTATTAGACTTGGGCGCAGGAATACTTTTTTCATATTAAAGTTTCAATGTCTGAAAATTCTTAAGAATTGAAAATTCATTGCTTTTTGAAAGGGTGTACTTCCATTTTTATGCTATCATATCATCATTACATCAGTGTCATAAAATGATCTCAAAATGGCAATAATATAGTTTATCTTGGAATGATATATTATCCAACACAAGTAGTTATTGTGACAGGTCTAACCTCATATTCACCAAAAATGGCATTACTTTTTAGAACAGATAAAGTCATTGTGCAAATAGATATTGTGTAGGTGTGGTGTATTTCAAGATTAAACCTGGAGCAAACTCACTTTTAAAGTCCACATTCACGTCCTTATCTCAAAATCCAACATATAGCCACTGGTTAAACAATTAATCCTGGAAATATGGAGAAAATTGTGTTGGATTGTTCATACAACTGTTTGGATACAAAGAAGATAAAATACAGACACATGGTGACATTTATAAAAAGATTACAGAAAGGGTAAGAAACAAGAGCAGTCAGCTCCCAAGACCTGCGTTGGGTATTATTCTGTGCAGGTTCAGCACTTCATAGGCTACCACACCTTTCACAATATATTGATTATAGCAGGTTTAAAAAGACTTTAGCTATCTTAACCATACTGTTATTATTTGTGTATAGTGTGAGAGCAACATCTATCCTTTTAACTTTAAACAGGTCGGCATCCTTGAAAGTATTCCTCTGCAGAGCTGCCTCAAATTAATTATCTGTTTACCAAGTGGGGGGACAACTTTGCAAGAAAAGGCTGAATTAAAATAAATATGTGGAAACAACAGGTCTTGTACCCTGTATTAAGCCCTTCACCCTATGATATTGTTCATCAATAGAGGGAGGAACAGTGCTGAAGAGGATCAGACCAACAGTGTTTTGTGCTGGATCAGCTTTAGCCCTCAATCCTCTGCTGTTGTCCTGTAGTTATAATCCCGAGTGGGAGGGACACACCATACCAGCCCTGCCCCCTTGTCCTCCTCTCATCCCTTTAGCTGATTGGCTGACAGGACCAATGCTCATACTCTGCAGCCAATGGGAGCACACATAAGATGTGTGACAAGAGAAAGCACAGGGATTGTTATCATGTGATAGTCAGTAACAGATGGGTGCATGTACACGTGTGTTTTTAAGTGAGTGTTTAATTAGTATCAGCGTTCAGGTGCCAGTGCCAACATTTATAGAGAGAAGCCTCTGGTGGCAAATATTTTGACCCTTATTATTTTGCCTTTAAACATTTTCAAACCCAAATTATTACTATTTACTCAATAACTGAAATAAAACACCATTGAAATAATCGTCAATCACTAAAACTCTTTATCAGAGCTGAGTATCAGAAAGTACATTAATGTATACCTGCGCCAAATACAATCCATCCTTGCTTTAGATCAGTTGAGGTTAAGGTGTCCCCACAGACAACCAGTATAGCAATATTCAATGTTGGGGTCCAGAATTAAGTTGAGATTCAACCTCATGTTGTCTGTCTGTTATGTCCTCTGTGTCCAGGTCTTCTCCCTGGACAAAGTGGATGCCTTTCAGGACTTCTACAGCCCCTTCAAGGCTGATGTGAAGAACAACATGTTGGAGCGCTGTGCTGAGCAGATTGCCACCCTCTGTGCCACACTCAAAGAGTATCCTGGTGTCCGATACAGAGCGTGAGACCAGCAAGGACAACACATTTCAACATTCTGTTTTTGTTTTGGGTTTTTGTGGCAAATTTTTAATATCATTGATATAGCATTTGAGTGATAGAGGCCACATCTAAGTTTCACAGGACCAGACCTCTAATCGTATTGACATGAGAATATTGCACTCCCATTGTTGCAGTGGTGAATTCCAAAGCGAACATTTTGATCGGCTGCAGTAGCTGCATCATACACAGCAGGCAACATTTATTTCATTTTGTTCTCTCTGTCTGATTTTGTCCAAAAGGAAAAATCTAACAGGGTGCTTGCACTACAGCTGTTTTTACAGTAGCTCCAACCCAGTCAAAAAATGTTGCCATTGTACCTTTCTGCAAACCATGGGTATGTTACATTTGCACTTTACGTTTCAACGGCGCTGTAGCAAAGTGTTTTTCGGTTTAGCCACAAAAACCACTAATGGCGAGGAGAAGATCATTTTTTGACTTAAAATACCCCCTTTTCGTGGCATTATATACATGCTTGATAAACAGAGATGGGTGGCTAAAAAACATCAACGTTTGGTGCCTAAAAAGCCGTTAGAAGCACAGTGATGACTTCCGAAATTAAGGCTGGTTTTGTTGTTTGTTGGTCTCAAATAGTAGTCTGCAGTTAGGCATGTGTCTAAACTATCCACCATCCCTTTAACCTCCCTATGACAAAGTCAGCATATACACTACGTCACTTTAGAGACATTGATATTATACGTGTGAAATGTTCACGTGTATTTGTGGTTTGCAGACATGTACAGTGCCAATGTTTTCCTCTGGTGACTAGGCTAGTAGTTCACATGCATAGTACTATACATTCTCAAGAATGGTCTTATTAACCTCAAAGTCCCCATGAAATGGAAGTGCAAGTGTCTTTAGCTTGTGTACTGTGACGTATTTCCCAGTGACATGGAATATTTGCCTCGTGCTGTTACAAGAGGGATTTAAATCAAATCCTTTGCATTTTTGGACTGCTAAAAAGTACAGAGGGCAATACAGAAATAAAGTGAAGTCTGCTGCCGAGCAGATTGTTGGCTCCACACACATCTCCTTCACCATTAGATCAGTGACATATGATAAGTTAGACACTGCCTGCACTGTCTATGTTTACGCCCCTGAGGAGGATGAGGGAAAGATGAATGAATTAGATTTCAGTCACATTGTTTTGGAAATGAAAACAAGGTTTTTTTCCCACTGTTATCCAAACACACATATCTTCCTGTCTCTCTCCATATTATTCTCTTAGCTACTACAACCCACAAGCAGTGAAATTTGGTTTCATATGACCAGTCTGGCTAGTAGTTGCCCAAAGTTTCATGTGATTGGATGAACTTTTGTGAATGCCACTGAGTGCAGGATGAGTCATCGCACATTTGAAACTGTTTTACTTGGTTTAACAGAAAGAGAAAATACAGGGATTTTGATGTAAAAATACTCTGATACTGATTTTTTAGATATATATTTGGCATATAACAATTGCTAATTAACAGGGAAACAGAATTACAACTGGGGAAATGTATATTTCATTTCACGGGGACTTCAAATGCAGAGTGAAGCAGGCCTTAGACTGTTCTTAGTTTCTAATTTACCCTGTTACTCAGTTAATGTAAGCTCATGTCTTCCATGCTTACCCATTTTTATCATAAATTTAAGAAAAATATAAATTTTCATTTCCATAACACCAATTCCATTAGTATAAATCCACAGTCATGCCATTCTCAACAGTATTTCTGTTATTGAAGAAGTTATGATCTAGAGAAGCACAAACAGCATGTTCAAGTTTAAAAGGAGTGTTTGTCTGATGCTCTGTGTGTGTGTGTGTGTGTGTGTGTGTGTGTGTGTGTGTGTGTGTGTGTGTGTTGGCTCAGGGAGTACAAAGATTGTGCAGTTCTGGCCCAGATGCTTCAGGAGAAGTTGGACGGTTACAAGGCTGATGACCCCACCATGGGAGAGGTAAGGAAGTAAAGCTGAATGACAAATGGGGAGAACCATCTCCATGGGCTCTAGTTTCCCGGCGCAGCACAGGTGGCGCAGGGTGGCGAACCCCGCGCAGAGCTAGTTTCGAGCAGCACAACCCGAGGCGCGCTCAGTTTGGTAGTTTGGCAGACTGAGGTGCACTGAGATGGGTGTGGTGGCGCAGCAGGGGGAGGTGTCAACAGATCCAGCTGGGCGCAATGACAGTTTCGTGCCAAAAGGCTTCGCCGAAGGTGCGCTAAAAGCTCGCCAGCTGAAACCAGGTCTACTATCAGCGCAGGAGGAGCGCAGCCGGTGTAAGTGAAAGTTTGGCTGACCGGCGGACAGTGTGCACACGTCACCAAAACCTCACAAGCAGGTTTCCAGAATATCAGGCACATTAACAATGCAATAAATACCCAAAAAAAAACACTATTCAATGCAACTATCTGCAATCAGCACATAAATGTATCTCTATATCGACTGTCCCGTCACATCTGATGTCAGATCCAAGGNCGGCGAGAAGGGCGAGGAGAGGGGCTCATTTGATTGGTGTGATGTGTGTAAAACCCACTCCACGCCTTCTCTCCTCCCTCTTTCCGACTTGCGCCGGTAGGAGGGACGGAGGTGGGAAAGAGGAGTAGCTGCGCCAGGGCGCACAGTGTGCCAAACTTACAAAATCCGCCTGGCCACACCCAGTTTGCGAAGCGCAGGTGCGCTGCGCCCCCGCCTCGCCCGGTCTTCGAAACTAGAGCCCCATGTGTGCATTTATCAGCCTTCATAATGTCGCATATGACAGACATCATCTGTCAACACAATCTGGCATAACCACAAGGTTACATTAATCCAGTCCTGATGGAGAATATAAATCATATGCTACAGCTCAATTATGTGGATTTTTATGTTTTGACTTCAACTGAAGGCTTTAATGCTCCTTTATTGGTTTAGAGACCCTCTTAAATGGACCAATAGTCATCAAGTTAAAACTAAGACAATTTTCATTGTTCATAATTACTGAGATTTTAGAGATGTTTTAACTAAGCAGCTTTAATGTTATATTTTTTAAAGTGGATACCAAAGTCTATGGTGAGCAAAATGACCAGACTTGGAATTTGAGCTTGAGTTGAGCAGATCCTGCATAATTAGGCTATGTAATATTGGATGATGAGCTGCAAGTGAAGAGTATGACACATCTGTCAGTCCTCTGCCGTGTATGTAGTATTTTGTCTCTGCTCTGATGCCTCCAGGGTCCAGACAAGAGTCGCACTCAGCTGCTCATTCTGGATCGTGGGTTTGATCCCGTGTCACCCATCCTGCATGAGCTGACACTGCAGGCCATGGCTTATGACCTGCTGGGCATCGAGAACGACGTTTACAGGTAAAGACTCTACTAAGGGAGGTTTGACAGCTTCTGGGAGTCACTGAGCTCAGCGTGCACCTGTCATTTCAGCCCAGTCAGAACACGCTGTCCTTATGCATCCTTCGCAAGTATGCCTATGAATTATTAAGTATTATTGGAATTAGTAATGCACCAAAAATTGTATATAACCCGCAGAATCATGAGCCAGTATTCTGCATATAACACATGCATTTGTGAGGGGTGGGATCACATTACCAGTATACTGATGTGAGTAAAGACAGAAGTAGTCTGAGTGAGGAAGCAGGTAGGGGTGGTGGATGGGTCATAAAACACAGGACTTTCTGCCAGGACTGTCCCAGAGGAGAACAGCGTTCAGAATTCTGTGAACTTTACTTGCTAAACGTAACCACATTAAGTTTAAGTTACGTGCATAATAGTTATATCTAAATTCAGAGGCTGCAGCCTTCAAAAGCTGCATTTGAAGACTGTGTCCCAACGGCACAACAAAGGCTGGCCCATTTGGAAGGCTCCTTCAAATGCGGCCAAGAAATAAGGCCTTCTTTTCCTGAGGATAATATGGATGATTCCTTCATGGCCCACTCTATCCCAAAATTCCTTGCACGTCAGTGATGATTGGTTATTGCAAAATATATGGCTTCCCTAAACACACTAACATTTTTCTAACATCTAAAAATACACATCTTAAACAATCTTACTTCAATAATATAATAATTATGATAATAACACATCACATGCTGGTGTCACTGGTGGTAAAGCATCTCCTCAACTATGTATTGAAAATAAATACATTTATTTCTGGCTTCATTATTTAACTAAACTTGTAGTCTACTAACTTCCATTGTTAAGTACCACTGGTTGCTAGGTGACAGGAGCATCAGTGGATAGGGGCAGAAACAACTGATGATACAATCAGTAAATCCTCCATAGACCAGAGCGTCCCATTTCAGAGACGGCTCAACTGGGCCATTATGGTCTTCAAAGGACGTGGCAGATGTAGACCCCCAAGGCTGCGTCCTTAGAAGGCTGCAGCTCCTGAAGTGAGACACAGCTAATGTCATTTGTGGGCCACTAATAATTAGATATCATATGAACTGTAGTCTCGCTCACCAGACCTTTCTCAAGAAAGGAAAGGTCTGGCTGGGCCGACTCTCACTTTAAGACTGGAGAAAAAACGCCCCGGCTGCTTGTATTTCTTTCAACCAATCACAATCGTTCTGGGCGGTGCCACAGCAACGGTGCGCTTGCAAAAATATTCCCGGGGGGAAACAGGTTTTGGTGTAACACGCCCACAAAAATATCGCCTACAGGATGCGAACCATGGCAGAAAAATGGCTACATCCCCACAAGATCAAACACCGCAAAAGTTAGTAAAGGACGTGTTGAAAACGGTTGAAAACTGCTACACAACCAGAGGTGGTAGGGCGGGACTTCAGCGGGTGGCTCGTTCCACCCAATGAGAGGCTGATCTATGCAGTGAACTTCTGCCCAATCAGACTATATGAACTGTGGTGTGTGCATATTAGTACAATATACAAAGCGTTGTATGAGGAATGTAGAAATACATGAAATGGGCATGAAGTCCTAAGGTCCAGTGTAGGAGGATGTATTGACAGAAATGTAATATATTTGGTGTTGCCAGCAGACACTTTAACATATTTTGTGCCAGCACCACATAATGGGTTGTTAAGAGGTTGTGTCCATTTCACATGTTCCTGTTAGACTGTGTTGGTCATTTCAATATCTGTGTTTTATTTTGCTGATTATTGTTACTGTCAGTTAGTTTGGGTTGTATATTTCTGTTTTGGCAGGATGGCCCTGTGGCTTAAAAACAACCCAAATGTCTCAGCTTCGCTCTGCAACATTTCATTCATTCTGAAAAATGCTTCAATAATAATTCAAACCAGTGTTTGCTAAAAAAAGGTCAATATGGTAAAACAATGCCCTATCTTAGTACAAAGAAGAAACAGAAAAAAGAGAATAACTGCACTGAACAACATAAAGATGATCAAATTCTTCAGTGTCGATCTGCATATTTTTGTGTTTATTCTAACAAATATATACACATCCACAGTCTGTAAACCTCTGTCGTCCTCTCTGTCAGCTTTGAGACCAGTGGGATGGGAGAAACGAGAATGAAGGAGGTATTGCTGGATGAGGATGATGACCTGTGGCTGACTCTGAGACACAAACACATTGCAGAAGTGTCAACGTGAGTGGCTGTGACTTTCTACCCACATGTACACATTCACAGCACGGACGAAAAAACCCACACTTCTGTACCTCTACCACAAACCTGCAGCTCTGTCACAAATCTGTCTCAGTGCATTATTCCTCTCAGGAGTCAGCAGAGTCACAGAGAACCTTCTCAGTTTTCATTCATCTGTTCATTTTTCCTCATTTCTCTGCACAGGGCTGTGACTCGTTCTCTGAAAGAATTCTCTGCCAGCAAAAAGATGAACACTGGGGAGAAGGTAGAGGACACACTGTATCACTCTGCTCCTGTTTCAGGATCTCTTACTGTGTTCCTGCTCCTAAATGTCCTTCACACAGAGGTGGAAAAAGTACCAAAGCATCGTGCAGTACTTTATTGGCATTTCAAAGGGTGACTTCAACCTTCACCCTATTTCACCATGTTCTTGTGTCTAAGGCCTCTAGTTTCCTGGCGCAGCGCAGGGTGGCGCAGGGTGGCGAACCCCGCGCAGAGCTAGTTTCGAGCAGCGCAACCCAAGGCGCGCTCAGTTTGGTAGTTTGGCAGACCGAGGTGCACTGAGATGGGTGTGGCAGCGCAGCAGGGGGAGGTGTCGACAGATCCAGCTTGGCGCAGTGACAGTTTCGTGCCAAAAAGCTTCGTTGAAGGTGCGCTAAAAGCTCGCCAGCTGAAACCAGGTCTACTGTCAACGCAGGGGGAGCGCAGCCGGTGTAAGCCGAAGTTTGGCTGACCGGCGGACAGACCTTTGCATCATCAGCCCGTGGAGGTCTGCTCGCAGTTCCGTACATTCGGACACTGCGAGCTTGGACCTCCCGGACCAAAACATCAGTTTCCTCCTGGGAGAAGTTTGGCCGTCTGACGCTGCTGCTCTCTTCTGCCATGGCGAATTGAGTAAACTCTCATTACGCCTTAGCACGGCGCATTTAAGGGCAAGGAGAAGGGCTCATTTCATTGGTGTGATGTGTGTAAAACCCATTCCACGCCTTCTCCCCTCCCTCTTTCCGACTTGCGCAAGTAGGAGGGACGGAGGTGGGAAAGAGGAGTAGCTGCGCCAGTGCGCACGGTGTGCCAAACTTCCAAAATCCGCCTGGCCACACCCAGTTTGCGAAGCGCAGGTGCGCTGCGCCCCCGCCTCGCCCGGTCTGCAAAACTAGAGTCAACGTTTTTTTTAATTGGTTTGATATTGAGAGTGCTTCAGCCGGCAGCTGTGAAACAGTCTGCAATTTGACATTTATAGGCATTTGTGACAATTTACATCCACTGAAAGTACTTGTTTTGCCACTGACAGGCTCAGATTATTTTTGGAAGTGTCTGAAAACATTAAAGAAAGGATCCCTATAAAGACAGACCTGTTTGTTGAAGGGTAAGATCCTTTTTTTTAACCAGAAACAGCTGAGAAATTTCTATCACTAAACTCACCAGACTCCATTTAAAGAAACTGTAATTTTATCATGGTAAAACACACTTGTCAACGGACACAAAATAAAACTCACAAAAGCTGTCTCAGTTTGTCTTTCCACTATACCAACAATCACCATCTCTGGTTTGGTTCAAATAAACCTTTAATTCACCCAGTTAGATGTGAAAAAATGCGTGCTCTATACACACTTAAATTACTGTTTATTTAAATCGATTCTGGTGGGTGGGCCAATAGCAATTTTGGCTGTTTTTGGTTACAGGGAATGCATCTTATTCTTCAACAAATACATCTGTCTCTGTAGGGATCCTTCCTGTAATGTTGTCGGACACTTAAAATAACTATCTGAGCTTGTTAGTGGCAAAGCACATCTAATGGACATACTGTGAATGGATGGTGCGCTGTTGCAGCCTGTTCCACTGCTTCCTGCTGCAACACTGGACCAGTCTCAAAAGCTGTTGTAACCAGTGGTCACTTAGACACAAAAAATGGGGAAATGGCATCAGGTTTGGAAAAATACCAAGTAAAATTGTGGGTGAAGATACCTAGTCAAGAAAAAGTAAAACATTTATTGTAAAACATTATAATTCATTAATTATTTATTTTATTATTTTATTATTTAAAGAGTAAATGCATTATGTACACCACCTCCACTGAATTTATTATATTAAGGTAAAGAGGCATAATAACTGTGTGATTCATCACTCAAAACACCACTGAAGTACATCACTCATCTGCGTGTTTCAGACCACCATGAAGGAACTATCTCAGATGCTGAAGAAGATGCCTCAGTATCAGAAGGAGCTCAGCAAGGTAGGAGCTTAACTGTTACTCTACATCTATACAGTTACAGCCTGTTACTGTGTGTAGTAGAGTGTTTTTAATCCAAAGCACTGTGAGCATTCCTATAGGTACATTTGTGCACTCGTGTACATAGAGACACCTAGATAATGTACCTGTAAAACTGATCACTGAGCAACAAAAGAATATGATGCTGTCTATTAAGTGATGATTAGCAGATGATAATTATTTGAGCCGAGGTTTAGATAAACATTTTTATATACAGGACCTGGAGGCTCTTAACTTTATTTAGCAGATTTCCTGCTTTTATAAGAACCCTGGAAGAACTTTTAGCATTGTTTGCAGCAGATTGCACTCTGTGTGTCACACTCACAAACAGCATCTCTGACTTATTCAGTATTCAACCCATCTCCACCTGGCTGAAGACTGTATGAACCGCTACCAGGGCACTGTGGACAAACTCTGTCGTGTAGAACAGGTAAATCACTCTGTTGTTAGACTGTGTAAAAACGTGGAAAGTGAGGGAAACTTACCTTAATGTGACATTAAACATAAGCAACTTAAAGCAACATTTATGTACAACTGATTGTGCTTATTAGCTGTCTTCCATTATTATCTTTTGGAGTGAACATTAGGTATAGAGAAACATACAAATACAATGCAGATAGAAGTGATCATTCCTCCATATTTTGGTATTTCCCCCTGTTGCCTCCCACTCAAGCCCCGTCCACTGCAGATGCAATAAAGTAAAAACAAATGGATGAATAGATTCAATTATTTTTATGAATAATAATAATTAAAAGAAATGTTAATGACTGTAGTAAAAATAAAAGGCACGCGTGTGCCTAGGCATAGGCTGTTTGTGCTGATATGATTTAAATTTTAGTGTTTTAGTGGAAATGCATTTGCAGCCACTTACATGTTAAATTGGAATTTATGTGGAACTCATGTTAAACTCTGCCCTCTTCTGTTGTTTTACAGGATCTAGCGATGGGTGTAGATGCAGAGGGAGAGAAGATCAAGGATCCCATGAGGCTCATTGTACCCATTCTACTGGATGCCAACGTCAGTGTGTCCGACAAGATCCGCATTATCCTGCTCTACATCTTCCTGAAGAATGGTCAGATATCCACTGTCCTGTTCCTGATGTTTTCATTTCAACTCATTTAGAGGGAGGGGAATGACTGTGTGATGATGTTTAAAGCAGAAAGGCACACCCAGAGCCTTTTGTTGGAATCATGCATTCATATTTTGTTCTTTTGTTTCTTTGGTGCTAATCCATTCTCAGTTTTCCTTGTGTTTGCATGCATTTTACCACGTTTGTAAATGTGCATGTGTGTATGGACTGAAAATCTATTTTGCATGTGTCTGTATGTGTGTGTCAGGTGTGACTGAGGAGAACCTGTGTAAGCTCCTTCAGCATGCCAACATCCCACCAGAAGACAGTGACATCATTTCCAACATGGCCCACATGGGCATCCCCATTGTCTCAGAGGTGAGCTGTCCTGCCCCAGGACCTCAGTGTCTTATCATGAATCATGAGGGTTGAAGGTGAACCCGAAGGTGTCATGAAACACTGACTGTAACGCGTAGCCACGCAGTATTGTGTGAGGGTTTGGGTTACCTCTAACAATATGAGACCCTGCATGCAAGCATGATAATTACTGTTCATTCATTATCTCTATATTACAGAGGATGCAGATTTTCAGAATCATTTGTCCATACTGTAAAAAATAGCGAAGGTGTTATTCGGTATTTTTCTCACTGACAAAAAAATCCCATGAAAAAAACCCAAACCAACAATGTGTTAATCCGTCTCTTCAAACTTTCTGACTTCCCTACTCTGTGCAATTCAGGCTCAAGCCCATTGGTTTCTACTGAAGACATAAATCTTTTTAGAACAGCTGACAAGGCCACAGTAGTTTCCTAAAACAGCTGGATTCTGTACTTTTTAAGGAAATGTTGCTCAAACAGGTGGAAATAACGCATTTGTTTGGGACTATTTTCAGCAGCAGATTAATCTAAAGTTGATGCTCTAGAAATTACAGTATTTGGGGCAGCAGAACGGTCTATGTGTAATTGAGTCAAAATAAACTAGAGTTTGTGTGTTTATGTTAATAAGAAACCCGTCACCCAGTGCACCAGTGTAGGGCTGTAACCAAAGTCAGTGGAATCAGATTTGGCTGTTCAATATGATTATGCGACTATTTGTTCCTTTTTTTTCATATATAGTTTGAAAGTTCAAACTGGGTGACATGTAATATAGTAAACAAGACAAGTCAGCACTCCGAGCTAACTACGCTAACTGCAGATTTGAAATGTGCAACAATGTTTTTTGCCTACACTTGATATCAAACAAAAGCCAGAGACTGTATCGCATTAAGTTGCTGTAAGTTTTAAATTCACCACCTTTAAACAGAAGGCAGAAGATAACCTTATCTTGAAAATGAGCCTAAATAACTCAAGACTGACATTTGGCATTTGGTTTTGAGAAAGACACTTAAACTGTCTCATTGACTCGAGTTGTTGATGGGTGAATTGTGACAGCCCATGAGTGATCAGCATTGTGTCTTCACAGGGCACTGCAAAGAAAACCAAGAAGCCCGATCGTAAGGAAAGAATCAGTGAGCAGACCTACCAGCTCTCCAGGTGGACTCCGCTCATAAAGGATCTTATAGAGGTACTTCTCATGTTACTACCACACATACATTATGCAATTACACACCTTATATCTGGGATTAGTGATACTGGACATTTTCTCTTTTTATTTATCCTTGATCCGTGTATTACATACAGTAGATATCAGTTGGTACACTCCCAATTTGGAGGGGCAGGCAGGAGTATCACCACCGAAACTAAGCAATGTACTGCTGTGCACGGGGGCAGCAGCAAAACATATTTTAGCCACCTAAAAAAATTCTGCCTGAAAAACTAATATCAGTTTATGTTTACACAACATTGAAAATATTATCACAGCTTTACCTCGCTGTCAAACAGCTATTTCTGACAGGAACCGAAAGCTGTTAAATCACTCTCTTCAAAGCCAGACTCCACTGAGAAAAACAGTACTATTACATTGCTGGACATGGGAACTGCTGGTCTACCACTGCCTCGATCAGTTAGTTTGTTTGTGTTATTATGTGACTTTGATTTTTAAAAGGATTTGTTCGGATTCACCAGTCACACAATAACACAAACTAACTGATCAAGGCAGCGGTAGACCAGCAGCTCCCTGTGTTTCGAAAGCTGAAATTACTGGTTTTGGTAATGGAGTCTGGCGGCCTTGATGAGAGCATAGATGGGGAACTGCAGCCATTAATGGCTTCCCTGGCAGAATCTGCTGCCTGACAGAAAGGTAGAGTGGTGAAAATACTGTCAATATAGCATACACTTAAACTGATATAGAATTCTTTTGGTGGTTCTTTTTGTAAGTGGCTTAAATACTTTTGGCTGTTGACCTGCATCCATAGCAGTACATTGCTGAGCTTCTGTGGTGTACTGTACGTATTAAACCGACTGTGGATAAGTACCTCATACAACCCCACTTCAGAAGATCGGAACTTTTCCTTCAAACCAAGTAATAAAATCTTCAATTAGGGATAAGGTAATGTGTCAAATAAGACAACCTGTTTTCTTGAAGGAAGCATAATCTCCTTGATATACCTTATTATGCTTTGCTTATTTATTTAAAGAAAAAAAAAATCACAAAATTTTTGTCAAGTCGGATATTGGTGGCAGTTTGACTTCACAAACTTCCCTAACATGAGGCTTGCCCCAGCTGGACTGCATTTATGTCCTCAGGAGAGGTGGGTTGTTGTTTTTTTCAAAATTACCTGTGCTGGTCAGTGATGTTAATCCCATCCATAGTGTGTATGTGGATAATTTTCCAGCTCAACCTCAATAGTAATTATAGATGCTATTACCTACTGTTTTTTGGCAAACTTGCTGGTCCTCTTGAAATTTAAATTGACAACATCCTTGTATTTTAGAGTAGATCGCTTAGGAAAAACAACAGTGAAAAAAAATGAAAGTCATAGGGAGAGCAGGGACTCATGGGTTGTTCTGATGTCAGCTACAGCTACTGGTGGTCTTGTGAAATGTCTGATACAGACCACGTGTTGAAATTTTCTGATGGTTGAATTACTGAGGAGCATAGTGAATATTTTATTCCCCATCTCCCCCTGTAATGTTAATCCTATCTGGAAGAGGCTTTAGATAGTATTTTGGGTGAGAACTTGATCATGGCTGTTTTTGGTGCAAACTGTAGTAACTTAAATGTGTTTCCACAGGACGCCATTGAGGACAAACTTGACCCTAAGCAGTATCCATACATTTCCCAGAGACAAGCATCTGCCAAAGCCAGCGCTCCGTCGAGGTGTGTTATCTTTTAATTCATTATGCCTACACGTCAGGTTACACCACACTCCAATACATGACTACATTAAGATTTACCGTAAGTATTGTTACTATTTTGAATTGTAATATCTATTTTTTTTTTTTTTTTTTTTTTTTCTACACAAGAGTCTTGCAACATTGACTTTGATTGAGGAGAAAAAACTTTTCTGGAAAAAATTAATGACCTTTCCAACCCATCTCACTCTGAAGTCATCGAAATCCTGCATCAGACACAGACGAAGAAAGCAGTCCTTTAACGTCAGCTTGATATGCGGCTGTTTTCCGGAATAGATTAACAGCACCCAGCTGTGTCAGGGGGAAATGTGGCAGGACAAGAACAAAAGTTACGGTGGCAAAAGTCAGAGTAGGGCCAGCGGGAGGGGTTGTAGATGGGTCCAACAACCACTGACTTTCACCCGGGAGGCTGGTGTTTGCTTCCCGTACGATTGTAAAGCCAAACCCTGTTCTTTTTTCCTAAACACAACCACGTTTTTTTGTTGCCTAAACCCAACAATGTGCGTGTGTGGGCAGAACATAACCATGTGCGTTTGTTGTTGAAGGAAAAAAAATGTCAATCAGCAGTGTTGTATTGTCATAGTGTGTTTATTTTGAAAGATATTGTATGCAAACTGTACATTTCCTGTGAAAATGTAAGTGTATTTTGAAAAAAGACAATGCATGTAACAGGCAGAACTTGACACCGCGTCCCAGAACGTCAGCAGCCAAAGCACCCAGGGTACCTTGCACATTGTACCTAAACATGGAAAGTCCATGACCAAACGTGAATATGTGACAAGGTCAGAGTAAAAATGTGTTGACCTTTCAATGTTTTGCAGTAAATGTTTATTTATGTCCTTGTTTCACCTGTCCCAGTGCTCGCTATGGTAACTGGCACAAGAACAGGGGCCCAACTGAGATGAAGACGGGGCCCAGGATCATTGTCTTTATAATTGGAGGGTTGACGTACAGCGAGATGCGCTGCGTGTATGAAGTCACCCAGGCCAATGGCAAGTGGGAGGCCCTGATTGGTGAGTTCACTGGACACAAAGACCCCCAGCTTTACAGGAGAGCAGAACTAAATTAATATTTCATCATTTTCAGTAAAACAACACATACAGTACATGGTGTTTGATCCAGAATGTTATTCCCTTTGAGGTGTCTTAACTTAATATTAACATTCAGCCATTACATAATTAGATGGAATACAGTTCAAATGCATCATTAGTATGAATCCTGAAGAAGGGTTTCAGCTAGTGAAGTATCAACATCTAGTTTTTATTTAAAGGCTAATCCTTTTTGTTTTTTTACATCAATATTTCTCTGTTATGAAGAATTCATTACATTCTTCTTATGGTAGGTTGATTGGCTTGACTTGGTAATCCTCCTGGATAAATCCCTCTGAGTCTTTGGATCTTGCTGATGTTTCTGTTCTGAAATGTTATATTTGTGTTCCCTGTGTAGCTGATTCAGCAGAGCTTGACTTCTGCGTAATGGCATTAGTCACATTCTCTGTGAAAGCGGATATGTTGTAATGACTCTCAGGGAATGGATGCAGTGTCAGGTACAGGAAAGAGGAAAGAACATGTGAATCTGCAAAATCATCACCAGTTCAGATTTCATTTGGCCTTTAGTCACATTGAGCCCTCAGTACAGTCTTATGTAGCAGTATTTAGCAACTTATAACTTTAAAGACCTCTTTGAATTCTCTTTGTTTGTGTCATGACCAGTCTAATGTGTATCTTACATAATAAACAAGGATTCAGGATTCGTTCCTAGCTGAGATTTCAGGCTTTTGTCCCTCATAGGTTCCACCCACGTTCTCACACCCCCTAAGTACTTAAAGGAACTACAGCACCCAGACTTCCTGGACCCCAACGTCCCTCCAGAGGGCACAGAGGAGACGCCTGCAGAATGAACATACATTCCACAGATTTTGAAGTAAATACACAAGTCATGATGTGATTTGTGAATCCCTGTGTTCCCCCACGTCAGTCTACCCACCCAGTGTGTGTGCAGCATGTGTTGTGAAGGACTTTCACTGACATTCAAATGCTGCCTTGTTGTTCGTGAAGTAACTGGTGTTGGTCCTTGTGTTTCATATCTATATCATAAAGGAAAATGTCAGCATCAGTATCAGTTTATGTGTACGCTATGATGAGGAAGTGAAGCCGCTATCTCAAAGCCATCAGACTCCATTGACAAAAAAAGTAATTTCACTTGGCAGAACACTGAGTTGCTGGTCTAGCGCTGCCTTGATTGGTTAATGTGACGGGTACAGCTGCAAAAATATGAAAAATATTGTATACACTTACACTGATGTTGACTTTTTAGGTGGCTAAATACATTTGCTGTGGTCCCGTGCGCAGCAGTGCATTGCTTATCTTCCATGCCAGTAGATTTGGTTAACCAAAGATAATAGTAAAGCAACAAAGTACATAAAATACACAAACATCAGATATGTCAGACCACAGTATATATCTTTAAACATTACAGTTGTGGCTGAAAATGATAACAGTAAAAAACATGTTTGGCTGTTTTAAATATCTTCACCACTGTTATCAATTGCCAGTTGTCTACCTGGAAGTGATTGTTGTTGTAAGTGAAACGTCATGGTTATTCGCTCTATACTAGAGAGGAGTTTTCACATTCCTCTTCTGAAGGGAGCAATGTCTGTGCACTCCCCTGATATCTGAGTTTCAAATGTACAGCCAAACTAGATTAGGTGCATTGCCAATACAAATTGCCGTTTAATATGGGATATTAGACATCAATTGGCCGAAAAAGATTTCAACACAACACTGGCAAAGAAACCTGAGACCTCCAGCACAGAGCGGAGTCAGTAGAGAGTGCAGTTTTGTGGAAAACTCAAATTTGATCATAGACACGTGTGTATATTCATGAATGCCAATCAACTGTAAATTGTAAACTGACGGCACGCTCCCATTAGTTAGCAAGTAGCATACATCTCTGCCCATGAATAGCCAGTGACCACCATATAAGGAGGTGATGATTACTATGGATAGGTGCATCCTGTCGACCTGCAAACATGAGGTGAAAGCAGGAAAAGCTTCTCAGATGCTGAGACTGAAGTTATTTTAGATGAAGTAGGGTTGAGAAAAACATTTTATTTTCTTCTGTAAGTAGTGGTGTGACAGGGACAGGTTAATCAAAGGCCTGGAAGGAGGTGTCAGGTGCCGTTAACACTGTGTCCTCTGTTGAAAGAACCATCCAAGAAGTTAAACGAAAATGGTTAGATATAATACTGATAAAAAACGCACAAGCACACGCCCAAAAAACAAACAAACAGCTACAGGAGGTTCTTCCCAGTCACAGCTGCAGGTGAACGCATTGCTTGCATCATCGGAGAGACCCCTCAGGGGAGACAGCGACATGCCTCCACTGGAGCAGTCAACAGTAAACTCAGAGGGTTCGATGATGTACGTGTTATATTAGGTGTAAAATCTCCATACATTCTGACAGCCATCACTGATAGCTTAGTGTTAGGTCAGTAACGTGGGTCTCACAGTCTTGCCACTCAAACAGAAGATAAATTTGTTTTGAGTTTTCTCTCCTGATTCAAGTGAGAACAAGATGCCAGAAATGTAGAAAACACATGTATTAAGTCGATTTAAATAACCCATTGACATTTTTAAGAAACTTAATCTGAAGCTTAAATCTGCTAATTGCCAACTAATTCATCTAAATTTGTTACATTTCTTTTTTTTGGTAATGTTTAACTTATGTGTTTCAAAGGCATCTGTGTGTTGTGGACACACCGGGCACAATACGATTTAAATTGAAATATCTAATAATGTAAAGCAATATTTATGTGCATTCCTTATTTACACAATCACTACAAGCAGTCAAAAACATATTGATGAATGTCGAAATACACGTAAATTTCCTTCTGTGAACAGTTTACACACAAATTTGTTCTGCTCCATTTCATGAATGAGACCCAGTAACTGTATTCAGAATACCATCAATTTACTGTAACTGTAATGCAATACAGGTACTCATATTTTGTATTTTAAATACCTAACACCATTACTTTTAGTCATAGTAAACATTTCATACTTCAAACACATTTGCATCTCATTTGTACTCAGTGTGGTGGCAGATATTTTCTGTCTGTACTTAATTAATGTACAGTGGGTATTAGTGGGAAGAATGTTCCATATGCAACAGAAACGTCTTATAGCAAAACGAGAAAAAGTAGTTTTGCTGTATCTACCTTAACAATTGAATTGCATTAAGTATTAATTTCACGTCAATAGGTATTTCTAAACATTCACAAGTAAATTGAATGCATCAGAGAGTTTAACACAAAAACAGTTATGGAATGAGACGCTTGAGGGTAAATGTGTGTTGGCCCAGAGAGCTCAACGTGTTGCAAATTAAGTTAAACTAATTGACAAAACACAAGCAAATTAAGAAAATATCTTCACCCAAGCTGACAATACATGTACAGCATTTAGACAGACATGTTGCAAATAGATAAAACACAGCCAATTACGTTTCTCTTCATGTATCTTTCTGTCTATCCTGTGCTGTTGTCTTTACCTCACCTCCCTTTTTATTCCCTGTGGGGCCATCATTGTGATTTGTTTCCCTGCACTGCCACTGTTCTTTGTCTTCTTGTTTTATATCTAGTAGTGCAATTCACATTTCCAACCCAGTGTTTGTCTTCTTTGTACAGCAATGTCCTTATAGGAAGAAATGTGACTATAACTTTGTGTCTGAATGCCATGCCAGTTTAGGAAAATCTTGTGTGTGTGAAATGGTTACAGGTTCACTGAAATTAAATAAAACATAGTTGCTCTTTCTCCTCTCCATGTTGACAGTTGAAGAGCACTCTGTGTTCCTATTGGTCAGCATCACAGAGCAATACCATAGAAATTGTCAAACTAGATGAGAACATGCGTAAGACCCTTCCACTTTTGCTCAATAAAAGAGGTAAAACCTGCGATTGTCGCATTTTCATGCCACACTGAAGGAATCCAGAAAGTTTTGCTTCTGCGCCTTCCATTTTAAGAATTACACACTCAATACGGCACATATCCATCAAGTAGCAACAAAAACTACTTGTTTCTTTCATGAAGGCCTCCACCAAATTCATTTAATTTTGTTTCTTAGTTTTATATATTTGGTCAAATCTGATAAACAGGCAAAGAAAGTGGATCATATAACCTCCTTGGCAGGGTAATAATTACATAAATCAATGGTAACCACTTTTATAGAAGATAATAAATGTGTTGGTGGCTGGAGAGGTAGTGGGGATTTGATTGTAAGTGCAGATGCAAAGCCTGAGTGTGAGAGTAAATATGTGGCAAGCAGTCAGTTGTTAGACCTTTCATCAGCTTGCTTTGAACTAAGCACAGCTAATAATGTGGCCGGTGGACTCCACCAGCTACTCCAGCCTTCATTTAAACTGCACTGTCCTGAGTGATAGTATAGTTATCTTTCAATCAGTTTCAAAGACCAAAAAAGAACCACCACAACAACACAAAAGAACTCTGAGAGCCAAAGGCTAAATTTTGCAAGTAATGGATCTGCTGTAGTTGCTCTGCTAAAGTAGTTTCAGGCTCATTAGTTGTAATGAAAAAAATTTATATGGTCTTTAGATTTCTAAATTTCAAAACTGACATATAAGATGAGCCATTTCCACAGTAGCATATTTATGTTTGGAACCATTTTAGACGAACAACCTGCTGTACTGAAAGGATCATTCCAGTTTATCAGTTCTATTTCATTGTTCGATAATCATTCCGATTAGTTGTGGTAACATTGTACACACCAAATTAATTGCTGAGATCAAGGGATACAGTGATATCAATGCAGCAAAATCCATTTAAGCAAGAAACGTGACAGGTTGTTAACAAGCCAACTGTTTATCCGGATGATCATCCCGATGATTCAACTAAAAGTGAGTGCACCTGAAATGTCACCAATAATCCTTCACTGCACAGGAAATCTGTGTGCACAAGTATGGTAAACATAATGTCAGAGTTGAAGCAGGAAGTCAATTTATAAACTGCGAGCCCCCAGAAACAATTCTTTCATGCTTATGCTACATGGGCGCCCTACACATGTAATGCTCACAAGCTTTTCAGTTTATTTGCCTGTTGAGCATCTTTCGTTAGAATGAAAGGGGTGGCATTTTGCAATATGATATCTCGCTCTCTTAAAACATCCATGGTACAATTAAATGGATGATTAAAACTGACCATTTGGATTCTTTTGCCATTTAATCTGGGATAATGTCAAGAACTTTGATACTGCACCCCTCCGAAAAACCCCAGAGCATTTTTTGCCAATGTTTTTAAAGTTCTAGTGTACCAATACCATCATATTTTTCATGGTATTGATTAGCAAGCTAGCTAACATTCATATGTTAGTTAGCAAGCTAGATAACATGCTAGGTAACAATTACAACCACTATTAATGTCAACTGCACGGCCCACATTCAGCACAAATATTGCCTCGACAGGTGATGGTCACTTGCCTACATTCGCTCATGTGTGACCGTGCCATTAGTTATGTGATGCCACAAAATTTATGGAGCAGTAACAATGACAACTGGTTAAAGTGTCCCACCCTAACGAGTCCAACAAAACTAAGTCAAGGACATGTCAATCGAGCCCAGTTTGTGCATGTCCACACAGTTCTAAGAAAAGGTCTTATCAGGCAGCGTAAATGAAAACACCTGAGGGAGTGGACTTTAGGTGTGTTGGGTATTGAATTTCAAGTCTGTGATTGGACACAAACTCTAGTCCCTCACCTCCACACCCTTAATTTTACTCTCGCTACATACAGTAGGGCTCTCTACTTCCTGCAATGGCGTTGTCACTGGATTTAAATCATGAGGTATGGAACTGTCCAGTATGGATGTAATTCCTAGAGATACTGGGCTGGTTAAAACCTGTCTGACCGTCTGACTGCTCATGTGTCTTTCCCAGTCTGACTTCTGCGAGAACTCAGAGTTCCCAGAATTGTTCTCAGCAATTAACTTGGTTGCTACAATCTATTATTACTGACAGATTGCATTGTATTCTCATAGAACACTTTGTATGATATCCTATGCATGCACAACAGTGCGTGGATATCCCATGAATTAGTGCCCCACAGCATTACATCCTTAATGTACAACTACATAATTAATATAATGTTACTGAGGTTAGGTTTAGGCAAGTAACTGTAGGTAGGTTTAGGAAAAGAAACATGGTGAGGTCGTGGCTTAAAATGACTCTAAATTCAGCCAAAGTTCACATGGTTTCGAACATGTGACTCTAGGGGAAAGTCCCATACACCTCCCCTACCTGCCTCCTTACAAGATCTCTCAGGACTGGTTTCTTGTTTACTCGGTCAGTCCATTGTTCATGTGATCACAGCCTGTCAAAATACGTACGATATGTACGAACTTAGTTGCATTACTTTTCTTAGGAAAACAAAAGACCAGTTTGTGAGAACAGCCTGCAGGATGATGACCAAACCCATAAAAATTCAGACCCAAACTGAAATAAATTGGAATTACTTTTTAATTTTCAGAATGGAGAAACAACACAAGATCGTGGCTATTCAGTTGATCTAAGCTGATCAACTAACCATTGTCAGTAAAACATTTAAATATCACAGGTTATTTTCATAGACTTATTGTACTTCCCTTATGTCATTATACTGAAAAGTGATCATGCATCGACTTGTGTCTTTCAGGATCAACTGAAATCTTCACTCCTTCTCGCCTTCTAAAAACCCTCAAAGACTTGGAGAAAGAAGATCAGCGTAGTTAAGAAGTTCCTGGAGTGCTCCCTCTTCAGCCCTCAGCAGTAACAACAAACTCTGACTTCTCCTCTCCTCCCCCTGGCATGAAACATCAAATATATGCTTGATGTTGTACGACTCAGTTGCTGTTAACTCATAAACCAAACTGTGTTTTACATTTTTTTTGTGTGTGTATTGATGTTGATCAAAGTTTATTGGACGAGATTGGATTTGTGTTGAATGTTTACTGTATACTGTGGGCCATTTATTCCTTTGGAAAGGTAATGTTTGTAAATTAGTTTAGATGATTGGATGAAATTCAGGGATCATAGGCTATTATTGAAAACTGGTTATAGAGAGTATACTGGAACAACTACTCCACTTGATTTGCACTTACAACAGAGCAAAATGGTCCTTCTCATTGAAGACCCGTGGGCTATCGGTGTACTCATTTTTTTATCCTGTCAATACATACATACAGACTTATATACTTCCTGCTTTGTATCCCTACCAATACATAACCCTCTTTTTCTTTTATTTTTCGGTCAGTTTTTAATTAGTGCTTTCCTAACAGTAGCAACCATGCCATACTGTACAAATCATCAGTGATGTGTCTGGCCTTGGAAATGCCAACGTAAAGCCACTCTGATGGCATATTTAGCTGTAGATCAAGCATTTGAAAAGTAAAATATACAGCATAGTTGAATTGTCTCTCGTGCATTGTCTCAGTACACAGCAGTGTTTATGGCAATGCTTTTCTCTCCTGTAGAGACTTCCCTTTTGGTTCTCTGTGGTTGACCATAATGTTGTCATTGGTTATTGTTGTGCAGTGATTGTCTGTAACTACTCCACTGTGTATAAAGAGAGATATCAGTATTATGACAAGTATGTGCTTGTATGTCCACATCCATGAATGACACTTGCTGCAGGATGTGTGTTAAGCTAATAAAGTGGCTTCCATTAAACTCAGATTAAGAATCGTCATGTTTTTGTTACCTTAGAATGAGCTGTTTACATCTACATAGGGAGCAGGTCCTCATCGAGAGAGATTGCATGTTGCACTGCCATCTTTCTACAGTAGCCCTGAACAGACAACCAAACACTGGCTTTAGATACGGCTATTTGCATTTTTTGCTTTAGCCCCCATAGTTAGCAGCCCCTCTGTGATGAGAGTGTCAAAAAACACCATTTTTAAAAATATGTAATGGCCTTATTTGGTGTTTTTACTGGTTTAAATCACTGCGTATGTTTGTTTTGGAGAGGAGGAGACCTCTGCAGATTATTTAGCTCCGGGGAAAAACTCCTGAATGCTGGATCTTAAATTATTAGAGAGAGAATATGAGCACAGATTAGCAGGCTTAAGGTTAGCTGCCCATCTCTGACATGCCAAACAGCATCAGAAAAACACATATTTGTAACGTGAAACTGCTTTATTGGACAACAGTCAAACTACAGTGGCATGCAAACATCTGGCCACCCCTGGCCAAAATGTATTTTACTGTGAATAGTTAAATGACTGGAAGTTAAAGATCAAACATTCTTGTCAACATTTCAAGCAAGATTAGTGTATTATTTTGTTTTGTACAATTTTAGAGTGGAAAAAAAGGAAAGGAGCACCATGAAAAAGTTTGGGCACCCCAAGACATTTGAGCTCTCAGACAACTTTTACCAGGGACTCAGACCATCACTAGCTTGTTAGGGCTATGGCTTGTTCACAGTTATCATTAGGAAAGGCCAGGTGATGCAAATTTCCAAGCTTTATAAATATTCTGACTCCTGAAACCTTGTCCCAACAATCAGCAGCCTTGGGCTCCTCTAAAGAGCTGACGAGCACTATGAAAACTAGAATAACTGATGCCCACAAAGCAGGAGAAGGCTATAAGAAGATTGTTAAGTGTTTTAGATAGACCTCAAAAGAGCAGTGCATGCAAGACACCCCAAGAATCTTCCAGAGCTAGAAGCTTTTTGCAGGAAGAATGGGTGAAAATCCCACAAACAAGAATTGAAAGACTCTTAGCTGGATACAGACAGAAGAACAGATGACAATTGATTATGTTAATGTCGAAAGAGTCTATGAAACTTCTGAGTGTGATTTTAGATGACAAAATTTGCTGGAAACTTCAAATCAATTATGTTAGAACACAGCTGGCAAAGAGCATTGCAGTTCTGGGAGAAAAAACAAAACAAATACTGGACTTTCTGTGTAGAAGTTTGGGGCAACACTTACATAAGCAACTTCCAACCATTACACATCGTTCAAAAGAGAGCAATCAGTACAGTACACAATGTGGGGTACAGGGAACACATGAACACACTGTTTTTAAAATCACACGCATTTAAGTTTTTAGATCTGGTCAAATTCAAAACTGCAATAATCATGTTAAAAGCAAGAAATAATCTACTTCCGGGTAACATTCAAAAAATGTTTTGTGAAAGGCAGGGGGGTTATAATCTAAGAAGAGAATTGAATTAAAAAAATTTTTCGTACAACTAAGAAGAGTTTGTGTATTTCAGTGTGTGGGATGGACTTATGGAATGGGCTGCTGAAACAAAGCTCAAATATAAATCAATTCAAAAAATATACAAGAAGATATTTTTGGCAGATATATAGATAAGGAAAGGTTGTGTTAGGGGAGTGCATATTTATTTTGTAACACTGGTACTTGGACTGTAAATAAACTGTGTTAATTACTTATTTGATTGGGTGGTAAATAGACTGGGTTGTAAATTAGTTGTAAATACACTTGGAAATTTGTTTAAATAATATATGAGTTAAAAGAAGAAATGTAAGAAAGGGGTAGGGACATCTAAGTTTTACTCCTACCCACTCCTTTTCAGATACTGTTATCTTTGTCTTGTTTGTTTTTTATTCTGTTTTTTTTTTTTAATTTTTGGTTCGAAATAAATTAATTAATGTATTCATTCATTCAGAAGCTGTGATACTGGCCAAGTACTTACCATGCAGGGTGCCTAAAGTGTTGCTTGTTATTTTGAAACTGTAAAAGATTGAAATTAAAAAGTAATCTTAATCTTTAAATATTGAAGAAATGTGTCATCTTCAACTTTATGCCTTTTGGAAATCAGGTTATCGTTTGCTTGCTTAGTTATTCACAGTAAACCAAATTTTGACCAGGGGTGCCTAAACATTTGCATGACACTGTAAGCCACTTGACTCTTGTCCATCCTTTGTACCCTGATGAAAACCATATGCCAGGTACACACCACATGACATCAGCCTGATTATATAGCCTATAGCCTGACGCAGCACCATACGGTGTCGGCTCCGATCGTGAATGACAGCAAGTGTTGTACGCGATAATCCATCGCTGTCATAGCAGACGACAACCGACGCCACGTCTGGGACACCTCACAACGTTCCAACAGAAAGTCTATAGCATGTTTGATTTTTTTTTTTTGTCATTCACGACTGCTCCCGTCACAGCTGTCACTTTGACTAATAGACACTCAGAACGATCTGCTGCTGTAGACAACTGTGTGACAACAACACCCCAGGGTTTATGATATTTCCTTTAGGGATGTTACCACACAGAGTAAAAAGGGAAAATGATGGTGTGAAACAGCAGAAGCACTTTTTCAACCCGGTGAGTACTGCCATTAGCATGAAGCTAGCAAAGAATGTTACTTCTTCATAATGGAGGATATAAAGTAATAAAAAATTAAAAAAAAATAGTGGTGGGGCTTTTACTCACCACAACTGCAGAGGCTACCAGCTTCATTTGCAACAGACTACATTATAGACGGTCCGTTATTTATTAATCCCTCTGTATTTTCATATTTTTACTTTTTATCCGCTCCCATTTGCCTTGATAAAGTTAATGCATTGCACCATCATTTCAAATTCAACACTTCCTCTATCTGTTTCAAATTAAAAGCCCATTATAACTTTGGTTGAGAGAATCCCTTCATTTTCTAAAAAGGCTTTTATTGTGAAACATTTGCAGGAACTTGTTGTGGAGGATTCAGTGGCTTGTAGGCTATGTTTGCACTTCAAATGTAGCTCCTGCCATCTGGTGGCACTTTTTACGTTACTATGATAACATTTTGGCTGGCACATGAACAGACACAGTGACTGAAGCAATAGTGACAATGATGAAAATAGGACAAGAATAACCCAACAACATCACACACGCCGTGAAAGACGACATGGGATGATTGGTGTGGACAATCGTGTTGTCTGTCATGTCTGTCAGCCAAGTCACGGCACAATCTTATGTGACATAGTGACTGTCAAAATGGACAAAAATGTTGTGTAGTGTGAACCAGACTGTGGGGTCTTTGTCAGGGTGCAAAGGACCTTCAAGTGCATTTGTTCCAGCTCTATTCGTTTTTACCAATTTAAATCGCCTGTTTGTTTTGAAGATGAAGAGACCTCTGTAGATAACTGTTTAGGAGGAAAAACCTCCTGAACAATGAACACTGCAGGAATTCTAATTGCTAGAAGTTTGGCCTGGTTGCAATCTGCAACCCTCACTGCTAGCTGCCACTAATTCCCTCTAGGTCTTACACACTGTACCTTTAAACTCTGCTCTCTTCTTTGAGGTCAAAATTAATACAAGGTTTGAGTATACAGCATACTGCAGTTGGTTACTTCTAGTAGTGTAAAAAAAATATTAATCTCTTCGACTCATAAAAGTATAGTCAGTTTTACTATACAGTCAAAAATCACAAATTTGCCAGAACAGGCTTTACAATCTATCACAATAAGACACCCTCTGTGCTTACACCATACAATCAATTTAATAAAACTATTTAGAATATACCAAAAGAAAAATTATTCATTATACAGAATTCAGGTCAATGTGTTTGTCTGCATACTAATCAAGCCTGGATAACCAACCAGGCACAGTGTGTATATTCTGCCAGAGCCCCAGAGGCCCTGATTTCACTGCACAGCAATAATCTGTCCATCCATCCATTTCCAGCTGCTTATCCAGGTCCAAGTCCCAGTGGAACAGTCAAAGTGATGAAGGTCAGACATCCCATTTATTGGCTGCATCCTCCAGCTTATCATGCAATGCTATGCTATGGTGTTCATTTATTCGCATAAAATGGAATCTCTCCAGTGTATTCTAGGACTACCCTGTGGTTGGACTTGCCCGGGTAGCCTCCAGAGGATGGCATCCTAATCAGATGCCCAGACCATCTCCTTATGGAGATGGTCTGGCTTATTTCAGTGCAAATGGGCAGCAGTTCTACATCAAACTCTTTCCAGATGTCTCGGCTGTGGGGAAGGGAAGCTGAGCTACGTTCCAACTCTCACATATGGTCACAAACTTTGGGCATTGCAAAGAATGAGATTACAGATCCAAGTGGCAGAATACACTGTGTAGCAATTAGTTTGGAGTAATTTGATTCATCCCTGTGCTACTCTCAAATTTACTAACATCGTTTATCCTTGGGGTCAATTTGACTCGAGCAACTTCAACCTCCAGAAAAAGATTGGAATACAAATCATAACCAAACTTTATGTGTCAGGTACTTTATGTCTCTTTGTTGACTAACTGAATACCAAGACAAAAAAAAATAAAAAAATAAATGTAAAAAAAAATCTGTGAATAAAGATCCATTTGGTGTGTTATTGGCTTTATACAGACACTCTGGCCTGCTTTTTCCTACTGTTTCCAACATGGTAACCTTTCTTTTCACCAGTTCCTCATCCAGGGCGTACGATGTGAAAAAAATGATCACATGGAATTTTATGAGCAGTCAGTCTTTCAGCCATGTCAATACCACCCTCATGCCCTGATTTTTTTTGTGTGTTTCCCAGGGGATTTCCTACTGTACACCTGCATATTCCAGGCAGAGCTGGACTGTGGATCATGCAAAATCAGCCAGACATTCATCCACAGGCCTAGACTGCAAGGGTTAGGGTATAAGGGCAGCGTAATCACTGGACCCATTCGTCCCATACATCCTGTAATGTTAGTTAATGCCAGTTTGTGAAGACGTATGCGACAATGGCAAAAACATAGAATGTCTTCAGAGAGAAACAATACCCTACCAGCTCGCTGTTGCTTCACCTTCTGACTTGTACACTGCCAAAATGAAGAACCCTAAGAACCCAGCACAAGTAGGTCATATCCAAGTCTTTCCAACTGTCAAACAGTTCAAGGGGAGAGAGTTTCAGAAGGTAACGTGTCTGCTGGTGGTTGAGAAACAACAAGAGGGTCACCCCCAAGGGTCTTGTCAGGGACCAAGCAGTGAGGCAATGAGAAAAACAGGATTTGGTTGGAAATATTTACCCAAAAACTGCCAAAAACAATACGAACCCAGAACTTAGTAACTAAGCCTATAAAAAAGGTCAAACAAACAGAACTATACCCAAAATAACAGTAGCTTAACTGAACAGACTTACCTAACCAAATGAACCATGAGGGGACATATAGTGGTTTGGCCAAACCATCTAACACAAAAGGGGAAAACAAAATGGATGTCCAACTAGAACTAATACAAAGGAAAAACTAACTAGGTTCTGGATTTAAAAAAAAAAAAATATATATATATATCTTGTAGCCCTGTCTTGTGGAGGAGGCCTGTGTGAAAATCTAGTTTCATACCCCTCTTCATTTGCCCCCAGCCCCCTTAAGGCCATCAGGGTTCATGCAGGCTGGGTATTAATCAATTCAGTACAGCTGTCATTAAGTGCAGTACAGTATTGCTCTGGTGAAGTACAAGTATTAAGTACTGTAGTTTAAAATGGAAATGTTCAAGTGAAATACTAGTACGTTAAAACTGTGCTTAACTTCATTTGATTATATATCTGCTCATGAATATTCAACCCTACAGAGGCAAAAGACCTTAATTCAGCTCAGTGTAGAACTGAGAAAAATGACTCTAAGGTTGTATCTTGCTAAATGAACTGTGGGCATAATATTGGAAATGAGACAAGTCTTTTGGGCGGCACGGTGGTGTGGTGGTTAGCACTGTCGCCTCACAGCAAGAGGGTTGCCGGTTCGATCCCAGGTGTGGGAGCCCTTCTGTGCGGAGTTTGCATGTTCTCCCCGTGTCAGCGTGGGTTTTCTCCGGGCACTCCGGATTCCTCCCACTGTCCAAAGACATGCAGATTGGGGACTAGGTTAATTGTTAACTCTAAATTGTCCATAGGTGTGAATGTGAGCGTGAATGGTTGTCTGCCTCTATGTGTCAGCCCTGCGATAGTCTGGCGACCTGTCCAGGGTGTACCCTGCCTCTCGCCCGATGTCAGCTGGGATAGGCTCCAGCCCCCCCGCGACCCTCAAGAGGATGAAGCGGTTAGAAGATGAATGAATGAATGAGACAAGTCTTTTCTTTTTTTATGATGTTTTTATGATGAAGCTCAAACTTGACCTGTGACCCTCATCAGAAGTAAGGTACCCCGACTTTGTATTGTCTGCTAAATAAAATGGGGTCATGTCAAAGCAAAAGGCATTAACGTCCAGTTGATCTATCACTTTATTGTTGATAACAGCAAGCAATATACTGTGTAATAATAATGATTATCTAGATAGAATCAAGTGACATATCATGAAACTATCCACTTAAAAAATATGAATAAGACAGTAACTGTAACTTCTGTATGGGTAAACAGTCATGCCAGGCACAATGAAACAAAGCCAGAGAACCTTCGGTGAAGTTGTAGAATTTTACCTTGGTTTCTCCAGAACTTTTTTAGTTCAGGCAAACACAATTCACTATTTAGGTATTTATTGTTCCAACAATGGAAATGAAGTTAAAGTCTTTTGCCTCAGCAGTTTTGATTTTGTTAATTTTATTTGCCATGATATACTATGGCCAGACCTCCCTTGAGTTTTAATGGGAATAACCTGGTAAAATAATGTCAAATGTACAGCTGTAATTCCTGATAAAGCCACTGGAGGGAACCTCTGCCAAACACTGATGAAAGCTGTTAAAAGCGTGGGACAGATGAGGCTCTTTTAGTTGTGAGAGCTTTGAAGCGTGTGAACTCAGCTGTGATGGAAACGCCATTTTTAGAATCATTTCCCACTCAAGCTGCACTGATGTTTTGAACAACATGATTTTTTTTTTTTTTTTTTTTGGTGAATGAAAAAGTGAGAACAAAAAAAGCATCGAGCTGTCTGGATGTTTAAGCTGTGAACTAGGGCAGTGGGAGAAGTCAGTACTCAACAACAGAAATCCTCACCAACCTGTATTCTACCTGCCTAGTGAACACTGTACTGCCTGAGGATTATGTAGCAACAGGGGAGACATTGCATTTCTTTTCAGAAATCTTGTGGGAATAATGCTGTGCTATCTATCTGATACACGCTCCATTTATGCAACGCTGTAGTCCGCTCAAGGCCACAAGCAGAGAGGCAGTATAAGATGTTGTGAGTCATTTTAACTCTATGGAAACCAGTATTTTCTAGAGACAAAGCTGAACAGCTGAACACATGTCCACCTCTGCTGAGGTAGCACATTGTGGAATTCAACACAAGCTTATATAACCAGAATATCTTGTCAAGTGTGTACAGAGGGAATTCCACAATGCTTGAGTTTTAGTGCTTTTCTCTAAATGCAGCCCCCGCCTACCACGGAGGGATGTTTTCTCGAATGTATTGCTGTATACTGTATGTCCCTAACAAATGAGCTTTATGTAAGTGGGAGTACAGTTAAGAAACAGAGGTTACACTGCAGAGTTGCTGTTGTACTAGACTAATATCTCATTGGACTTTGCATTTATCACACAAGGCCATGGCATAAAATGTCCTTCCTAACAAATTCTTTGGTCTTATTTATTACATTTCTAATCTTGTGTTTGTCAGAAAAAGTCAAGGAATGTACCTAAGGACGGATATCATTTTACATCTCCAGAAGTGTCAGTACAATCTGAAATAAGGCGCATCATCTTTAACACCAAAATTAGGTCACCTAGTGTAGGTGTGATTTGGCTTAAATGAGGTTCAATAAAATTTGGACTTGCCTTTGATTGAAAAAAGTCTAAATATCTTACCAGTAAAACACATGATCTCACAGAAATACATGAAAGACCATGACCTCTTAGCACCACATTATGTAGTGGCACATGTTGTGTTGAAATGATATGGTTGGGTTTAGGCACCCAAACTATTTGGTTAGGTTTAGAAAAAGATCATGTTTTTGGTTAATATAACTGTGCTTGTTACATACGGGAAGTAAATACATCATAAAAGGATGTAAGTATGTCCCATAATTTGACATAACTACAAAAAGGATGTGAGTATGTTAAGTTTAAACAAGTCCAGGTTGATCTTTTGTTTCACACAGGACATTAACAGCTTGTAATATTTTAATTTCTCTCTTGTTATTTCTTCTTTTGCCTGCCTCAGGGACTGCAGATGGAAACTAGCTAAAAAGCTATAATCTGGTGCAGTGCATCTTTACTCTGTTGAGTCCAATGTTCTCTGTACATGGTCCCTGATAAAAAAATAAACGAATAAAAAAAAAAAAAAAAAAAAAAAAAAAAAAAAGCTGTGTCCAAGGTGAAAGTCTGTTGTGTGGTGATCCATCCACCACAGCTCACTTGCTGTGTGGGCTTTGTTGCTCTTTAAACTACTTATGGGGTCATAACATGAACCACATATACCCCTCTTTGACAGTCACCGGCTGGCTTGGCTTGGCTTGGCTTGGTTTGGTTTGGTTTGGGCCATCAGCCCAGCAGGGATTTGCATTTCCATTACAATAGGGCTACCTGCTTGGAGGTGTGTCTTTAACTGATGATGGCATGTCTTGGGTTATGATGTTTAAAAGCAGCAGGCTGATCCGTGGCTATAGTCCCCTGTAGTTTTTGCTGCATGTGTTTTTCCACAGCAGGGCAGGCAAAAGAAGTTTACCTGCTAAAGGTGAGTTGTTTGCAGAGGTGCAGTAAGAGCCTGTTGTCTGCAGCTCTTCATCAACATCTCACTGTGGCTGTTTCTGATTTTACTCTTCCTCCCTGCCTTATTAGTAGACTTGCCTTTATTGATGAAAAGCCGCTAACAAAGTTTCCTATAGATTTTTCACAATAGAAGTTCCCTGTTGTTTTGTTATAACAAACTTTAATTGTGAAGCAGCAAAATAAGGAAATGCTGAGTTTTTGAGCAGCAACTTCACACAACTTCTAATATGGCTGTAGTAAACATAATCAGAAATCATGAATCAATCAATCAATCAATCAATCAATGTACAACCCCAGTAAAATGTGATCCCATAAGCTCCTCTGATGCACTGTAAATTCATCCTTTTTTTCATCGTCTTACATTGTTAGCTGCTGCTTTATAATTGTTTATAACTGAATAATTGAACTGTCCACACATCCTGACTCCAACAAGATGGTGATGTTTACATTCAAAAACCTCGACGTGGCTGGCTAACAGCTAGCTGGAGGTCGGCAGAAGGAGAGTTTGCAGACTGGTGAATTGATTTCCTGATCCTGATGAGTGACTCTCAGCCACACACCACCACTGTCCAAAGCCAACCACAAAAAGCATCACTAAGACTTGCAAAATAGACATAAGAGTGTAACCTTTTTTCTTGTTTGTTGGTGTTCCCCAGTTCTTCCGGGCTGTGGGTAATAAGCGGACTACAACATTTGTTGCTTCCTCTTCATTTAATTTTTACCAACACGGCAAGACAGTACTAATACATTTCAACTTGGGGGTACAGCAACTTCTCTTCACTGCTAAGCACGAGGCACTCATTCTCTATTTTGTATCACTCATACCTGACCCCACAAAACAAGGGCAGTTAGGAACCAATTAGCTCATAACCATGGGAACACAATGACTCCACTTTTAGAATACATCCTGTGGATGCACTGGGATGCATTGTCAGTGATGTATCCTGGGGTCATCAGGTGTTTCGGGTCTTTTTTCAGCCCCACGATCCCCAGCTTGGTGAAGACTCTGCAGAGTGACCTACCTGCAAAGCCCCAACACCCCACCTCAACACGCTCACAGCGGGTATTCCACCCTGCCTCTTGCACTGCTCCATCAGCTACTGGTACTTGGCATGTTTTCGCTCTTGGGCTTCATCCATGCATTCTTCCCAGGGCACAGGGAATTCTACCACGATCACTTGTTTGGTGGAATTGGAGAAAATGACCATGTCTGGATGGAGCGTTTTTGGAGCAATGTGTTCTGGAAACCACAGCTACTTGCCAAGATCAACTCTCAGTTGCCAATCGGCTGCTGAGGCAAGGAGTCCAGTTACTGATCTAGGTTGTATGATATTTTCTCTCCAGCCTTAACAAAGGTGATAGTTGTCTTTGGGCGATGGTGTTTGCTGAACAGTGGTAATGACTGAGGCCACTGTCTGTGCTACTGCTCTAAGCACTTGATTGTGCCACCAGCGGTAGCAGCCTTCTGCAAGGGCCTTTGGGCAGCTGCTTAAGATGTGCTCAAGGTAACCTCTCCCTGAGCACAGCCCACAAGATGGTGATTCACTCTTGCCCCAGACGTGGAGGTTAGCCGGGCTTGGCAGGCGGTGACTTGGTGTGTTACTTTGTTTACTAAATGGATACCACTCAGGGTGGTACTACTTGAAAAAGGCACCCAAAGTGAAAAACTGTACCACAGGTATTGAAATAATTTCCGAACTTTATTTCACAAACCGCAGATCTTGTTGAGCCCATAGTCAGTTGCTTATAAACTGCAAATTTCACACGTTTGTTTTTCAATCCTTGTAATATGCAAGTCGGAGTGCAATGTATATCCCTCATCTCCTAACACATTTTCAGCACAGGGATAAAAAAGAAGAAGAGACTGCAGGATTTGATGAAGTCAGCATGCTGCTAATGAAAAAACGAATATAAACCAGGTCGATACAAATGAGATTGACTTCCTGCTTTAAAACAGATCAGTAGTCCAGCACATGTGGTGCATTTTAAAGCAGTGATCGAGCAGAAGGTGCTCTGTACTGCTGAAGAGAGAAATGCAAATGTGTTATCTTATTAATCACTCTTTTCCCATGGCTGTCACTGGGTAAATTAACTGGTTTCATTAAATCAAGTGAAATTGTTTCGATACTTATTGGAGTAATAAGACTTACACCGCCATCATTACAGAAATCCAAGTCATAATTGGCATATTCAAATAGTGATCAGTCATGGTGGCCAGCTGTTTCTGGTATCAGTGTGCCAATAAAGTCAAGGAGTAAGAAGACCGCTAGAGAGGAAACATGGATCTAAACAATACAGGTTCAAATTCTTCCCATGACCAAAAAATAATCAGCTGTTAATGAACTTACCTGACCCCCTACACACACACCTGCTGCAATTTTCCTCATCAGCCCTGCTGTTTTTAGTTGGCCCTTTTCCACACAATCCTGGCCATTTGGTTGAAGTTGCTATGCTCTTCACGCCTTTGAGTTCCAGCCTTTTATTTCTGATATGCTCCTATTTTTTTCCTATTACCTTTATTGGAGTTATTTTGACCTGCTATCACCTGCATGCCTGCCTGCCCCTTGTTGAATTTGTTTGCCTGTTTGGACTTACTTCCTGGTGTTGTCCTTTACCTGCCTCACAATTCTGTAAGCCCAAACCGGTGTCTGAAGTTGTCGAATTTCGATGCTTGGTCAGTGATTTCCAGCATCAGACACCAACGAAAAAAAGCAGTCCTCTCACCTTGGCATGATACATGGCTGGCCGCCATTATTGTTTAAGGTTAAGGTGTAAGTTAATAAGGTGGCGAATGCCCGAGTAGGCAATGAATCCTAAATTCGGGAAAACCAGCTGGGTTCAGGCTGTTCTCATGCACTATACATATACCTACCAAAAGTAATGCATCACAATTCAGATATAACCCACAAAATCATGAGGCAGTAATTCATGTATAACTAAGGTAGTCAGGAAGGCTGCTTTCACGTGACAAATGTGCTTATGGAAGTAAATAAGTAAGTATTATAAAGACCAAAAGTCTGTGTAAGCAGGCAGGTTGGAGTGGTGGATGGGTCAAACAAACAAAGGACTCTCCCCCAGGAGAAAAGTGTTTGGGACTGTGTGAAGACAAGTGAACTTTGAGTTATTTCAAAGGTACATCGTCACCATGTTTTGTTTCCTAAACCTAACCAAAATAACTTTATTTGCCTAAACCTAACCCATGTGACTTTACATTAAGCACGTAATGTCAATCGTGGGGCACTGATTATTAGATATCATACAAACCATTGTATGAAAATATGTTGCTGGGTTACAGATGGGCAAGATCAGGGAAACAGCAATAGAACACTGGAAGGCCTAGCTGATGCAAGAGACAATTTGGCAAAGAGCAGGTGGAAGTGGGCCTGGATACTGCTGTGGTAATCAGAGGAAATGGGAAGTGGGTGACTGAATCAGTGGATCAGGTGGTGAAACTGTCAGGAAACAGATAGCTTGAGGGCAGGAGGAAGTGGCTGTATCTGAAATAACAAGAAATATACTGAACATGAAAGGAAACCAGGCAAAGTAAATGAATGAGGGAGTAAATACTGAGAGTCCCTGGTTCTAATTTTTAGGAGAAACCTCACCAAAATTGATCAGTTTTCTGTGAACTGTTTGCTGTATAAATATGCAGATTGGAATTATCTCCTGTTGTTTATTAAATAGCGATGATGTGAAGGTGATGAAGAAATCTCCGATGACACCGTCTTGCTTGCTTAAAGAAAAGGTTTATTACAAGAAGTACAGCATCTATCAAGCATCTAGAATGCTTGGAGAGGGTTCTTCAGCCGATGTGAACTGCTCTGAAAAGCAGCCCCAAATTACTCCCATTATATAGACACGCTGTTTCTGTGAAATGTGAGACAAAGTCAGACAAACAACCAAGGGTGACCCTAGTTGGATTTCACCCACTTTAACCCTGAGCCATAAATATCTTCTTGACCCTAACCATATATGTTTTTGGCCCTGGGCCCCTTACTGGTCATCTGTTCCAAAGCTTCAGAGTAAATGATAATACACTCCCTAAACTGTTGTAGAGATCTAAGGTCCCGTTATGACGATTTCAACTGAAAACGTTAAACTTTAGTTGCGTTTTGGCTGATCGTTTACACGACAGCAGCGTTTTGGGTGCCTGAAAATGCAACGTTTTGAAAACGGGTTCCAGAGTGCAATTTTTTGGAAACAGCACCATCTCCGTTGTCATGTAAACTTGCAGTTCCTCTGAAAACTGAGACTTTTCGCACATGCGCATTACGGTTCCAGTCATTAGGCATGCGCGAGAAAGTCAACCATCACAACAACAATGCCGAGCTCTATTTGTGCTGCTCACCCTGTTGATTTTATCAACGCTTCTCCAGCAAAGTGTAGATCTACTGTGGCAACTCCACCTCGTCGCGGTCCTCTCCGCTCTTCTCACCAACACTTGAGCACCCGTTCTGGGATACACAGTGTCAGCCTGCCCGGCATGACCTCTGTGGCCCTCCCTGGACGGATGCTCAAGTGTGGGTGAAAGGAGTGGAGAGGACCACAGAGGTCTGGCCAGGCGGGCCGACACTGATTATAATTATTTAATAAGAAATAGTATTTGGGTATAGCAAAAAAATATAAATAAACTTCAGGTTGCAGCCTCCGCTTGGATAATTAAACGGTCCTAAAACTGCGGTCCTGAAACTGCAGCCTCTGGTACTGCAGCTTTACCTTAATCGATTTTGCGGCTCTGTGTGAATGGAGATCGTTTCAATAACATTGTCATATAAACGTGGAGGTTTTCTAAAACGCAAAGGTCAAACATTTCCGTTTTTAGAGAAACCATTGTCGTCTAAACAGGGCCTAAGATGGGTATTCAAATAATTTTAATTTAATTCACTTTATTTTTCCAGACAGTTATCAGTTGAAATGTACCTCCTTGTGTATCTCTTTATTACACACACCATACACATCCCTCATTATTACACACAACATGCACATGCATTAAACGAGGAGGGTAGCATGGCATCTGCTATAGTGGGAGCAGTTTGGGGGTCTGCCAGTCCATACTCCATACTTATCCTACATATGGGGACTTGACCCTCGGGTTTCCAAGACCCCACAGACAGAGCTACTGGCGCCCTGTTAATATCTCGGGCAGAGGGATCTAGAAGACAGTGTTTTGTTTCGTGTGTCAATTAATTAGAGTCATGGCAAAGCCAAGGGCTTTGCAATTCAACACTAATTGGATATTTTCCACTGTGTTGCAGCTTCTGTTTGTGAGCTGTGACTGATGCAAATCAGCAGGGGTTTGTGTGGCTCCTCTGTTCTTGGAAAACTGGAGGATGGAGGGTTTTCAGAGGCATTTGCTTGCCCTTTACAGCTTCACCGAGAAACTGCACTATAGTGAAACTGCACACAGCTTTTTATTTTGACTCTAAAATATGAATACCTCTCTGAACTGTGATTTGCATTATGGTTACTGTGAATAGAAAAAGATGGACATGATGGAGGTCTGATTGTGTCTCATGTTTTACAGCCTGGTTCAGTGAATTTGTCTGTGGTTACAGGAATTGTACAGTGATAGCAATCTCCATCAAACTTGAATATGACCGCCTGTACCAAACCATGCTAGACTGCATACATAGCATCATTTGGCTAATTAGTTTTTCATGCACATTTTTTCTAGAATCTTGTGTTAAAGGAGAAGGCAGGTGTAATTCTTACTGTCAACAGAATCCCATGAAAAACAGCTCAAAATAGTTTCATTTTAGTTTTTAGCCAAATTTACAAACAGGACAAAGGCATATTGGTAAGAACTACTTTCAGCAGTGAATCAATCCACATTTGGTGCTCTAGTGAGTATTTGTGGCAGCAGGACCATGTATATGTGATTGACTCAAAATAAATCCTAGTGTGTGTGTTCATGTTAATGAAGCAACTTGTCACCCAGTGCAACGGTGTGGCTCACTGATATGTTTTTAATAGCTTTTGGAGAACAGTGGAGCTCAGCAGCACAAAGGAATTTATCAGGCTTTGAATACACACACTTATTTGTTGGATACATTCATTGTTGGGTCTGCTCATAAGATTTGTTGTCAAATATAATTATTTTCAATGCTACATGTTAAATAATCAACCCATCAGCCCAACAACAGCTGTAGTTAGAATATTTGAACACACCATGTCTCATGGAAACCCAGTGTCTGAAAAAATATGTTGGCATTCTGCAGACCCAACCATGTTACATTTGCACCACATTATGTAGCAATGTGTTAAAACTTAACGTTTCACCAACACTGTGGTTAATGTGTGGACAGGTTTAGGCACAAAGATTACTTGGTTATGATTAGGAAATAAAGTGGCATGCAAAATTGGGTGCCCGTGGTCAAAATTTAGTTTACTGTGAGTAAGTAGAAGATGAACTGATCTCCAAAAGGCATGAAATTAAAGATGAAACATGTTTTTCAACATTTTCACACATTTCTTCAATATTTTAATCAAGATTACTTTGTAATTCAATCTTTTACAGTTTTAAAATAACAAAAAAGGAAAAGAGCCTGCTGTTTAGAGGGGCCCAAGGCTGCTGATTGGTGGGACAAGGTTTCAGGGGTCAGAGTATTCATAAAGCTTTGAAATTTGCATCACCTGGCCTTTCCTAACAGCAGCTCAGTCCATAGGGAATTGGTTTGGGAACCAGAGGGTTCCCATCAGGACCAAATATGGAGCGTGGACTGGTGGCTGGAGAGGTGCCAGTTCATCTCCTGGGCACTGCCGAGGTGCACCTGAGCAAGGCACTGAATCCCCAACTGCTCAGAGCACCTGTCCAGGGCAGCCCCCTCGCCCTGACATCTCTCCATTTAATGCATGTGAAGGTGCTGTTTGTACTAATTAATTAAATTAAAGTTAATGATGAATGTGAACAAGCCATAGCCCTAACAAGATAATTAAGGTCTGATACATTGGTAAAAGTTGTCTGAGAACTCAAATGTCTTGAGGTGCCCAAATGTTTGCATGGTGCTCCTTTCCTTGTACTCACTCTAAAATTGTAGAGATTAAAAATAGTACTCTAATCTTGCTTAAAATGTTGAAAAGCATGTTTCATCTTTAACGTCATGCCTTTTGGAGATCAGTTCATCTTCTACTTAATTAACTACTCACAATAGACAAAAGTTTGACAATGGGTGCCTTAACTTTTGCTCGCCACTGTATCTGTTTTGGTGGCACAATCTCTGCTGGGAATGTAGTGATGGTAAAAAACAAAAAACAACAAGAGATGGGACGCTATACTACATCACTTTTTAATATGTATGAAATCTACAAATGTGACAAATTTGTAGTTTGCAGAAATGTACAATGCCAACATTTTTTTCTGGTGAGCGGACATTTCAAAGAAATTCAGGCTATTTTTTTTTCATTTTTTTTTTAGCCTTTTCGTACCTTGCCAAACCTGGTGTCCACACTTTTCTCTTGTTGCTGCATTAAATTCATGTGAATCTAAACATCTGAAAAAGTGTTTTAAAACAAGGAAAAAAAAGCTCTAAACAACTCCTCCTACACCAAATATGCAACATAACATGTATGCTTTAGTTTTCAGACTTTTTTTTATTGTGTCTTCAGGAACTCTGTTTGTGTAATATTTGGAAGTAGCCTATCATTTTTGCAATTTGAAAAAAAAAAAGAAAGTTGCAAGAACCAATACAAGAATAAGTGACTTGTTCAGGGGGATAGTTTTGTGGTGAGACAGCTGTGATAGGATATGAAAAGGGAAACACACAAGAGATGTTAGCAGTTACATCAGCCACAAAGGGGTTACATAATTGTGTTGAACAAAATTCTCTAACCGCATTTACTGTATATACATCTCTATAAATCTATGTGCAGATTTTTCTGTACAAGATATATGATTTTTGAACAGTTGGCATTCACAAAAACAAAACAAAAAACATAGTCTGATTTACACATCGTTTAAACAGCACAATATTCTCACCAACACTTCATCCTTGAATCCAGACACTTTAGTGTTGCATTAGTCATACATCTTATCAATAAACGCCTACATTTTCCTACTAATCAATGTTATCTCACTGTAGTGGGATTATATCGTAAGATTACAAAAATATAATATAACCATCATAAATAGAATCTGCCCAAAATACATTTTTGAAAGCATGTACTTCTGTACTAGTATCTCCATTTGGATTACTTGGCTCTACTCTATTACTTTGGACCATGGTTAAGAAAAGAATGTCTACTAAAATACTTCTCAGCTGTATGGAACAAGCAAATGATTTTGATGGAAAGACCAAACGAAAGCCACATATTCGACTGACTGTCCTGCCCTTTTCTATGGCAGAGGTTTACAACCACTGCAGTTAACAACACTGCTGTCGGCAGCAACATGCTTCTGGTAAATCAGCTGTATGGCATTGATTTGAGTGTCTGTTTTGAAAATTGAAAATTGATTATGAAATAAAGTCATGCTATAGGTCAAAATAAGTAGAAGTAATTGGTTTGGCCTTTTCCCTTCAAATTGTAGCAGCAAAGCCCGAGACATCCTGAGTTTTAGTATTTAGAATGGGTGAATGCAATGGCATCTTTTTGCTAGAAGTTGTCAGTTACCCTGCATGATAAATATATGTATATACCTCAGGATAAGGTCTAATTTTTAATAAAACCTTTATGTATAAAATCATCAGTGTGTGGTTTCTTTTTCTTTTTTTTTTGGTGAAACACATGAGATTATTTTACCTGGTTCCAAAACAAGTCAACATGCGTCAGGAATTTTCAACAATTAGGTGTCATTTTTCTTGATTCTAATGAAATGACCTCTTATTTCAAAATGCAAATATTTTTAAGGACTAGAATCAAAAGTGCTATTTTTTAATTCTACTTCTAACAGAATTGTGGTTGTCACATACAGACACTTTGTCACACCACTTGCCTGATATAGCTGCCAAAGGCACCCTTTAGTGTGTTTATGAGATGATCTGGGCTTTCAGTTAACTTTAATGTAAATCAATCCACAGCAATGCTTGACGCTGAAAGCAACTGACATTGTATAAGACAGGGACGGCAGCATAGGGCTGGAGGGAGGGGAGGTGGATGGGTCAAACAAAACATGACTTTCACCAAGAAGACTACAATTCATGGCTTGTGTAAAACCAAGTCAATGTCGTTTTGACTGAAAGTTACATAACTTACACACCTACATCAATTCAGGTTTTTCGCATGCACTATTCATAGGTTTTGTACAAAAAAATATGCACTAAATTTTGTACATATCCCAAGTAATGATGAACCTGTGATTCATGCAAAACCCATGTATTTTGGAAGGCTGCAAACTGTGATCAATGCTCTGATGACAGTAAAGAAGGAAGCGGGCCCGAGTGGTCCTTATAGGTGGCAGGTTGGGGCAACCGATGTGTCACAAAACACAAGACTTTCCCACAGGACTTTCTCCAGGACACTGATTTTAGGAACCATGTGAACTTTGAGTCATTTCAAGGGACTTAATCACCATGTTCCTTCTCCTAACCCTAACACAGTAGCTCTACTTGCCTAAACCTAACCTCTGTAAATTTACATCAATTAGGTACCTTTCGTGAAGGATACAACAACCTACCTGAGGTGTTAATTCATAGGATGTCTTACAAACCATTGTATTAGGATATGCTAATCTTTTTGTTTCAATGTAACATTACGTAATTTACATACAGTTGCTGCGCACTGATGTCACATCATGTTATGTAACAAACATAATTACTTTAACCCCTCACATGACCTTTGTTAAAACGTAACCAAGTAGTTTTGTTGCCTAACATGAACATCATTAACCACCTGTTACAATGTATTTCAGCTGAGCATCACATAGAGGCACTAAAGGGTGCCCTGTACATTGCTATTACATGCCAAGGGGTGTGAAAAAGCGTTGGTATTTGACGACCTGGGAGTGAGAATGGGTTGCATTTCTACAGAGCCGAGCTACTGTGAATGGATAGATACTAGATAGTCTTATAGTCTAATGAATAGTTTTAACATCACTTCAGTAATTATCTCATAATACAGTTTTGGCAAGTTGGCAGTGCGTTAGTGAACGAGGCACAATCTCGGTCTAAATGGACTCAAAAACGATTGAAACTAATGCAGTCTGCTCCAACAGCTCGTAAACCCTCCCTTCATAAAGGTTGTACGGTTATAGTGACTACTGTCTGGCTAAGGGTCAATAGTTAAAATTAATACTGGCAAAAAATGAAGGTAGGATTTACTGCAGGGCTGTTATATTACAGGAGGCTGCATTAGACCTGATAAACTGTTGAGTCAGTGTAATTTTTATATGATCATGATGGGCACATAGCAGCTGTATTTTCCTTTTTATCAGAGCTGTTAAGACAGTGAATAGTATGGCTTTCTGAGTCAAATCTGAATGAAGGCCTGACTTTCTGCCTCTGTTCCTCATAGTTGTGCACACATATTTAATTATAACAGGATACTCCAACCTGATCAGTGCTTGCTGTACAGTGCATTAACAGTCTACCAATTTATCTCTGAGTCTCAGTCCTCATCATATTATTCATATAGGACCTTCATTAATCTCCATCACCTTAGTGTGTGGATGTGGTTTTTATACAGAACATGACACATCCACAGCCATTTGGGGAAGACATTAAATAAAATGTGAGTGATGTAAAGTAGTAATATATTATTGGGAAATAATAAATTCTCTTCTAGTATTTGATATTATAAAAAGTTCTTAAGAGCAATTTAAATCTACATTATATACAAACTATTATTCCATTTACATTTGTCTTATAGCTATTGAAGTACATATGGCAATCTTGCTAAAATACTGAAGAGGTGTTAAAAAATGGACATCTTGAAAATGACACATATATATATGCTTTGAAAAAAAAAGTACCATTTAGGTAACTTGATTAAGCTGTTTATGTATCTTTTTGATGAGGTTTAGTTTCTGAAAGTGATTGGTTGATTAGCACGTAGTTAATAACAAATCAAGGCTTCATTTCAGTAGATCCTATTAATAAGCTCTTCTGTTAAGGCTGAGTACTGGGACATACTGTGATTTTGACAGTTTATTTTGCCATGATATGCTGGTTGAGATATGGGGCCAATACATGCAGGAAGGTTTGTTTTAACTTGCCTGGAAAATGTAACTGGTGGTCAGTCAGCAGCCAGAATTTTACCTCCATGTGAACTCATCAGAGCCAGAGGGGAGGGCAGTAACAAAGGGGGGCTAACATTACGAAATCGTATACTTTTGATGAATGCATACAGTAAGCACACTTTTATCTTTTATCATCTAGCTTAGCAAACCTGCTGAACTTCCACCGTCACCTAATTGGTATTTTTATTTACACTTCAACCACTACTGTGTGACGTTGATTGGTTTTTGTTTAGAGTTCATGTCAAATTTGTTTTGAAAAATCCATCAGTTTTTAAAAGTTCGAACATTCTCACCCAATTGATTGCTGACATCTCAAAATGTGGTGACATTGAAGGAAGTGCGACAGAAAAACAAGAAACGTAAGTGGTAGGGTGTGCAGACGGGTTGTAAACAAACCCATTACTTCAGGCAGATTAGCTACCACATTATTTTGAGTCAAAACCAAAAGTGAACACATCTGAGATGTCAGTAGCAATGTGCACAACTAGTTCCAGTGCAAGGACAGATTTTTATCACTCTCTGATCGTGTCTGTGTGTGTGTTTTCATGCATGTGTGTATTTGTCTGTCTGCAACTAATCACGCAAACTACCAGACCAATCAGCCTAATATTTTGCATGCACTTTTGTGACTGCATGCTCAAGGACCTCTTGTGGTGGAAATGATTAACAATTGTTGAAAAACCTGTTTTACTGACTGTTTTATATTGTCACTGACTGCTGACACATCAATTCTCTTAACCAGCCAGTGGGGGCTGCAGGACCTCAACAAAATCACATAGCATACATACCATCCACTGGAGAGGATGCCTTTTTTTTTTTTTTTGGGTGATGTGTCAGGTACGGTCACTGATGGGCTGGAAAACAGGTAAGTAAACAGTAAACCACAATTGAGCCCAGTGAAAATATTACAGTGGTTACCTCTTTTTTAGACATCTTACTTATTCGGTCAAAGGAGCTTCAGGGAGCTGCAGACAATTCCACCGGGCACAGTTGTGCCACATGTCTAGAGTGGCTGCGATCAGCTCTGGCGTCCACAGCGCAGCCACCTGTCAGAGATCCCCACTCTACTGAATGCACTTTGATTCAGGTGTGTTCACTTTTGGTTTTACCTCCAAAAGAAGCAGTATCTTATCTGGCTAAACTGTTTACTTGTTTTCAACATGTCTGGTTGAGTTTGCTGCCCGGTTTGTCTGCATGTTAAAACATCACAGTGTTTAATTGGAGAGTACAATGTTATTCTTGGTGACAGAGATGAAAATGAAAAAGATAAGGTCCTTGCTAGAATTTAACCAATTTATCCTTTAAGAGCTACATCTGCCTCCAGAGCAGCACTGCCTCTCCAAAAATTGTCGCAAGAACAAAAAATACAAGACACTTGAACACTGACTTCCTGACTGTAAGACAATTGGCTGTTTTTGATATTACTGGGTGTGACAACCACAATATCAGTACTAACCCAGTCCTCCTGGTTCAGGGTTTCAGGGTTTGAAGACTAATGAAACCGATGCAAATATCATTTGATGCATGTATGACTTCTATGGCAGATATTAATTATATTATTATTTTCTAAATTTAAATTGTGCAAATCTCAGTAGAGTGCAGTCAACAAATATCTTTTACCAATCCTCTCCCTGCAAACAAAATGAGGGCCATGATTATAGGACAACATCATGTGAAGTTCATACAGTTTCCTAAAAGCAGGAAAACATTGTCCTCTTCAGCCAACCCGCATAAAGTGCAGAGTCCTCATACTAGAGTCCTGGCTCAACCACCAGGAAGTCAATGTGGTCCTTCTCCTTGGTCTTGAAGGCCTCGGCTATAATCTGGGCAGCATCCTTGTGCTCCCGTCCTCTCAGGGGAATGCCATTGACCTCCAGGATAACGTGACCCACCTTCAGCTGACCGCTGTTATGAGCTGAGCCTCCTTTCTGTCAACAGGAACATCAGGAGAAGGGAGGAGAAAAGACAAACAATGTTTTGACACAATTAAGAAGACCGCTCCAACAAATGACATATTCATAATATATGCTACTAATGCACAATCTGCTAAACTTCTCACATGGTATCTCTTATCATTGCTATGCTGATGACACACAGCTTTACTTCACTGAGGTCTCTGCGATTGGCCCCAATTACTTTACTAAGGAGGTCACTTACTATATTGGTCCCCTAACTGATTACTTAAAGACCACCTTTAAGAATCTTGGTATAATTTTGACCATCATTTGAACTTAGAGCTAAACTCATTAAGTCTTGACTCTAATAAATGATAAATATTGCCAAAATCAAACCTCTATTATCAGTGACAAACTTGGAACTCCAAGTGCATACCTTAATCTTTTCTCACTTACACTACTGTAACTCCCTCTTAACTTGCATTTTTCATGCATCTCTAACAAAATGCAGCAGTTAGGCTTTTAACAAAAACCAGTCATCAGTCCGACATCACCCCAGTTCTTGCCTCCCTTCATTGGCTTCCAGTAAAACACAGCATTTATTGTATACTTTTACTAATTACATACAAGACCTTGCATGGCCTGGCCCCTGCATATATAGCAGAGTTGCTGAGCCCCTATACTAGCTGTCGACAAGTCCGATCTTCTGATCAAGGCCTTTTAGCTGTTCCTCATTCTTTTTTAAATTCAGAGATGACCTTCCCATTTGCGGTTGTAACTCCAAATCTGTGGAAAAGCCTTCCCTTTTCAATCAGAATGGCTGAATCTTTGGTAAGTTCATTTTTTATAGGCACTCTCAATTTGTCTTTATTTTGTTGGCTGTGAGATTTTACTCTTCCCTGCATGTAGGTAGGTATGTATGTTGTTGTGTATGTATGTATGTATGTATGTGTGTGTATATTTGTATCTGTATGTGGGTAATTTTGTCTATATGTGAAGTAAGGCTGTGCAATTAATCGTCTGGTGATCGCGAGTATGATGTTGAGGTCAAACGATTTCAAAATTAATGAAATCGAGGGTAAACAATTCTTGGTGGACACCTGGAGATGTTATTTTGTCTTCTACGGAAGCCGCGCATGCGCAATACCGCCCCCTCCCCTCCTCTCCTCTATTCACTCCACCAGCCAGTCAAGTAGGTGAACTACGAATAAGAAGATTTCAAAAACAGTTTGTGGAAAATGGCAGAGGGAAAGCGAGAGAGGTTGGTTTGTATGTGTGTGTGTGTGCGCGCGCATCGGGGCCGAACTCCGCCGTGCGCGACACAGAGAGCAGAGGAGAATTGTAAACGCGCGACCATTTAGAGACAGAAATTACATTACGTCGTGTAAACAATATAAGTCATCACATGCGCCACATAATCATTCGCATAATCGTGATTTCAATTTTTACCAAAATAATCATGATTAGGATTTTTTTCCATAACCGAGCAGCCCTAATGTGTAGGGCATTGTAACTGAATGTTTTAAAAAGTGGTATACAAATAAATTATTATTAAAATTATTACCATATTCCCATAGAGGACAGGCATTGTCTGTGGGAATTTGTGGTTGCAAATAAATGAAGAGTTGATTTTTTTTTTGTATTATATTGTATATTGTATTTTCTGGAGCCAAATTCCTTAAATTAAGCCAAAAAATGGCAGGAATAGAACAGCATTTTTCCTGAATCATAATTATTGCCAAGTTACTTGCAAATTTGACTTGGTGATGCTTTGGTGCAAAACATTTCAACATCAGAATTATATCCGGGCATTGTGCGAGAGAGCATTAAAACAACATTTATACCATTGTATGGAGAGATGAAACTATACAGAATCTATAATGTGGTTGTTAGATTAATACATAAAATTTAAAAAAATTAAACACACGTTTTTTTTAAAATATTATTTACAGTGGATAGGGTTATGCTGGTGGATGTTGGACTTGTGCCCATAGTATTTCTAAAATCCTGGCAACAGGCCTGCTTGTTGAATGCTCCTCTGAACTCCTCCTAGGCCCAGCCTACATGGTTTTCATTTAAAGATTTTGCTCCCTGCTTTATTCACACTTAGGCTAAAAATATAGTTTGCCATACAGCTGGATATAGTCCAGCTGCTGTCTCAGCAAAAAATAATTGGAAGAAACCACTGCAGCTGAAAAGATCTGGTTATATTTCTGCAATAAGGGCATATCAATGTCACACTTCAGTGTTGAGCTGCAACAGTAGCTTTAAAGGCTCTGATATACTCAGCTGACAAGCGGTAAGTGGTCAATGTTGGACCGTCTATGAGCTTCTGTCACCCTAGTCGATGCAGTGTGTTACACACCGTTGACCCTCGTTGGCCCCGTCTGCTTTTTTTTGGTCGATTCAGCATGGTGAATAAGTGTCAGTGCTGTCAGACCCTGTCGGCGATTCAAATCACTCTGATTGGCTGTTCATCACAGTGCACGAGAAGATAAATGGAAGTGAGGAAAGTAAACAAAGAGCTGAATTTAAAAGGGAGTGAGATCAAAACAAACTTGTTACATAAGGTAAGATTATTTTTTGTTTAGCCATTGAGCTCTTTAGCAGAAGTATTTTGTGATGGTTTTTGTTACTGTTCACTGGCAAATGGTACTATGCTCTGTTCTTTCAACATCTGACTGTGTTGTTAATGTGCTAACTGGCTAACTAGCATCATGATGGTCTTACCTTTTTGAATGACAAATAGAGATTACCACCGTCGTTAGGCTACGCAACAGTTGGCTTTTGTTGCCCCTAGTTCTTTGAAGTTGATTTTGTGTGTCTGTGCCTTTAAAGGGTATGGAGATAGCATCTTGTTTGGATACATATGATGGTCTTTGATACATGACCACATGAGCACAAATGCTGGAAACTCTTTCTTCCTGCAGGTATAATAGATTTTGTTGTGAATTCTTAGGAAATACCAAGATTTAAAGTTCTACTATTCAGCTCCAATACACCTGGTACAATAAAGTTCAAGTTCTATATTGTCATGTGCACAATTATGACAGTGAAGCTGTCACTGGCAATGAAATACTTGGTTCTTAGGCTTCTTTCAACAATGCTGGCCCATGGGGTGAAGGGGCCCATAGAGAGTGGGCCCTCTAACTATATGTTGGGCAGAAAGCGAGCCCTTATGAGTAATTCATATTGCCACCTTAGAAATATGCGATGATGATTTTTGGGTGACATGTATATTGGTGTTATCCAATGTCAAGCCTCTATCTGATCACGTGACCGTAAGATTATATCGTAGCTAGTTTAAGTGCATAACAAGTAACTAACATGCCTCAGGGCCCGTCATCATACCATGCATTGGGGCCCAATGTAAACAACCTTACGACACTTCCTCAAATAATATAATTACAATAGTCACAGTTTTGGTTTCACTGCCCCATAAATTTTGCACTTCACACTGTTTTCAGTGAAAAACAATTACACTACACACTACCTGCCAGCTGACAGAAAAGCTGCTATAGAGCTATTTGTTTTTAGCTTATTCCACTGACCTCAAGTGGCCAATACATACCAAATTAATGCTGCTTTAAAATACTCAGATTGTCAGTACAATTTCTGCATCACAGTCCTTCCTAGTTCCTACTTGAAAAACACATATTTTTCTTTCATTCCTGTACTCTAGATGTATTTAAAAAGTCATGTAGTTAACGTGATGTGCTGATTTTATACTTGACATTTTAGAGATTTGGTAGCTATTGAAGAAAATGGAGAATTTGGCTGGGATGAGTCATTTGTCGGGAGGAATTCTGTATGTGTGCCTCTGTGTACAACAGCTTTTGTGTGCTTGTGTGTGTGTCTGTGGTGTTACATGACCACTTGCGTTTCTTCTGACAGAGCCACAGGGTTAATCCATCCATCCATTCATTGATCGTACCTCCACTTAGGACAAACAGGACATCTGCCAGTGTTGCCTGATTCAATTTAATCCTCCGAGTTAAACAGGTTTATTAGCTGTGACATTCAATTATGCAGCTGTAGTAGCAGCTGAAAACATCACTGCAGGGCATACAGGCCAATAATAATGAATTTTAATTCAGCAGACTGGCCAAGAAACTTGGAGTGGCGTAATTAATCAGACACACTTCCAGCTGCTTCTACAACCATCACTAATATGCCTATGAGCACGGCATTAACCCCGAGTTGCTTCAGTGCAGCAGTTCCTCGTGGCCCAGAGGACAAGGCCGAGGTCATAATGGTAGCTTCCTCTAGTAAAGCCCAAATGCATTAAAGGGTTTCAAGCACCTCAATAGGCAACGTCAGTGTTCTGTTTAGTTACAACAGTTCAGTTACACTAATATGTAACATTTATGTTTCAAAGGAATGACAGGAAAAGAGACTGGTCAGCTTTAAACACAGACAAGGATCTGAGATTTGATGAGTACCATGAGTCATGAATCAGAAGATTCTCTGCTCACGTCTGAGTGCTGGAAACTGGACCAAGTTTTGATGCCAAACATTTGATTTCCAAACACATCCATAGTTTTTCTACTACCAGCTACGCATCGACACTTTTTGGTCAAGCATCAAAGTGCTTGTCAACACTGAAGATGCTTCTGAAGGTGTCAAGAGGCAGACAGCACTGACCAGCTGCTCCAGCCAAGCAAAACCAGGCCTGATCACACACCATGAACAAGGTTATTAAGTAAGCATGCATATTTTCTGTGTTGTTGTGTGTTTACTCTGCTCATATAAATTCAAAATAAAAACAAGCATAATAAGCTCAGAAACTTGGTGGCTTCCCCACTTTGGGGGTGAATCCTCCTGATTGGTTGGCCCAGTGTATGTGTTTGATTGACAGCCAAGCCAAGAGAGGCACAGAGACACAGCGTGAACAAACTTGCACTTTTAACTAGTTGACAAGCCAAGAACAGACAGCAGTGTTGAAAAGCAAGGCCCACAACATTTAGCATCTCAGTTGACTGATGCTAATGTTAGCAGCTATGCTTTTAATCTGTTAAATGTGCTGCAGCTGACTAACATCGGAAGGCAGCTATAGTACTGTGCTACTGTATTGTGATCAACGCTTGCATTTTCTCAGGTGGCTAATCAGTTAGTGGTCAGCTTGCCAGGTTCAGTAGTTCACTGACTACTACTAGCCCTCTACTTCAACAAACTTCTAGCACCATGAGGCCCAAACATACCAAACCAACATCACAGAACTAGTGGCAACAAAGGCCGACTGTTTTGTTGCCTGTGTCTCGGCCAAAGAGTTGCACTTGAACACACCGTCAAGACTACAGCAAGTGGCTGACAAGCATGTACATTCTGTGCCTGTGTGGGAGGAAATATGTCACCATAACAGCAAGCGGTAGAGTCTGTATTCAATACCAGAAGACCAACAGGACAGATTCAAGATGCTAATTAGCCAGTTAGTACATTAACAACACAACCAAATTAGTGATGTCATGAGAACCAATACTCGCGATACCATGATGAAAAAACCCAGCGCTACTCATTTTTTGAAAAACCAGAAGAACCGATACCAGCGTAGGAATCGGTGCTATGACTCTTCCCGAACTGATGGGGGCAGTATACGCCATAGAGCGTTACAGCCCATGCCTACATTCAGAGCGAGGGGGTGACGAGGAAGAGGAGAGAACAGCTGCCTGCTAAAGCCCACATTCAGAACCAGTCACGGCCGCACTTTAGGCCAGGAAAGAAGAAACAGCTCTCACACCGGAGGGCTCCAATGTTCAATCAGACTAGTAGTCTGCCGAAGAGCGTCTTGCTCGAAACGTTACTTCTATTTCTCTGCTGCACAAGGTGCTAATAAATGGACTGAACATTGGAGCCCTGCGGTGTGCGAGCTGTTTCTTCTTTGCATTCTATGTTTTTTTTTGGCTCAGCACCTGCCCTTTTTTGTGGTTTGGATGTGTGTGTGGACCTTGTACTCGCACTTTAGGCCAGAAAATAGATCTGCTAGCAATATATGCAGTTTTAAACACCACTTTGTCTGTTTATTAATTGCTTTTAACTCGTTCTGAATTGCTTCTGAACCATCCGTGCTCTGTGCGGAGTTTTGTCCGGACTCTGGACATCTCCCTCAGCCCCTCCCCTGGGGGAGAGACCGGTGGTCTCCTATGAGCCCAGCCTTCGAGATGTCCAACACTCCGTTAAATGTCATTCAGTTCATCAAAAAATATCCCAATTAAAATCAGTAGCATAATAAGCAGATATGCTCCATATTATTTTGTTTAATTTCAACAACACAGAGAACAGCTGTGCGTGTGTGGTAATGATCAGGGATTTCACTCTCAGCAGTACGTGACTGCGCATGCACGTCTACTTCTGAAACACAGTGGTTGTGGTGCGTTTGATTTATTGTACTGGGACGTTTGATGTTCCCACAACTGGACCACGGACGTCAAAAAACGGTGTTTGCACCAGGACTGGACAAACAATAAATGAAACCAACGAAATTCCACACATTCTTGTGGTCGGCTCAAATGCTGTCAGCGTGATTTAAACAGTAAACATTTAAATAGTTTATTGAGTTTACTGCGGATGTTGATCAATGTTTTTTACAACAAAAAATAGGTAAAGGGCAGAAAAAGGTAAAGAAAAAATAAAGGTAATATCAATCTGTTGATAGAAATGTTATTTTATATGCAAATACTTTAATAAAGTATTTATTGTACATGGGATCTTAGGATTTTTTTTTACCGTGGTTTTGACTTTGGTATCGAGTATCATGCAGTTTTACTGGTATCGGCACCGACTACTGAATTTTTAGTATCGTGACATCCCTAAACCCAATAATGAAAGAGCAAAGGATATTTACTGTGTGCTAGCGAACCATAACACAAACAATCATGAACTGTTTCTGCTAAAGAGCTCAGTGGCTAAACAAATAATATTACCTTTCATAACACATTTGCTTCAATCTCACGCCCTCTTGCTGGTGACATTACCAAGAGAATTAACCTAACTTGGTTAAGAAAAAAACAACCAAGATGGCTGTAGCTGATTTGGAGCTTTTTTTTTTTTTAACGTACTGGATTTCAAATTCTGATGGCAAAACGGCAACCCTGTTCACAAAGACATTGATGCTACACCAACACAGCTTATCTCTGCACGCTGTAGTCTGTTAATATTATATGCTCAGCGTTGTGTGCATGTGGTGCTTTCTACCAGAAAGCCATTTCTGGCAGAGATCCACTAACTTTAATGTCAACCAACTCTTTTTGTAAACCTTACCAAGAAAAGGCTTTCTGGCAGTAAGCCCAGAGGGCAAACATCTCTCAACAGTGCAATACATCATGTTTTGTTGCTTTGATTGGTTGAAGATCATCTATCAAATGCATCCAGAAGTATTTTGGTCTATGGTCTTTGATACTTCACCTAAGATAATGCACCTAGGAGATTTCATACTAACTTCCTTTTTTTGATTTGGTCTGCTGTTGTCAGGCTACAACATTTTTGGCTATACTGTAAGTATAAAATGCAATTCAAATGCCAACTGCCTCAACCCTGTTGAGCTGAGGTAGCTGAGGAGCAACCCTGATGTCAAGTGGCAATATTTCAGGGGACTTGCCCTGCCATTTCAGGGGGGCTATGGAATCCCCAGAAGAGGGCATGGTTTTCAAGGCCCCTGGTGCCACTGGCTGTCTCAGCTGCCCAGCACTTGAGTATCTCAGCTGCACAGTGCCAAAAGAGTCTCTGCTGCCCAGCAAAAATCCTAGTTGGTTTCCCCTTCAGATATCTGGTCTGAACCCCAGCTTGCCATCTCTGACGCTCTGCCAGATCTTCCAGACCCTTAGTCAGCCATCTCTAGCAGCAGATCATTAGCCTCAGTTGGCCAGCTTTGCCAACGCCCTGCCAGTTCAGTTGTCTTCCTCCACCAACGCCCAGCGAGACCCCAAAGATCTCCAGTGGACTGCGTCACTCATTGGTCCTGATGTCTGGCCATCCTCCTGAGCGACTCCAATCCTGTTCAGCCCTGTAGGCCATTCACCTCAGGTCTCCTGCTCTGCCTTAATTGAGTTCCCATGCCGTCCGCTAGAGGCCTCCTGTTCCTTGGCTGTTCAGTCCTCAGGCCGACCATTTTTCATTTTTTGCTTTTGGGCTGTCTTCTTCGTTTAACCCTTGCCTTCTTTGTGACTCCGTAAGCATATGTATCTTGTCTATTTAATCAGAGAACTGATCCAGTCTGCCTGCTTTGTCTGCGTTAGGATCCTTCTCTCGTTACCTGTGTTCACTGGCCATGACAAAAGGGAGCTTTGTGAAGTCTGACAAGGAGCAAGAGTGCATGGAAAAGAAAAGACGACATCTCTGGTTCTGCCTCACAAATTTTGATACCTTTTGTTAAAATTGTCCATTGTGGATTTTACAATCCTATTGGAATACCATGCTACATGTGTGGAGTACTCTCTTACTGCACAGAGAAACATAAACATCTCCCTTTAAGTACCCTTTTCTCTTCAAAATACAGCACAGGACGTGATTTACTGAGGAGGTTTTATTTCAGGCGGACTGTGTGTACGTATTGTTAGGGTCCTCAACCCCTAGCCAACTGCCAACTCTTTCAACTCCTCTTTCAACCTACAGTAGCTGATTTTATAAAGGGCTAAAAATAGATAAATCAACACTTTAGTCTCTTCAACACCAACAGTGATTCCAATGACTGTGTGCAGCCTTTCAGAATGTGAGTGTAATTAGATTACAGCCCCTTAATTTCACAGGAATATAACTGGCTGAATGTGCAATGTCACACTGATTATAGGGGATGCTATCTGACAAGCTGCTAAATGACTATGAGGGTCATCAGCATACTGACTGACATTCAATGTCCTCCACTGTCTGAGACTAATAGAGGCAGGTGAAAGGAGTCACTGTTATGAAAATCACTGCACAGACAAGAAAAACTCCTCAAGCGCTTCTTACAAAAGAGCCAGTGGGTTGGTGGTGGGGGGATGAGGGTACTGCTGAGGTGCCCAAGGCTATAAATCATGCAGCAATTGTGGCTGATGTTATCACCTCTCACTCTCAGCCCATATAGAACACTTCTGCTTTGGAAATGTACCATTTTGCTTTCTTTGTACATTTTTCGACTTAACAGAATGTGAAAGGTGTCTGAGAAGACTTGTGTTTGCAGATTGCTTAGGAACGCTGTCTGTGCAAAACAAATGCAAGCTAATAATCAGATGCTGAATGAAGACAGATTTTCTATTAAAGCCGAAAGGACAATGTTAATACTCTGGAGTAAAGATTTTCCCTGCACAATTTTCAATTCAAGGCGTGTACAGTAGTTTATAAAAGACAAGACTGAACACAAAACAATGGCTTCCAACCATAAATCAGCAAAACCCTATTGTATCATTGTCTCACCTGAATGGTTACTATGCGCGGCAAAGGTTGGCGTGTGTTGGCACCCCCCTCTATAGCGATGCCAAGTGTGTTGGCATTTTTCACCACTCGTACCAAGGTAGCAGTGGGAACTGGGACCGGTGAGCTTGTCTGCTGAGACACAGGAGTCAGACACAAAAGCATTTGAGAGCAAGGTTGATCTTTACAGTGTCTCCATTTCAAAATTTTGTAGATGTAGATCAAACCTGCAAACTCATCACCTTTTAGCAAAGTTGGATGGAACCACACCTTTATACAATGATTGGTCAGGTGTTTGGAAGTGTGGAGGTAGGCAGGACTTTAACTTCATTCCTCATACAACTACTTCTGTCACTTTACATGTGTATAACACCATGAACAGAGATGGACACAAATACATTCAAAAGTATCTTGGTATATATAACATATACTTGCTTAGCAAATGTATCAGAAATAAAATACGAAACATTGGTATGAGAAAATGAATTTAATAAAATACAAGTAATTTGTAAAAAAAATAATAAAAAAAAATATTTCTATACAAACTGATATTATCATGTTTTAGGCATTTAGTGTCCGATATAGATCTGACCTTAACCTCGCTACATTGAAAAGATGAGCTCTGCTAATTTCCCAAATCATAGTTTAGAAGTGGCCAATCAGAATAGTTTGAAGGTGGGCAGCTGCAAATTCAGCGATGTATGCTGGGTGGTTTCTGTCAATCAAACAGACCACTGACTAAGTGAAATGTACAGTGGCATGAAAAAGTTTGGGCACCCCCAGTCAAAATTTTATTTACTGTGTAAGAAAAAGATGACCTGATTTCCAAAAGGCAAAAAGGTAAAGATGACACATTTCTTTAATATTTTAAGCAAGATTACTTTTTTTTTTTTTAATTTAAATCTCTTACAGTTCCAAAATAACAAAAAAGGAAAATGGCCTGAAGCAAAAGTTTGGGAAAAAGGGAAAAATGCCAGCACTCTCAAATGTCAAAAGGACATTTGAGAGTGCTGGCGTTTTTCGTCCTTGGCACGTGGGGGGTTACGGCCTTGGCACGTCTCTTATGTCGATCACTACCAGTCAGCATGGCAGCCATCACTGACACCGCTGTGGCTTTGGTGGCAAAGAAAAACGCCACATCTCCAATTTGGGAGTTTTTTGGGTTTATCCCAGATGCCAGAGGTGAGCCGAAGGACACAACAACATGGTAGGAACTTAAATGCAATAGGCTAAAAGATACATGCTATAGCCTAGGCCTACCACCGCATTTTTATATTTTTTATGTTATAATGACGTTATTTTAATATTTTGCATCACATGCAAAAGTGAGCGTCTCCGGCTTGTCAGCGCAGTGGTACCGACACTGCGCTGGTTACGTATTGCTCCTCCTCACTTCAAGTCGCTGTCATTAACTTTTAACCTGCAAAGGCGGCAGTGCCGCAACATTGTAGGAATTTATGAAAGCCCTTGTGAACATTTCAGTAGTTACACATTAAAACAATATTTATTTGCAATTACTCTATTGAACGACCCCGAAGCATGAGCAAATGGGCTGTGTCACTTCGGATCAAAGAGATGTGCCCTGTCACTGTCAGCGCAGGGCTGACAGGGCACCCTCCGCTGAGAAGAGAGAGAGGAGAGGAGAGGAGAGGAGAGGAGAGGAGAGGAGAGGAGATGGATTGTAGGTCTGTTTGTAAACGGGGCTTCTCTGACCGTCATGTATTTGTAGAGCGCCGTTTTTTTTTTTTTTTTTTTTCCCAAAATCGCCTTGATATCCAGCAAATTGCCTGGCAACCCTAAAATCGCCAATATACGATTTGATCGCTGATTGTCCCAGGCCTAGATATTACATACCTTGACATGTCTGAGATAAAAGAACAACTAAAGTCATTATCATAAACTAAAGACATAATGAACACCACTGAACTCTTTCAGTTCTTGTTGGGGGAGACTTTCATCCATTCTTTCTGAAAAAGGCTTCTAGCTCTGTGAGATTCTTGGACCGTCTTGCATTCACTGCTCTTTTTAGGTCTATCCACAGATTTTTTTTTTGGCCATTTTGCCTTTAATGGACAGGACAGGTAAGTGTGAAAGGGGGAGAGAGAGGGGGGATGACATGCAGCAAAGGGCCACAGGCTGGACCCGGGCCGCTGCAGCAAAAGCCTTGTACATGGGGCGCCTGCTCTACCACTAAGCCACCGACGCCCCTATCCACAGATTTTTAATGATGTTTAGGTCGGGGGACTGTGAATACTGTGGCAAAACCTTCAGCTTGTGCCTCTTGAGTTAGTCGATTTTGGATTTCGAGGTGTGTTTTAGAACATTGTCCTGTTGTAGAAGCCATCCTCTCTTCATCTTCAACTTTTTTACAGATGGTGTGGTGGTTGATTGCGTCCAAAAAGTTCTATTTCAACTTCTTTTTAAATTTTTAACTTCATCAGTCCACAGGACTTGTAGCCAGAGAGCATCAGGCTTGTTTAGACGTTCCTTTGCAAACTTCTAATTTTGTGGTAAGGATGCAGGAAAGGTTTTCTTTTGCTGACTCTTCCATGGAGGTCATATTTGTACAGGTGTCACTGCACAATAGAACAGTGCACCACCTCTCCAAATCTTTATGGTCTTCCAGACCTCAACTTGACCTCCACAGCTCCAATTAACACCATTTCTTAATTACATTACCAACTGAGGAAACAGCTACCCTGGTAAAAGCTGTCTTGGGGTGCCAAAATGTTTTCATAGTGCTCCTTTTCTTTTTTTCACTCTGACTTTGTACAAAACAAAAAATATACACTGATCTTGCTTAAAATGTTGAAATCATGTTTCATCTTTAATTTCACGCATTTTGGAGATCAGTTCATCTTCTACTTCCTCAGCACCTGCTATTTCTTAATTACATTACGAACTGAGGAAACACATACCTGAAAAAACTTTAACGCTATCTGCCTAAAGCCTTCTCCTGCTTTGTGGGCATCAATTATTTTAGTTTTCAGAATGCTAGGCAGCTGTTTAGAGGAGCCCATGGCTGCTGATTGTTGGGACAAGGTTTCAGGAGTCAAGAGTATTCATAAAGCTTTGAAATTTGCATCACCTGGCCTTTCCTAACAATGATTGTGAACAAGCCATAGGCCTAACAAGCTAATTATGGTGTGAGACCCTGGTTAAAGTTGTCTGAGAGCTCAAACCAAGGAAACTTTTCTCCACCATCAACCGCCTTCTTCGCCCCCTTGACCAGCCTCATCCTCCAGGTGCCCACAACCTCTGCTCTCAATTCCTGAATTCTTTTCAGGACAAAGTGGACTCAATCCACCAGCAGCTCCTAGTGGCTGTCTCCCCTGCACCACCTACAACCCAAGTTCCTACCATCACTGCTCCTGCTGCACACCTCCCCACATGCCACTTCTCCACCTTCTCCCCTGTGGATGCCGTCCAGGTTGCCAAGCTGATCTCCAAGGCCAAGCCCTCCACCTGCTCTCTGGACCCCATGCCCACAGCCCTTGTCAAAGTAGCCCTACCTATCGTTTCCCCTATCATTGTTGACATTCTGAACTCCTCCGTGTTATCCGGCATCTATCCAACCACTTTCAAAACTGCCTTAGTCATCCCCATTTTGAAAAAGACTGGTCTTGACCCTACTGACCTCAGCAACTACCGGCTGATCTCCAACCTTCCCTTTCTCACTAAAATCCTGGAAAGAGCAGTTGATGATCAACTCCACCAGCATATGTCCAACCATGAGCTCTATGAACCCCTCCAGTCTGGCTACCGAAAGCACCACAGCACCGAGACCGCCCTCATCAAAATCACCAATGACCTCCTCATCGCCGCTGACCCTTCTGTTCAACATTTACATGCTCCCGTTAGGCAAGATCATCCGCCGCCATGGTCTCAACTTTCATTCTTATGCCGACGACACCCAGCTCTACATCAGTACAAAACCCTCTGCCCATCTGCCCCCTCAGTCTCTCATCAATTGCCTCCTCGAAATAAAATCCTGGTTGACATCTAATCTACTCAAACTGAATAGCAACAAGACAGAGCTCATGGTTGTGGCCCCCAAGGCACTGCTCGGGAAGGTTGGGGATCTAAGCCTAACCATTGACAGTGCCACCATCTTACCATCTGCTGAGGTCTGCAACCTGGGAGTGATCCTTGACTCCACCCTCTCATTTCAGACCAACATCAAATCTGTCACCAAATCTGCTTTCCACCACCTGAAAAACATCTCCAGACTCCGGCTATCACTCACCGACTCAGTTGCAGAAACACTCATCGACTCCTTCATCACTTACTGCCTGGACTACTGCAATGGTGTCCTGTTCGGGGTTCCCAACAAAACCCTGGACATGCTCCAATATGTACAAAACTCAGCTGCCAGGGTCCTCACCCGCACCAAGCCCTGGCAGCACATCACCCCCACCCTCATCCATCTCCACTGGCTCCCAGTCAAGTCCCGCATAATCTACAAAATCCTCCTCCTCACCTACAAGTCCCTCCATGCCCTTGCCCCACAGTACATAACGGACCTCCTCCACCCCTACACTCCGTCCAGATCTCTGCGCTCTTCTGACTCCGGACACTCCGTCCAGATCTCTGCGCTCTTCTGACTCCGGCCTACTCTTCATCCCTAACTCCCGCCTCTGAACTTTTGGTGACTGGGCCTTCAGCGTTGCTGCCCCCACCATCTGGAACTCTATCCCCCCTGTAACCTGCAACGCCCCTTCACAGGACATTTTCAAATCCACCCTCAAAACTCATCTGTTCACCATGGCTTTTTAATTTGATAATCCATCTTATGCCCAGTGTACCATCACAGTTTCTCTGCTTTCTTTAGTTGTTTGTTATAGTTTTGTTGCTTTTCTGTACTGATTGTGTTGTATTGTACTGTTCTGTTGGTGTTATTGTTTCCTTACTATGTATTGTACAGTGACCTTGGGTTTTTTGAAAGGCGCTATATAAATTGAAGTTATTATTATTATTGTAATTTATTTATTTATTTTTAAATTAAATGTCTTGTGGCGCCCAAACCTTTTTTTTCACTCTAAAATTGTACAACACCAAATTAATACACTGATCTTAAATGAAATCAGTTTATCTTCTACTCTTAAAATTCACACTAAAAGAAATTTTGACCTGGGGTACCCAAACTGTTTTTTGCCACTATAACTGGGGGAATTGAACAGTTAGGCCATGGTGATGTGCGAGTTCACTCAGATGAATGTAAGACAAGACATTCAGCAGATGCCTTTTTCAAGAGCAAGAAATTTAAGTGCAGTGCATTTCTAAGATCTCAAACTTCACAACCAGTTAAATGAGAGCAAAAGGCACCCACCCCCCATATATCAAATAACATATCTATAGACACAAATACACTGTCACTTCTCCAGTGTGAATACATTACATATTTAAAACATGCCTTGAATTTGGATATATAATGGATTTGGGACAAGCCAGATGTCTGCACAACAGGGTGGATGTGTTGGCAAGGGTTGTGCCACTGTCATATTCTTTTGACCATCTGCAACATACTCACTGCAGCTTTCATGTAAAAACAAACAAACAAAAAACCTTTGCATTGTGTGGATCTTTTCTGTCTTTCTTCATCTCAGATTCCAGCCAAGTGTTTCATTTACATGTTATAAAGATACAATTCTTCTAGTGGGTTTTCCATTCATCCCAAATGAGTTTGCAGCCCTGCTAGATCAAATAACACTTGTAAATAGACCTTGTGTGTTTTTTAAAACCCATTTGAAGAATCCAAATGTGCCTGTTGGAATAATACACAAGGACAAACATTACAGCTGGTTGAAAGTCAGTTTTGTAATTATTTGCTGTTTTTCCATCTGACTTCTGATGATAAATACCACCCGTCTGGCCATCTAATTAGCTTATAGCTTGCCTAGCATCATTTCAAAATTATGCAGTAGTTACAGTTTATAGTGTAGATAAACAGTGCTGTGTTTTTCATGACAAGGACACTTCTGAAAGATTAAATGAGTGCACTCACACAGTTACCGAGACAGTTTTGTTCTACTCAGCAAATGAATTATGACAAAGAGCAATGCTGAGGCTTCTTACTTGCAGGTTCTTATATTTTGAATTTAGCCAGTGCCAAAATATCACTGTTTTGGGGCCTTGGTGCTTAAACATCTGTGCAATGCATCTCTTTTATAATCGGCTTTAATGTTTTTGAGTTTGCACCAGTTTCTCCTCTTTATTCTATTTTATTTTTTTGTAATTTGTATTAACCATTACCATTTAATTGGATCACGATTACATCTCATGGAAATTGATTTGCGTTGGAAGAAAATAGTCCTTATTTATTTTACTGTTATTCAATATCTCTCTCTCTCTCTCTCTCTCTGTATGTACATATATATATATATATATATATATATATATATATATTTTACATACATATATACTAAGAACTAAGAAAGGGTAACTACACTCATTTTCAAAATTTGTACATGTAATTCCTGTGGTCTGAGACAGTCCAAAAAATATTAGTGAACATACTTTATACAGTTTGACTATCAAAGAAATAGATTTAAACTATTGTCATATTCTTGACATTTTGTCTTGCTTTGATGTTTCTGATTCTCCACAACACAATCTTTTCCTTGTCGGCAAATAAGCAGGGACAGAGTGTACTTAATTTCTGTCATGTTTTGTTCTTCATCTGTTCATTTGATTGGATGTGTATTAAATAAAAGCAACAAAAGTAGTGTTTCAGATAGCTGCAGTCACACATTTTTATAAGTCATTGGGATACACATAAACTGTATATAATAATGGTCCGCGCAACCGTGTTGTCATCCACTGGTTTTTGACCTCCCGTTTTGAAACCTCAAGTTTGGCCATCTTGGATTTTTGGAGCCAGAAGGGACCATATTTGGGTCAGAAGGTGGATATAACCCTAACGCTAGCTGCTAGCTTAGCTCGCAGGGAGCATTTACAGCTGTGATTCACTATTATACTATTTAAAAATATTTTATCAAAATGTACGTACCAGAAAACCTAAATATCCAAACCCTTGGAGGGTCTTTTAATACCACAGTACAAACACTTTTTTTAGGCGACCAAAATATTACCATTAACTTTCATGAGCTGGAAATAGTGACAGCTGCAGCTGTGAATCTGGGGTTACGCAACGTTTATCTTACCTAACCAATATTGTCGCCGTGGTAGCTACTTGTCCATGGATGGCCCCCACCTGTCACTCAAAACAGCCGCACCCTTAATTATGCATTACTTAAAGCCTTGATAACAGGTGAGTTATATAAAAATTAGTTATATAAAGAGTTACATAAAAATTCAACCCCAGACAGTTGTCAAGAATAGGTAAATTGGCTATAGAGACTAAATCTGTTTTTTTGTGCTGGGTTGTTAACATGTTTATATCTGCCGTTAAGTTGGGCCTTTTAACATGGGGGTCTATGGGGCTTGACTTGCTTTTGGAGCCAGCCTCAAATGGCTATTTGAGGAACTGCAGTTTTTGGCACTCTCCATTATATATAAAAAAAATGTTTCCATTTTTTTTTCTGGTTGCTGCTTGGGTCAAGCCCCAGTTGCCGCTTGGGTTCACCAAGCTGCAACCTCTGGGATTGAAAAATGAAGCCAACATGGAAGCGTAAAAAACTGCACCTCACTGAAGGGTGATTTAAGGCTGGCTCCAAACGAAAGTCAAGCCCCACAGACCCCTAAGATAAAATGCCGATAGTGTCCTTGGCTTCTCAGTCCAAAAACGTCCACAAACCAATGGGTGACATTACAATAGCTACGTCCATTATTTTTACAGTCTTTGGGGTTAATACAATAAGTCACCTTGGGACAGGACATTCTGAAGTTGTTCAGAGTAAACTACAAACAACATGGTCCATCTAATGACTTCTTGAAGTGGTTATTTATTACAGTGTGAAGCCCTTACTTGTCTGGTGGACCCTGGAGGAGGCGCATGGGCCCCTGGCTGTTCCAGATGGCCTTGCTGGTTCTTGCTAGGTCGAGGGCTGCCGTCCTTACTGAGGCCTCCTGCCTCGGCTATATCCACACCGCTGTCCTCACTCAGAGTCTGGCCACTATCAGACAGTTGGGACAGGGTGGCCCCTGGATGAGAAACTTATGTTAGTACACAAACAGTCAATACATACGGCAACAGGGGTAACCTATAGTCTGTTCTCGGATAGTGGACTTTATTTACCTCAGCTGCAGAGAGAACCTTTTCTAAACATATATTTCATCTCATTTTAGTATGATTTTATCATACGTTGTATTTTAGTATGATAATATAAAGTGTTTTCTGATCTGCTCTTGCGGGTGATGATGTTTATTGTTAGTGCACTCTCTATGTTAACCTGTTGACTTGATGGGCATGTCAATAATGCATAATGTAGTGGCACACTCCTGGATTTCTTTTGCACAATTCTTTTAGAAGGTATGAAGTTAAAGTCCCACTGATTGTCACACACCTGAGTGTGTGAAATTTGTTCTCCGCATTTGACCCATTGACCCATCATCAATCATGTGGTGATCTAACCCCCCAATTCCAACCCCTGATGCTGAGTGCCAAGCAGGGAGGCATTTTTCCCATTTTCATAGTCTTTGGTATGACCCCGCCGGGGATTGAACTCCCAGTCTCAGGGCGGACACTCTACCGCTAGGCCACTGAGCTGGTAGGTAGTATAATGTATCAGTTGTATGTAGCTTTTTCATAGTCTTCTCTGTTTAATTTTATTTTAATTTTACTTATTTCATTCAAAACTAGACATTCCCTTACCTTTCAACCTGTTTCTGTGCAAGTCATCTGATTTTATCTTATCTTTACTGTTTTCATTCTAGACTTTTGGTCCAACGTCACTTTCATACAAAACATGACAGAGCAAATCATTTTTGTAAAACTGTGCACAGAATAGTAGGCAATAGATGAAACTGTCTCGCCTTTAAGCCAGCATCAGAGTTAGGAGTGCCACAACAACATCTGTATAAATGGGACAGCCGGCAGGAAGAGATCATGGGCGGGACGGGTGTGATGTTTTGACGTGTTATGTGTGTGACCCGCCACGGGAGATTTAATAAGTATCTTATGGCAGTTAGCAGCTAACTCAAAGAAGAACAGCAGATGAAAATGTCCATGAATTGGGATAACAATGAGGTCCAGGAGCTCTTTACCCTCCAAGCACAGGAGGGGAGAGGGTAAATGATTATTGACTTGATAGTGCAATTTTTATTCTTTATAAAGCGCTGCCGAGGCTGCCATATGTTACATGTCACACTAGAGGCCAATGTTGTTGTGTTACATGTCATGCCCATTTTGACTCTTTTGCTTCTGCGTGTGCTGGCATGCTCTCCAAAAAAAATACAAACAAACAAAAAAACACACACACCTGAGTGGCATGATGCCACTCTTGTTTGGTTCTATGTGCACAAAGAAGGGACTTTGTAGCGACCCTGTAGCGTGATCTCTATGGACTAAAATAGAAAAGATATAAGATCAGAGAACCATTACTCCAAGATTCCTCCCCAGAGTTTTGTGTCATCCCTGGCTCTTTTCCCATGTTTCCTGTACTGTCTTTACCTAATGTTAGTGCCTCTGTACTGTTAGCTATTTGAGTTAATTAATTAATGAGAACAGAATATAATAAATAATTTAGTAATATTTGATATAATCTTAATATTTTGTGCTAGCCTCAAATGAAGATTGTTATTATTTGAAACTTTGATTTATTTGAAAATTCACACCAGCAGTAAATCAGGAACTCAGCAACCAGATGGCACATTTATTTCCGGTCGCCAGAGATACAGTGTGTTACTTAACACGATCGCATAATGTTTTTGTGGCAGTCGGTAACAATTTATAATTTTGCCCAATAATTGTATCTTATGTTGATCCATAACTGAGATGTTTTTCTGCACAGGGAGACAACACACCAGCCACACAAAGACACACTGACACAGACACAGACTTGTATACCTCTCTGCTGTGGTCTGGAGTCTGCAGACAGCCGGTTCATGTCTGTTATGATGACCTTCTGGGTGAGGGCAGGTGAGCAGGGCTGGTCAGGACTACAGGGCGGAGCAGCAGGTGTAATGAGAGAGGGGCATGGAGAGGGACATGGTGAGGGGTGGGGTGATAGATGAGGCGATGGTATGGGAGATGCTGCTTTGGAAGAGGACGCAGACTTTGACAAGATGGAGGACTTCTCATAGGAGCTGGATCTGCAAGTGAGCTTGACAGATGCCTCTGGCTTAGCAGAGCCGGAGGAGTCCCGATGATGCAGAAAGCCCGGGCAGGTGTGGTGTCCTGAACTAGGCCGGCCGTGGGCAGCATGGGGGTGGAAGTGATGAGCGAAGTGGAGATGGTTGTGGTGTTCAGAGTCAGAGAGTTGAGGGGAACTCTGGCAGGTATGATGGAGTGCATTGAGGGAAGTGTGGTAGCTGGCACCAGCGCATGTGTGGTGGGCAGAGGTTGGTGAGGGCTGCTGGATGGTGGGGAGGGATTTGAGTGACTTGTGGAGGCAGTCCTGGAGCAGCCGGGTGGGGCCACTGAAAAGCAGGCTGGAGCCGGGCTGCACCCGACGGGCTGAAGGCTTCCGGCTGAGCTCCTTCTCCCTGGGCGGCCTGTTCTGAGCCTGGAGAGGGGCAGCCCTGAAGAATTTAGGAGATTCACCTGAAGCCTGCATTTCATCCTGACAATGAAAAGAAGGGCACAATATATATGAATCATTCAAAGGGTGTACCTCCTCTTTGAGCCTAATAAGGAATAAGCCTTGAAGTTATAAGAGACTTTATTGTCATCCAACTTTATATAGTACAGCACATAGAGAAATAATATTTTGATCCCCCTGTTCCCCAAAACAAAAAGAATAAATGATGCATATTTAGTGGCAATCTTGATTTTGAAACTGTATATGCATCTTTTTTATTGCAGATAAAATAAAGAATGACACATACCAGTGAAATGTTTTTCAAGGTATTAGTGTTCTCCTCTTGGTCTTTTTCTGTCCAGCCACCAACAGAGCTGTCAGTCTGAAAGAAACAGCATGAAGCATTGTAGTACTGCAGGGCTAAATCTGTAATAAACACTAAGTATGGTTTACTTTAGCCTACTTAATGCAGATGCCAGATGGATGGGATTTGCCCCTCAGGACAACATAATGGCTACAAGAAAGTTTAGACAGTTAGAACAAAGTGTTTGTGAAACATTTTTTTTCTGTAACAGCTGAATCATATGGGGGGCACTTGAGACTGGAGGCTCTATCTTTTGTTTGCGACAGAAAACGCTCTTGGAGCCCTAGGAATTGTTTAAGGGGGTCTATGTGATCCTCCAGCAACATGAGAAACACCCAGCCCATTCTCATTCCCAGGGCATCAAGAACGTCTTGGTCGTCGGTGTCCATTTCTGATGCACAAGGAACCTTCAGTCAACACATTCTCACTCTGACCTTGTTACATAATGACGTTTAGTCATGCAATTTCCACGTCCAGATATGACATGCAAGGAACCCTAAGTACGTTGGTCGTGACATTCTGGGACGCCATGTCAAGATCTGCCTGTTACATGCATTTTTCCGTTTTCACAGGAAATGTACCATTTGTATGCAGTCTCAGTCAGAAGACCAGTGTTCATGTCCCATGTGAAATGAGTAACTACATTATGTACTTAATGTCAAGTGACATTGTTGTTAACTTAATTTACATATCAAATGACCTTATTTTTAACCCAAATCATGATCTTTTTAATGAAACTTTTTACAAGAAACCTTAATTTCCTGTGAAAACGAAAAACACCAGCGGGGGCATTTACTGGCCCAGTGTGGCACAGTACATTCCGGTAGTTGTTGGTTTTCTAGCTTTTGAGCAAAAATGTCATAGCACTTTTTCTCTGTTTTCTCTGGTCATAGAGCACCAGAGTCAAAAGTATTTGTGTCTGTCTACTGCATGGCCAATTTTATGAAAAGACCATCTTTTGAGTAGCAAAAATATTTCTTTCATAGAGTGTTAACATTCGAAATGGGTGCCTGGACTGTAAAATATTATCTAGCAAGGTTATTTTGCCCATTGTCTATCTATTTAGCTGTCACTGACATAATAAGATTTTAAGCTTCAGTAGGGCTCAAGCTCTTTATGCACATATCTAAATACCCCATGCCCTTCTTTGGCAGCTATTGGCTATTCTAAATGACTATCCAACTTGAATAAAATATCTATCTATGACAATGGTGTGTCATAACATGGTGTTGCTACAATGAATCTTACTGTTTCTCGCTAAGTAACTAAGTGACTGTCAATTAAATGCAATTAGCTTTTTATCGGGGGCTGTAATTTCACAACCACAATAATGAGTGTGTAACCCACGCTTTGTTCAAGATAAAGCCAGAGTTGTCAGATTATGTTCCAGTGTTGGTTCTTCTGGCAGAGTTGTCAGATTATGTTCCAGTGTTGGTTCTTCTGGGGGCCAGACTGCTGGAGGAAGTGGATTAGAAGCAGACTGTACCCTGGCACAATGAGGTCTCTGTGGATTGATGTGGGCCACAGTGAGACATCAATACTACATAGTCGCTGACCTGCCACAAAGATGAGCTGCTCTATGTCACAGACTGATGCTAGGAAGCTGAGACTGAACGAGAAGGGAAAAAAATGATACATGCAGTGGTGCCCACACACACACACACACACACACACACACACACACACACACACACACACACACACACACACGCACAGACATTCAATGATCAATGTGGATCCTCTGAATAGATATAAAGTCATGCAGTGCAAAATAAGAGCAAGGCTGGAAGAGCATGAGAACAGGACAAAGTTACTGCGCTCAAGATTATACGTCATTCCCCACTCAGTTTCCCGTAATGCCTATGTGCAGGATTGTGTTTTGATTATTTGAACACCCACTGCCAATTACAGTGGCATGCAAAAGTTTGGACACCTCTGGTCAAAATTTTGTTTACTGTGAATAGTTCAGTGAGTAGAAGATGAACTGATCTCCAAAGTGCGTGAAGTAAAAGATGAAACATGATTTTCAACATTTTAAGCAAGATCAGTGTATAATTTTTGTTTTGTACAATGTCAGAGTGCAAAAAGGAAAGGAGCACCATGAAAAAGTTTGGGCACCCCAAGACATTTGCGCTCTCAGACAGCTTTTACCAGGGTAGCTGTTTCCTCAGTTGGTAATGTAATTAAGAAATGTTGTTAATAGGAGCTGTGGAGGTCAAGTTGAGTTCTGGAAGACCAAGAAAACTTTCTGAGACAGCTGCTCATAGGATTGTTAGAGAGGCAAGAGTGGTGGTGCAGTGTTCTACTGTGCAGTGACACCTGTACAAATATGACCTTCATGGAAGAGTCATGAGAAGAAAACCTTTCCTGTGTCCCGTGTTATCTGTTAAGGTATACACGCTGAATACAATTTTAAAGCAACACACTAAAGACCTAAGACATCTTTATGCACACAACAGATATATTTCTCTCCAATGTTTGTTGCAAATTTCTTAAAATCCCTGTTAGTGTCACTTCTCATTTTCCAAGATAATCTATCCACCAGACAGGTGTGATATATCAAGATGATGATTAAACAGCATCATAACTACACAGACGTACTTTGGGATGGTCACACTAAAAGGCCACTCTAAAATGTACAGTTTGATGAAACAATGCAGTGCTACAGCTGTCGCTGCCCATGAACTGAATGTTCATTTCACTATCATTATATGTCTCCAATGTTGTTTCAGTAACTTTGGCAGTCCATCTAACTGGCCAACCAACGCAGACCACGTGTAGCCACACTGGCCCAGGACCTCCACATCCAGCGTCTTCACCTTCAAGATCATCTGAGATCAGCCACCAAAACAGCTGATGCAACAATTGGTTTGAACAACTGAAGAATTTCTGCACAAACTGTCAGAAATTACGTAAGGGAAGCTCATCTGCATGCTTGTTGTCCTCACCAGGGTCTTGACCTGGCAGCAGTTTGTCATCGTAATCGACTTGAGTGGGCAACTGCTCACCTTCAATAGCATCTAGCACTTTGGAGCAGTGTTCTCTTCACAGATGAATCTCAGTTTGCACTGTAAACACTGTTGAACAGCTATGTTTAGTTGTGATTGTGTACTCCTTACATGGATGGATGGATGGACTGACTGATTGACCTATACTTCATTGATTCTGAAGGAATTTTACATGTTTTTCTTGAAGTAAGTTCAAATTAAAAAGCGGAATAACGCAAACGCCACACCATACTACAATGGATGCCACATTTTCAGGTATAGTAGATGAAGGATTTACCGTAGCAGGGACTGTGTTTCCCACATCATGGATCACAGTGGACAAGTGGTTGCAGTGGCCCTGTGGGTGCATCACTCCTAGGCCTCCATGCCAGGCCTGGTTGGCCTCCCTCTCACGGTGCAACACGAGCCTGTCGTATAACTCCAGGTCCTGGGGAGCCACCAGACTCCTCACCTCAGACAACATGGACAGCTGGATGAAAGGAGAACAGAAAACTTAGATAAGAACATCCATGAGGGAAAGAGCAAAGAGTTTCTGAGTTCAGGTGAGGCAGTGTTAAATTTACTCGGATTAATATGTGATTACAGCAACTTTCAGATTATTCACATCCTACACATTGTGCCTCAGGTTGAATATGCCCACACAATGTAATTAGCAAAGAGCAGTGTAAGTCTTGGGCCTTAAATGTAAGTAAAGCCACTGAAACAATACGTCGAAAGAAAAAAGATAAACTTGTCTGCTATACCAACTTTTAAAGATTTTTAAAAATTCTTTGCATAATAAAGTAAATGAAAATAAATTACACTGCTGCATACTTTTCTCTTGTTGTACAAAATACAAGTTTTAAAGAGTGAACAGGAAACCAAATATGTGGTTTACAAACACGAGGCAATGTATCATTTCCATTTTAAAAATGGTCACATACTATAGAGCACTGCAGACAAAGCCTTTGCTGTTGGCTCCTTTTTGTACCAGTTGTTTAAAACTTACAATGGTCTCATTCTTGACACTGTAATTAATGCACCTTGTTTCTAATATGTTCTTGTTGTTTCTATAAGTTCTTCACTGAGTTTTTTCCTTTTTTCTGTTCCTTATATTCAGACATATCTGATAAAAAGTAAAGTTAAGGTTCCATCTGGTTTGAAATGACTTGATTTTGATTCTCTTTAAAGGGAAATTTCAGTTTATATCAACCTGTCTCCTATCGTCCTAAATTTGTTTCAAGTGACTAGTGACATAAAAATAATTGTTAGCATGTTAGCCGTTAGCCTAGATACAGCCGGGGCGCATAGTAGTGTCAGACCTGTTAAAACGTAAGTGAAAGGGCAACCTTCAAGTGCAAAGTTAGTCCACTAAACAAGC
>NC_065513.1:7347108-7350824 GCF_006386435.1 Epinephelus moara
CAAACATGGCAGCACACCGATAAGGTAAGACAACACGTTTACATGTCATTTTCTATATGTTCTCTGACATTTATCCTAACGATATGAGGCGGTCTTTGTGGGAAAAAAGCTTGTTTAGTGGACTAACTTTGCACTTGAAGGTTGCCCGTTCACTTACGTTTTAACAGGTCTGACGCTACTATGCACCCCGGCTATATCTAGGCTAACGGCTAACATGCTAACTATTATTTTTATGTCACTAGTCACTTGAAACAATTCTAGGATGATAGGAGACAGGTTGAAATAAACCGAAATTTCCCTTTAAAAAAGCCACATGGTTTGTTGCCTGCTTCTGATCGAACAAATCCATAACAGTTTCTTTGCAGCCCAAAAAATGTTGGCATTGTATATTTCTGCAACCCACAAATGCGTTAAATTCGCATTTGCAATACCCAAGTATTTTTAAAGTGACATAGTGTATGAGATGACTTTGTCATTGGAAGGTAGAGCGGATGCTGGATAGCATAATACCTAGGAGAGATGCCTGCCAAGCTGCAGACCAGTGTTCAAGACCAACAATAACAAAATTTGTTGTGACTTAGTGAGTCACTGCTGTTTCTCCTGACTTTTCAGCCCCCAAACACTGATGTTTTAAGCAACCTGTGGCCGTTTTTCCAGCGGCTTTTCAGTCCCCCAAACGTGGCTTTTTTTAGTGATCTATCGCTGTGTCACCAGTTGGGATGGGATAGTGCCACAAGACATTGCTGCTTTTGGGTATTTTTAGCCAAAACATGATCTTTTCTTAACCATAACCAAGTGTTTTTTGTCCCTAAACCTAACAACATGATAACCACAGCAATGTTGAAACATAAGGTTTCAACATATACACTACATAATGACATAAAAATGTAATGTGTCTGTGGTTTGCAGAAATGTACAATGCCAACATTTAGTCTGGCAACTATGTTTCTCTTGGAGAGTGTGTGACGTCGTAGATGTAACAACTGGATTATTTTCATTCTGATTTATCCCCTCATTGTGGAAGAAAATGTCAAAATATGAAAACATTACAGCTGATTCACTTTGCAAAGAATTACAAAAAAAATACCATAACAATACAATATGTGCAGCCAAGAGCACTTGTAAAATGTCTCATCTACTCAACTGACCTTGGATATTAATTTTGACATTAGTCTTGTCATATATCAGATTAATTCCATGTCTTCAGCAGCTTAATGACCGCTTACAGCTGCTGGTCTCAGTAATGTGTCTGGCAACCACAACTTTATGGTTTACAACTTGTAGTTAATGGTTCTACAACAGTCTTCCTGTTTTAATGGACACAAGGATCTTGAATGTATACAACTACAAATGAATACACATATCCATAGCTGGAGGACTATAATCAAGAGCCTTGATGAAATGTTGCAACAAAAGACATAAAAGCATCACATATGAGTTATATGCACTGCTATTTTCTTGTACATATGCTGTTTGCTACCATAGACTGGATGTGTAAGAATTTCTGCAATATCTGGCAACTGATGCAGGGATCAAAGGCTGACTGCATTCTGACTATGGCAGATCATTCTGTTTTCTGTCCATCATCTTCAGCTCCATCTTACTTTTCTCTGGGATAAAGAAAGGGTCTAAAAGATTTTGAGTTTGTGAAATAATGGTGAGAAGCTTCATAGTCAAGAAGCAGCTTTATTACTGGCAAATCAGATTCAGTTGTCAGGGTCAAACTTCATCTACATTCAGCCTCTACACACAAAGTTGGGCATTCATGTTTCCTGCTTTGAAACTGTGCTCAAATTCTCACTTTTGAATAAGCCATCAACAGAAATTTGTCAATTATCTGCAAATAAAACTGTTAATACATCAATGATAAAGGGTTCTTACAGTCTTCCATCAAAAACTGTAGTTGTACATTATAAAAAACTGTTTAGAGATTGTGGTCCAAATGCTCTTGAAGGGACAGTTCACCCCAAATCAAAAAATAATTTTTTCCTCCTCCCTATGGTGCTTTTTATCAGTCTAGACTGTTTTGATGTGAGTTGCTGGATATTTAAGCTCTGACACCATGTTTTTATATTTATATGGAGCTGATTATTTAATTTAATGGCTGGATATGAATATTGACTTTGCATTGATCTGATTCCTTCTCGAAATAAGAAATTTAACAACAGAAATGACAAAATAATCAGTAAAATATTCTAATCACAATATGTGGTATATAACCAATGTTTATTATGCATTAATTAACTGATCAATTAACTAATGTTAATTAACCATTAATAAAGCGATTAATTACAACTTATAAACCCTTTATAAAAGGTGCTTTATTAGAATGTGGTACATTAACTTTTATGTACAAAATTATTTTGTTGAGACAAAGGAAAAATTTGGTTTTATGATTTGGCTAAACAGTATATTCTCACATTCTGATACATTTCAGCGTTATCTTTCCACAGTGTACTTTCTTAAAAATATTTCACGAGCTCAAATCATGTGGCTAGCGCCCTTTCAGACCCCACAGAGAGCAGCTGTAGAGACACCCTGAAGACTGGTGTACCTTTGCATGTGTGTTGAAGAGCTCAAACAGAGCCATGGCCAGCGGCTCCACTCCTATGTGTCCCTCCTGGTACTCCTGCAGGTAGTAGGCCATGGTCTGCCTCTCTGGCTCCGTTAGCAGCATGTAGGCCTGCTGCTCCAGGGACACCTGAGCACCTGGTGGGCCCACACCTCTGTATGCTGCTGGCTGGATAACCGGATGGCACAAGGGCAGATGAATAGCATAATGAAAAGAGGAAAAAATAAGGGTCACACACAGATAGAATAAGAAGAGTCATTTAACTATATAAGCCCAACAGCATGCAGATAGACAGTCTTCAGATGTGCGTAGACTTTCCACCCCCCTTCTTCTCACCCTGTGCACAGTGACTGTGACTGAGCTCAGGGAGAAGGCATCACTTCAAAGCTGCAGGGCGAGTCAGTCAGAACTTGTTTGCCTTTAGGACACCATCATTGTTATCTTTCTAAGCAGCTCGACTTGGAAACAGCTCCTCTCACTGTTTGGAGACTGACTGAGTTTGAGCAAGGTCCTGTGGCTTTATGCTGACTTTCAAAACCCTTGCATAGAATAAATAGAATAAGTAGGACCCTGCAAGGGGAAAGGCTGCTGGGAAAGATTTTCCTTTCCACAAAGTTTTATCTGGGAATGGGTCACAACAATTAACAGTTTGTTAAATGGGAGAACCTCTGCATGCTGCGCTTTGTTGAGACTTATGTGGCTCTGTGAGGATGAAGCTCAAGTAAAACACGTCATAATAAATGAGGCTATAAAAGGCCATTAATGAGAAAGCTATTATCTGTACTTAAAGGACAACTTCGGTATTTTTCAACCTGGGCTCTATTTCCCCATGTGTATGTGTGCGTATGATTCATGGGTACCACTCGTTCTAAAATCGGTTCAGTATTGAGGCGCGAAACGAGCTAAAACGGTAATGGGGGCAAATGTGTCCCGTATAAAAGTGCTTCTTTTCGCCACTGACCGGTTCAGATCGCCAGTGCTATCTCTGTAGATAGCATATGGTAGCGGCCCTGGGGCAGTGGTGAGTGTGAATGAGTGGAGTCAGCTGTCAGTCAGTGTTGGAGCAGAGAGGGGGAGGGCGGCCCCGCTCGGTATTGTAAATGAGTATGTGTGTATGAAGTGTGTGTTTTTTCGCCACTGACCG
>NC_065513.1:7350907-7365416 GCF_006386435.1 Epinephelus moara
CGGTAACACTCCAGGGGGTAGCACGTAAAAGACTCCGTCCCAAACTCTGACTCTTCTAGCGTAACACACACTTCATACACACATACTCACTTACAGTACCCAGCGGGGCAGCCCTCCCCCTCTCTGCTCCAACACTGACTGACAGCTGACTTCACTCATTCACACTCACCACTGCCCCAGGGCCGCTACCATATGCTATCTACAGAGATAGCACTGGTGATCTGAACCGGTCAGTGGCGAAAAAAAGCACTTTTATACGGGACGCATTTGCCCCCATTACCGTTATAGTTCGTTTCGCGGCTCAATACTGAACTGATTTTAGAACGAGTGGTACCCATGAATCTTACGCACACATACACATGGGGAAATAGTGCCCAGGTTGAAAAATACCGAAGTTGTCCTTTAAGGTTAGAATATATGCATAACTAAAGACCAGCAGCCCGAGAGTGAGAACGCACAGAATCAGAAAGGGATAAAGAAAATTGGGGGATTAAGAGAAGCTGTAATTTGTTGCATCAGAAGATCAATACTAGAGTTTGTAGATTGAATTTGACCTTAAGTCACCTTCTGTCAAGTTATAAGATTGAGGTTATGTGTAATGACATGATAAAGGAGAAAACGGATCACTTCAAAGCTCAGGGTAAGAGGGGATAAACACTTTGATGTCTCTGACAGCGACCCACTCTGAGCTATGATTCTATCTGATGTGAGGGGGCAGCAGCTGGGGACAAAATTGAATGATGTCAAGTTGATGGAGTGAAATGTGATTCCTCAAGACAAAAAGGAGACAGTGTATCCAAATGCTTTGATTGAAGGCCATTAAGTCACCATTTTTTACAAAAACACATGGGTGTAAAAAGCATGTAGTCTGTGTTAAAACATTACACTGGCTTTAAAAAGTGAAAAACATTAACACGGACTACAAGAAAATAATCTGGGAAATGTGTGGTCGATATGTTTCCAACCTATCGTTATCCTGTTTGATGTAATATGTCTTTATTGACCTTTATGTGAGCAATCTAATCAACTGTATCAAGTTAGATTAACTGATATTACAGTTGAAAGCTTCCCAGCTAGGGCACAACAGACTGCTGCAACAAGTTTACTTTAAGGACACACTACGTTTGAGGGATTTCACCAAATCTTTAAGAGGTTTGAGTGGTTTGCAAAAAAAAAAGTGGCTTAAAAGGAAGAGAAAAAAAGAGTGGTCAACATCCATCTATCTATCTATCTATCTATCTATCTATCTATCTATCTATCTATCTATCTATCTATCTATCCATAATGAATTGATTGATGAATACATTTTTAACTAAACTAAGTTTTGTAAACTTTGAAACCCAACCACCACCCCTTTACCTAGGGGACTTTGATCAATTAGAAATTGAAAAACATGTTTTATAAATTGAAAGATTCTGTTTTGCATTGTAAATAGAAATTATTTACATTAAAGATATACAGAAAATATATTCTTTATCTTGATTTCTTTAGTCTAAAATTCCAATGTAACTGCATTTGTGTTCATTTATATTTTGACTGGGTTTTATAAATGATGGAAAGACAGACACAGACAGACTTTGATGAGTACGTTGTGGGGTTTTGAAAGAAATCCAGCTGCCCATCAGGCTTTTTGTCTCGCTGCTCCCAAGTTTCCCAAACTGTTGGATTTGTCAACGGATAGACGGCTAGTTGCGTTCACATTGAAAACATAGAATTATGGCCCAGCATTAGGCATATGAACTAAGTACAGATGCTGTTGTTTTTCATAAGAGGATATTCTTGCAGATTTAGAGGATGCACAACACATTCTGAGGGGATATTGCTTGAGATCCAGAGTCAGGTATTTCCTGTCATTGCGCTGATAATCTGAACTCATCTGGAGGAGGTGAAAGGGGCATTTTGTCATGTTTATTATCAGTACGCAATTTGTTAATTTTTAGATAGAACCCCCATCACCACCATCTGTCATTGGACTTGTCTTATGATTCGGTTATTCAGTGCCACATAAAATATCTTTATTTTCTGTGCCCCCAGTTTGGTTTTGAGTGGGTATGTTTGCCGAAAAGATGCTCTGTGCTTTGTCACGTAGTGGCACTTCATGTTGCTGCTCTTAGTAATCGCTATCGTCTTGGAACAAATGATGAGACATACTGGTTGTTGAACTGGCCATGGGAAGACTGAACATGTAAGAGTCTGTCCATTCTTCATTAAAAGCTCTGTTTTCATTTTCTTTTTTTCTCTCTTTAGAACACGCCATGCCAGAGAGTTGAGGGAGATCTCAATGAAGCATGTCCTGCAATAGCTCAATAGTTCTGCTCAATAGTCCTGAGAAGAAGTCTGATCAACAAAACACCTGTGTAGATGTACCATGTGTGTTTATGGGGCAATGATGGGAATTCAGAGTTGATGGGGTAGATACATAAACAATGTATGGAGGGCAGGTGGCAGGGGCACAGTGGCCAATAGAGTGATACAGGGATGACTTTTTTTGTAGGCCAACCTGGAAGTTAGCGTCACCCTGGTCCCGTCATCAAAAAGCATACGGGATTTTTCCACTGGATTTTGGATTATTACAGAAAATAAGCTCTGTGGCAAACACACGTTTATGATGCTTATGTGTTTTGTTCAGCAAGATAATCTTCACAAATTACATCACTGAGTTGAGTGTTAATGTGTGAGGTCAATCAATAGTGCATTGCTGTTCTACTTGGGAATTGTAGGCTAGTCAATGATGGGACGATGAGACAGCACCTGGGTGTGTAAAAATGTTGTATCATTTATTGTCCATGAGAAGCAGGGAATTATTGGTTATTGGTATCAGTTGAAAAAATCCATATTGGTGCATCCCTAGTATTTACTGATGCATTTTACATCATATAAGTCAGCTCTGAGGTGTTTCTACTCAATACTAATATTAATTACCAACGACTACCAATGTTTTTTTACATCAGAATTTATGATTAATCTAAAATTAAACATCAGGATGTGAGGTACACATCTTAATGTTTATATGATTAAGGTGCCAAAGTGCATTACAGCAACAAAATAGAGCTTGTTTATCTCTTGTTTAGGGAGAGAAAGAGAGAAATTCTCTCAGATGTCCTCTAAGTTAAGGAAGGTCAGCAGTCATGTTGTAACCAATCACATCACCAGAGCAGGGGCCCTAATTAATATACGGCACACTGCCTTCACTAACAAGCTGCTTTTTGATAACCATCCCCATTCAAGCCACTATGATACAAGCACTGAATACTACATGTCTTGTCCCTCAGAACCATTGAGCTTTCAGAGCAGCATCCTTCATACACTGTCCTTAATTCATTAATGGATACCCAGCGGCTGTTGAAATGCTTAATGGACATGCATTAAATCAACATGGCCACCCATCCAATCTTAAACTACAAAGCTCATTAGCCCCCGACTGCCTGGGGCACAGAAACAGGACCTCTTTCTGAAGAATAGCTGCTTAATTATAGCAGAGCCTTTGATGCAGGCTGTATTGGTTTTCTGCACATATTAGCATGTAGCTCAGTTGTTTACAGTGTCAATGGAGATAATCTAATAAAAGGGACAATGGGCGGGAGGTGTGTAAATGAGCAACACACGATATGATCACCTCGATTGTTATAATAACTGTTGCATCAGTGTTTTATTTTCACTGATGTGGTGTCAAAATTACAACTTAAGTGTATCCACTTTTATCTCTGATATATTGTAGCTGTAGTTGATGGGTTTTGAACAGTACAACTCTTTCATTAGAAGTCAACTAGCTGAGGCAGAGTGCAACAATCCTACTAAAATTCCAAAAACTAAACTGATGAGTACGTTGACTCTGCTTTCAGAAAAGGGTTGAATAACAGAAAAAGAAAAAGACTTCCTGTTTTCAGAGTTACCTATTGTCCTGTTTTTATGGTCAGCCCAAAGTGCACAAATCCACTACTGACTGGATGGATGGATGGATGGATGGATGGATGGATGGATGGATGGATTGTTTGACTGACTGACTGATTGGTTGACTGATTGACAGATTTTAGCAGCCATTTCTCTTGCAATTTTTGAAAAATGTTCTTAAAAGTCTAATTTAGGCAAATCAATACACTGCTAAAATTAAGCAGAGACAATTAAATTCCAGTTTTCAAACAACCATCCAGTCTCTAGTGTTATCTTGATGATCCTATGGAGCCTTGTTTTGTTCTGATATGTAGGCATGTGTAAGGTTTAACATTATATTGTTAACTGGAAATTATGTGACAAAGGATCTCAGGCATGGTTGCAGAAAAGTAATTTGGAAATTGCAGAGAGATAATGTGTCAAGTAGTGTAACAAAGTACTTCCTACAGGTGGTAAATAATTAAAGAAATGCATTTATTTCCAAAACGTAATGAGTAATGTCTTATGCATTTGTGTTTTTAAGTTATGACCTCAACACTGTTCATATACGACAAATAATGTGGCTCTGCAGACCTCACAGAACAATAGTATGACTTTCATTAAAGATATACAATGCAGGATTTTCCTAAAAATAACATGTATAGACTCTTACAGACGTAATCCCTCTCGATCATCACTTCTCACCCACTAGAAGTGTGTGGCAGTGTATTTCTTTCTGCAGAGACCATGCCCTCTGCCTGTATTTTAATATCTTCTTATGTTGCTGTGTTTGGGACATTTATGGGTGTGTAGCCCCACAGAACTCAGGTAAGGTTAGAGCTTAATGAAAAGGTAGCAACCAGGTGCCAATGTGTAAGCAGCAGACATCCAAGACACACAGAGCTGGAAAAAGAAAAAGAAACAAAAAAACAACAGCACAAAACAAAACAAAAAAATGCAAATATACAGTTGCATGCAAAGGTCTGGGCATCCCTGGTCAAAGTTTCATTTACTGTGAGTAGCTGAGTAAGTAGAAGATGAACTGATCTCCAAAAGGCTTCTAGCTCTGTGAGATTCTTGGTCTGTCTTGCACACACTGCTCTTCTGAGGTCTTTCCATAGATATTTAATGATGTTTAGGTTGGGGGACTGTGAGGGCTATGGCAAACCCATTAGCTTGCGCTTCTTGAGTTGGTCCCTTGTGGATTTCAAGGTGTGTTTAGGATCATTGCCATCCTGTCTTCATCTTTAGCTCTTTTACAGATGGTGTGATTTTCCCCCCAAAAATCTGCTGGAATTTAATTGAATCCATTCTTCCCTCTATCTGTGAAATGATCAATTGATCCCTGTGATTAACAGTTGGACAGGTGTTCTGTTCATGAAATTCTGCACCCTTTTTCTCCAAACATACCTTTGTTCATTGTGTCAAAAAAGTTCTATTTTAACTTCATCAGTTCATAGAAAAAGAAAAGCATCAGGCTTGTTTAGATGTTCCTCTGCAAACTTCTCACTAGAGTCCTGCGCTGGAGCCCGAGGCCCGAGGGGCCCGAGGGGCCCGATGGCCGGGCTTCGGGCCAATTACCACATCATTACCTTGGACACGGGCCAGGCTCGGGCTTTTTTTTTAACCTGCCAATTAGAGAGGTGTGTGTTTGTGTTTAACCGATTTAAACGGCAACACTTGAACGCAGGAGCCGCTGTGCCTCTCCCTCTCCGCTGCACGTCACTCATCATATTGTAGCGTCCGCCAGGACGTGTGGAAGGATGACGCAGTTATTCGGCAAACCACCGTTTGTTACTGAACAGTACAGGTTACTGTTGGCTGTAACCACGCCAAAACAACCACAAAACAAGGACTTAGCTGTAACGTTAACTCGAACCATGCACTGCTGCTCTCTCCTCCAGCTCGCTCCACACACACAAGCACGCGCACTCACACAGCCCTCATCCTCGTCACTCTCGCACCCCGCTCACAGAACATTGACGTTACAACAGAACATTCACTGCAGGGTCGCTACAATATTTTACTGATCCCATTCATAAACACTGTGATAAGGTTTGTTTTGTTCGTGTTTGTAGCTTAGGCTTGGATAGACGTGTTTATTTGTTAATAGACCTGCCACCTACAATTTGCAATATCAGGCGCTGCAGTTGCATCGCGCACAGTCACTTCAAAAAACAAAATAATCAATTAAACAGCCCCGAAAATGCTTCAAACACTTTTCTAAATAATCTTAATATTGAAAGGAAATGAAATATACCCACTTATGCCATTAAAAGTGCTTAGATAAGGTCGGAGGTCTATAACTGCACATATAGACCTCCGACCTTATCTGGGTATATTTCGTTTCCTTTCAATATTAAGATTATTTAGAAAAGTGTTTGAAGCATTTTGGGGGTTGTTTAATTGATTATTTTGTTTTTTGAAGTGACTGTGCGCGATGCAACTGCAACAGTGCGCAGCAACAGTTGACAATTCTCACTAAATAGGAGAATACAGTCATTAAGTTAAATAAATTCATATTTAACTTTATCCTTTCAATCAAAATATAATGAATATAGCTTAATACCATGCTAGAAACCCCAATTTAACTATTTTAATGTCTGCAACATTAACAGCCTACATGTTGTTATAGAAGATAATAAGATAATAGGCCCAGATAATAGGCCCGTGCAGGGCACTACTTCTCACACTGAATTTTGTGGTGAGGACACAGGAAAGGTTTTCTTCTGATGATTCTTCCATGAAGGTCATATTTGTACAGGTGTCACTGCACAGTAGAACAGTGCACCACCACTCCAGAGTCTGATAAATCTTCCTGCAGGTCTTTTGCAGTCAAACAGGGGTTTTGATTTGCTTTTTTAACATTCCTATGAGCAGCTCTCTCTGAAAGTTTTCTTGGTCTCCAAGACCCCAACTTGACCTCCACAGTTCCTGGTAACTGCCATTTCTTAATTACATTATGATCTGAGGAAACAGCTCCCTGAAAACTCTTTGATATCTTCTTATAGTCTTCTCCTGCTTTGTGGGCATCAGTTATTTTAGTTTTCAGAGTTCTAGGCAGCTGTTTAGAGGAGCCCATGGCTGCTGATTGTTGGGACAAGGTTTCAGGAGTTGAAATTTGCATCACCTGGCCTTTCCTAACGATGACTGTGAACAAGCCATAGTCCTAACAAGCTAATTATGGTGTGAGACCCTGGTAAAAATTTGAGTGCTCAAATTTCTTGCGGTACCCAAACTTTTGCATGGTGCTCCTTTCCTTTTTTTTTCCACTCTGAAATTATACAAAACAAAAATCATACACTAATCTTGCTTAAAATGTTGAAAAGCATGTTTCATCTTTAACTTCATGCCTTTTGGAGATCAGTTCATCTTCTAGTAACTTAACTATTCACAGAGAACAAATTTTGACCAGGGGTGACCCAATTCTTGCATGCCACTGTAGGAAGACAAAATGCCAAAGAAAGGGAATCTGGGGTTTGCTTTTACTTTCACTTTTGCTAGTGAGTATGTTTCCAAACAGTAACCAACAATCCTGCATAGTGTACCTTTAAGGCTGTCATGATGTCGTTAATTCCTGAATACAGAGCTGAGCCCCTGCTGTGATGCTCCAGAGAAGCAGAGTTGTTCATAGGAAGCGCAGATAGAATCAGCAAACAGAATGATAAGCATGTGTGTGTGTGTGTGTGTGTGTGTGTGTGTGTGTGTGTGTGTGTGTGTGTGCCCGCGCGTATGCATGCATGTGTGTGTACTGTAGCAGCGTGTTTCAAAGGTGAATTTTCTGTCCTCTCAACCAAAAGACGAGAAAAGATTTCATTTCTAGATCAGAGGAATTTTGTTGGGTCTGCCAGTGGTGATGTGTGTACCGCACTCCAATCTGTGACTGCACTCAGACATGTCCATCTTTAGAACTTATTGATCCTTGAATGTTTAAAATATAAAACCCCATCATGATGAGATAATTTCATAAATTTCCAAGGCAGTTTAAGTTGTTGAAATAAGCTTCCTCAAACATGTAAACATGTATCTTATTAGATATAAGAGACATAAGAGATTAAAAGACATCATTATTTTTTCTACAAAATACTTCATTCTCCACTGAAAAATGGCTTTCAGGGTAAGGTGTTTCCAAAGCTATAAACCATCTGGCAGGCACTTGTGATGAAGCATAATAGCAGCTTACAGACCAATCCACATACAAACAATGCTTGTAGAGGCACTGATACACATGCTTCCATTTCATTAATCCACACTATAAGGCACCAGTGACCCCCAAGACCCCTCACTTTTATTTACTCCAACAAGTTTTTTGCCTGTATAGAATAACAACTGCAGCATACTTGGTTTTGCACACCTTATTTTTCACAAGCGCCACTGGAATTATGTGTCTCCAAAGATGCATGCAAAAATTTCTGCAAACCTATAGACAAAGACTGTTACAGGTACACTCTCAGAGATAAGGGTGCTAAGTAGAACCATATAGGGTTCTTCAGCTTGCCTCCAGGGGAGAAATTTTATTTGGGTTCCTGGTTGAACCTTTTATAAAAGTGCCACCCGGAAGTCTTTCAGAGAGTTTTACCTAAAACCCAACATAAGGGTTGTACCAGTAACCATCTGTGCAAGGTTTAAGGTTCTACAGCAAACCGTTCTATGGAATTATGGTTTAACCCAGAGTTTTCTCTAGGGGGCTATCCAGAACCTTTCCACCTTCTAAGCGAAGGTGCTAACAAGCAGAGTTGGGTATAGTACTTTGACTACTTTTTGCAGTAACGAGTAACCTAACGCGTTAGTTTGCTGTTTGAGTAATCAAATACTTAAGTACATTTTCAAACAAGACATCAGTTACTTCTGTTACTTTTAGAATGCTGGTCCTTCAGCTCCAAAACAGCAACGGCTGTCGTTTGGTTCTAATAACGGAGATAACGTTAAACCTATCAGTCTGAAAGAAGCCACGGAGCTTGTGGCTCGCTACGTGGTCGGAGAAATGCTGCCGTTGTCTACGGTGGAGTCTAAATAGGTGGAGTAGGACTCGCTGACAGACATATTTCAGACTCAGGACTTGCATTATGCCTGGTACACGCTACACGCTGGTACTCACCAATTATCCCCGGTCGTCTTTCACGGCGTGTGTGATGTCATCGGGTTATTCTTGTCCTATTTTTATTACTTTCACTATTATTTGAGTCACTGTGTGTGTTCATGTGCCAGCCGACATGTTGTTGTAGTCACCTAAAAGCGTCAGCAGATGGCAGGAGCTACATTTGAAGCGCCATAAGTAAACTATCAAGCTACTGTATCTTCCACAGGAAGTTCTGACAAATGTTTCAGAATAAAAGCCTATTTAGAAAATGGAGGGATTCTCTCAGCCGAGGTTATAAGGGGCTTTTAATTTGAAACAAGTGTTGAGTTTGAAATGACGGTGCGATATGTTAACTTTACAAAGACAACGGAGCGGATAAAAAGTAAATATATAAACACACAGAGGGATTAATAAATAACGGACCGTCTATAATGTAGTTTGTTTCAAATGAAGCTGGGAGCCTCTGCAGTTGTGGTGAGTAAAAGCTCCGCCGCTATTTGTTAATGTTATTACTTTATGTCCGACCGTGAGGATGTACCATTGTTTGCTAGCTTGATGCTAATGACAGTAACGTTAACTCAGCGGGTTGACAAAGTGCCTCTGCTGTTTCACACCATCATTTCCCCCTTTTACTCTGTGTGGTAACATCCCTAGAGGAAATCATTATCCCTTGGGATTCTTTACTCTGTCAGTGATGCAGTGGATCTACCTCTACCATAATGCTCATTAGCAGAGTGGACAGTATCTCTGCAGTAAAAATAACTGATTACGTTGATTCCAGATACAGACACATCTACATTTAAAAATACCATTTGAAACACAGGCAAACATCTGAATACTTGAGGGTGATGCTCTTTTATCACCTGAGCTTTTTAACAATCCTTGAAGAACTCTTTCTTCAAAAGAGGATTCTTGGCATGAAAAGGTTTCTTAATAGAACCCTTTGTCTCACAAAGAATCCTTTCTGCAAAAATTTTTATTTTTTTTTTGTGGTTGAAAGGGGTGCTTAATGAAACATTTAGTCTTCCAAAGAACCCCCTGAAGAACCCTTTCTTAAAAAACAAAAATGGTCTGGTGTAGAAGCTCATTCTTATTTTCTAAGAGTGTACGCAAGTTGAATCAGTTTCTCTCAGGGGCAGGTTCAGAAAGAGATGAAAAAACATAAAGGTCATACAAGCTGTACATATGACAGAAATAGCCACACAAATGTCTCCAAATGACCCCATTCATGTTTGCTCTTTGCGTCTGGAATGGAATAATTCGGGCTTAAGTTGATATGCTTGAATTATTATATCATACGAATGAAAGTTCAACTAGGATATTAAAACAACTTAAACTGATGTAATGCAACTAAAGAGGGCCTGCCAAGGAAGACAGAAGGACGCTTGATATTACTGATGTTAAAAAATTGCGGTTATTTTAAATTGGTGAGGAGACTGCCACCCAAATGTTTAATGTGCAAATGTGAACCTCTGAGGTATCGTCTGTCTGATGGTCCCTCCTGTTCTGCATTATGATTGGTAGCAGTAGGATGGACTCAGAGTGCATCAGTTATCAGGATAGGGAAAGGTTATTTAAAAATTTTAAATGTTTGGTCTTGGGGAGGATATAAAATCATCTGAAGTTAAAAGGCTGAAGTCCAAGTGAAGTCACAAGTTAATAGTTATAAAGTCATAAAGTCAAAGTCAAGTTGCAGGTCTGTTTTGATTTTGTTGAGTCAAGCCCAAAGTCATTAGATTAATGACTTCAGTCTGATGCTATTCCCACCTGTTTAGGGGGTCAGAAAAAAAAGACATGCTCACAGATGGGGATACAGCGTGTTGGAGTGTAGAGTCTGTTAGCCATGTCAGTAACACATATACAATGTAAAGTGTGTTCATATGCATATTCCATTCTTACCTTTCCTAATACAGGTGTGGCTCTGCCTGAAGATGGTCTGCAACAAAGAAGAAATACAAACATATTTAAAAACAAATTATATTTATCCTACAAACAAGATGAATTTAGAGCAGCGCATAAAATAAAAGCATAAGCATAAGTGCCTGTATGCCTCAACAATTCTTATGCATGTGGAGCATTAAAACACAACAACAACATTACAACCTAACCCAGCCTGAGGCACTGAGGCAGCATGAGTTTAATGATGTGTGGAGAGGGGAGCCATCTTGTATGACTTCCAAGGCAGCAGCAGGCAGAGAAATGTATACCTCCCCAAATTCTCAATCAGGGCCAGCTCCATTAGGGCCGGGAGACAGATGGATGAGGATGAGGGAGGGAGGGGAGCATAGAAATAGAATGAGATTAGAATGGACTTTGAACTGTTAGCCATGGTCATTTGACTAGTTCAAAAGAAAATGGGGATTGTTGTAAGTTGTTATGGTGACAGCACATGTCATTGGGGCTGTAATGACAGTGTTACACAGTAGTTTGAGAACTATTTTTTGGCCTGCCATATGGAGATATAAAGCAATTAAATCTAGAAATCTATAGTTCCTCTCGAGCAGCAAGGAAAGGAGATAGAGCTTAGACGCTTCTCCATGCTTCAAACGACACCACTGCTTGTTTGGTCAACACATTCTCACTCCGACGTCATCTCATATTGACATTTGGTCATAGACTTTCCAAGTCGACATATGACCTGCAAAGTACCCTGGGTGCATTGGCTGTTGTCGTTCTGGGACGCCATGTAAACTTCAACCTGTAACATGCAATGTCCGTTTTTAAAAATACACTTCTATTTTTACAGGAAATGTACGGTTTGCATACAGTCTCTTTCAAAATAAATGTACTACGTCAGTACAATACAGCTAATGGCCGTTTTTTTCCCTTCAACAACAAACGCACATGGTTACACTTTGCCAACTCACACATGTGTTTGGGTTTGGGCAACAAAAGCATGTGGTTGGGTGTAGAAAAAAAGAAAAGGGGTGTGGCTTTACAATCTTATGGGAAGCAAACACCGGCCTCCTCGGGGAAAGTTGGTGGTTGTTTGACCCATCCACCACCACTCCCACCTGCCCTACTCAGATTTTCAATGAAAACAAATGTGTGTTCTACCTTTGTTATTTTTTTATGGAGCAGGATCTTCATGCATTGCTTTGCTGTCAAACACGATCCTCCACTTTAGGGAAAAGTTTTCATGTCCTGGACCAGTGATTCATTCATTCATTTGGTTGATTCATTTGAGAACCAAACTAACCATGGAGTGATAATACATGCCCTAAAATTCCCCCATTGGTGGGTCACACACATAACACGTCATCAAAATGTCACACCTGTTTCCCACCCTGCTGGCTTTCCCTTTTAAACAGACGTGAATTTAAAGCTGTCACTACCTCCACTGCTGGCTTAAAGGGGAGACTGGAGACAACTCTGTCCCCCCATTCCACCATTAAGGCCCAATCCCAATACACCCCTTAACCCTACCACTTGCCCCTACCCCTCCGTTTTGCGCGTTCACGCGTAGGAGTAGGGATGTCCTGATTCTCATTGAGGCAGAGGGGAAGGGCGGAGTGCTAGGGCTATATGGCCCTCCAAACGGAGTTTTTTCAGAGGCACACTTCAAAGCGAGTGCTACGAGAAATCTCCCAGAATGCCTTGCGAATCACCGGCAAGATTGCAGGGAAGGCTTCACAGGCAATGAAAGAAAACCATAAATGTAAGTATTTTCTTCGTAACTAAAGATTTAAAGACTATGATAACCATCAGAAATGTCGTTTCAATGTATTATATACATTTGTTCTAACAAACATAACAAAAAAAAATCGCTAGTTGTGAGGTTTCCCCGGCAACATACTTGTCGCGTCTTTTTATGACGTCACTGACGACTAATGATGACGTTTCCGGGTATGAAGGGTTGTCCCATTTCATAGGGGAATATTTCAACCCCTACCCCTTGTAACTTTGTTGCAAGGGGCAAGGGGCAAGGGGCATTCGAAAAAGAGGGGTAGGGGCGAAAATGAGAAATGGGATTGGGCCTAAATCTTTCATACATAGTGACGAGACAGAATAATGGCACAACATAACTCTGGTGTATTGGGATTTAAGCAATGTAGTTCTGATTATATTGTAGCAACTGAAGCCACATGTTAATTGTTTGTGTTTGAGCCTTCAGGCATGCCTCAAACCATTCCTCTTCTGAGGTTTCCTCCTGTAAATCTAGCCTCCAGCTGCTCCAGTAGCCTTTAAGTTTATCTTCTGAACGCCCAGCTGTGTTATCAGTGAATGTTTTATAGAGCAGTATTATCTGTCCCATACCAACAATGTGTTTCATTGTAATGTTTTCCAGAATTGAGAGAGTGGCTGATTAAGTGAGTGATTTTGGGATACGAAATAAAACTTTCTTGTTTGTATAAACTTGAAGAAGTCCATTGAAGGAATATTATACTTTTCTTGTAGTCCAGTAAATGACATCAGCCTTCCATCGATGTACAGATCCTTAATCCTGCATAATCCTTTGATCGGTCATGTCTTAAAACCATTATCTTCTGTTACGGATATAAATTTGCTATTGGCCAAATGGGCATGAAACTTGAAAGTAGAGGGGTTTATCCAATATCTCCCAGGTGTATACAATATTTTATAGAAAGGGATTTTGTGTTTTTTTCCCTCAGCCTGATTGGCTCAGAAGAGTAAAGGTGACTGCTGCTATTTGGTAACCTTTGAGCTGAGCATGTCTCAATCTTGACCCAAGCTGGAGGTTCATCTGGGGAGAAGTAGCACATGGCTGCTTTGAGCTGTGCTGCCCAATAATACCTGTACCTTAATAGTTAACAGCTTCTGAATACAATTCTTTTTATCAGAGGAAAAAAATAGTATTTGACCCAGATCTGTTAACCACATGGGGAAACAAAGAAGCACAGCTCAGTTATCAGTTATAATGATGTCTCTGGTCCAGTGCCACTGACAGTTCTAGTAATCATTGCATATGGCAAATAGTCACACTGACTCAGTATAATGCACTCACCTTGTACTGCAGGTACTGGCACTGACACTAACGTGGACGCCAGCATTGACAGTGGGGTTCATAACAGAACTTGGGTTAGCTGTAGCATTGGTCTCAGCTATGGCCTGACTGCAGATCCATTTGGTCTCATCAACCACTGTGCGTGCATGAGGCAAACGACCCACATCCCTCACTTTCATCAGCAGGTGGTGTCCTGTTTTGAGGATGTGAACTGCCTCGTCGTGGGAGATGGTGACAAAACTCTGACCATTCACTTCCAGGATCTGGTCACCCACCTGCAACAGAACAGTAGAATTAAAGATACAGACATCAGGGCATGAAAGATCTAGGGCTGTAGTCAACCAAAGAAAATGTTGGTCGACTAAAGTCGCACATAATTGTCAACTAATCGATTAGTCGTGGGGGGAAAAAAATCTGCACGTTATATTTACTTGTGCGGTGGTGTGTCTGTGTCACTCTGCAGTTACACCTCCAAAGCACTAGTCGGTGGTGGAGGACTGTGTTAAGTGCTGTAAAGTTTAGTTCAAATCAAACTTTATTGATATAGTTGATTCAAAACACACATTAAACACACATTAAATATGGCTTAATAG
>NC_065513.1:7365635-7385249 GCF_006386435.1 Epinephelus moara
TACATAATTTGGCTCCATTACAACTCACAACATTCAACGACAAAAAAAAAACTGTCTTATACTAAACATGTTTTCCAAGCAAATACAACATGCTAATGTTATTAGCGCCAGCCTATAGCATTTTACAGTGTATAAATTAGCCTAGCGACGACCAGCGATTTCCTCTGTTCATATGAAGCCAGGATAAATCCCGAAGTATAAATCCCTGAAGGATAAATCACACACACGACTTAAAATGCTATTTTAGTGGAGGCTTTACTGTCTTCACAATTTATTGTTTCTTATCTGTGAAATACAAGTAAATACAAGCTTCGTTTCCACTGAGGGAAATGGTTTCAGCTTACAGAAACAGCTGAGCGTGAGGGTGGGCGAGTTCAACTTTCTGTCAACAACGGAGGTGTTTTGAAAACACCCCCATTTTCACAGGTAACTTAGCCTGTCCCCCCGCCACAGGAAATAATGGATTAATCCTGGAAAGCTGTTGATGTAGCACTTTTCTCCTTATGAAAGTAACACGGGGATTATTCAACCAATGACAATCTGGTCGGACGAGAGCATAGCGACCAAATAATTGACTAGTTGACCAGAAGACTATAGCCCTAGAAAGATCTGCATGTAACTCAGCTGCGCACCTGGAACACCTCCAATGGGAGGCGCCCAGGGGGCATCCGAATCAGATGCCCGCATCACCTTAAATGACCCCTTTCAAGATGAAGAAGCAGCGACTCTACCCCGAGCTCCGTCTGGATAACCAAGCTTCTCACTTGGCTGCAAATTGCCCCAGTGCCTGCTGGAGGTCACGGTGTGATGAAGCCAACAGAACTACGTCATCTGCAAAAACCAGAGACGCAATGTTGAGGTTCCCAAACTGGACCCCTTCCTCCCCCCAGCTGCGCCTTGAGATCCTGTCCATGAATAACACAAACAGAATCGGAGACAAGGGACAACCCTGGCAGAGGCCAACACTCACCGAGAACGTATTTGACGTAGTACGCAGACGCAGCTCTCACTTTGGTCATACAGGGACCCAGATGACTCGTCTCAACGACCCCGGTATCCCGGTTTCAGTTGGCTGCAATCTGCAGCCTAAAACCTCACTACCGGATGCCACTAAATCTTACACACTAGAACTTAAGTGAGAACAGAGTAATGTGCAGGTATGTGTGAGGAGGAGTATTGGGGGTGGGGGATAATATAATAAATAATAAAATAGTATAATTCAAAAACACACATTAACCTAAAACATTAAAAAGTGAAGTGGCTCTGTGCCACCCTTTTAAAATCTTCTGTTGAGTTTTGTTGTTGTCATCCTTTGGGTGTCACTGCCTTAGGTCTTAGGGAGCTAGTCCATTTCAGGTCATCCCCAGTGTCTTACATGGGAGGGTAGATTTTTGTGTTTTTCTTTTTAAAAATCAATCAATTAATATGGAATCAATGACAAGACACAAAGAATGGGATGAGAGAGGATTAAAAAAATGTGTTGTGAAATAGTGAACAACCAAGAAAAAAGAAAAAGATAGAAGAAAGAGAAAATGATTTATGTATATGTATATGTGTGGATGATATAATGATAATGATATTTGTGTTGTAGGAAGTTGGCAGTTGATCTAATTAATGTAAATGAATGACTGAGCAGTCAATGACAACAACAAAATAAAAACTTATGCGATAGATACCAAATCTCAGTATCATTTATACAAATAGTTTTCTTTCTTCTTTAGATAAAATCCATTATTGAAATTCGGATTAAAATGCTTTAACAGCAGCACCTGCATGACAGAGTGAAGAGCACAGTTTGTGTGAAGTGGTGGTGGGGGCAGAGGATGGGATCGTGCTGGGTGGGATCTCTTATATCACTTTAATGTGCTTCATTTTTTTCATGCATCCAAACAGGGGGCACGTATACTACAGGGGCTGTCTTGGAGTGAAAAATACACAGAAAAGCTTGGATACACTTTAATTTTCCAGCCAGTGAAGTACCAAAAACAAGCAAACCCAAAAACATGGTGCAGGAAGACAAGAAAATATTGTTTATATCAGCAGAACTGCTCTCTGTTTGAAAACACATGACAGTATTCACAACTTGGATTCATTTTTTATGAAATCAATAAAAATGATTCAATTAAATTCAAATTAATTGGTGGACCCTTTCAAACAAAGGAATAATAATTGAGGAATGGTCACATTCGGATTGTATGATCCTTTCCAAGGTAAGAAGTCACCACTTTTACCTCTCTTGTTTACCATACAAATCTGTATAAATATTATTTTGGTGCTCATGGTTTCCATAAATTGAACTGAACAATTAAATGGTGGAGAATCTAACCAGGCTAACAGAGATGTGTAGAATGTCCATACTGACAAACGTTGAAACATTTTTAATGTTATATTTTGGTTTGCAACACTAACTCAGTTAACTTAAGCGGGTTGATGTTGAAATGATGCGTTTTGAGAGGTTTTAATATTCTGAAAGCCAAGACATCCATCATGTTTATCAAAAAATGATCCATTGTAACATCCAACTAATTTTGAGCAAAACACATATTGATTTACTACGCAGGAGTTGTAGTCAACTGAAAATAATATAATAATACAACAATAATAGGGGAGGCCATTTGTGAATACCCCAGAAAATACGGTTTACGATACGATGGAGACCTTTGAGGTTTATTGCTTTTCATTACATATTTTAGTATACTTCAAGGCATTTATGCTACAATGACAAATTTATTCAGTTAAGAAATATGCTGTGTTCAAATGGAATCAGGCAGAAGATGGACAGCAGGCAGGCAAGAAAACAGGTTAATAAACTGTAGAAAGCAGCATGAAGGCCAGCAAAAATGTTAGGGTGGTTATTTTTTTTGATATATCTCTTACTTATTCAGACTTATTTGGTCCGCTGCTTGGACAGACACAGATGGGATTGCAGAGTTATTTGACCAGGGTATAAATGCTGATTTTAACCTTTCCCCTTCCACACAAAAGCCAGATGTTTGCGGGTGTTAGTAAATTTATTGTTTAGAGAAAGGGGTTTCGAGATTTATTGCAAATAGAAAATCTACTACTTTCCGATTCTGTCCATGCCACGGGAGAGTCAAAACCCCAGCTCAACTTGACATTTGGAAAATGTAACAGTAAAATCTCTTTTTCAGAAACATTCTCTGTGTTACTCTGGGTAATCCACAGACCTCACTGTCAGCAGTTTTTATATATATATGGCAAAAGGTTGTTGCACTAAAAACACACAGTGAGGTCAGTTAACAAAATGTGCTTATTTTTGTGAGCCCCTGGAAAAATGAGGCAGTAGCCAGAAATCATGGAAAAAGCCAGGTCCACCACCATCATAACAACACAACACAGAGAACCACTTACATATACTCACTGAATATCTTCTCTGTGAGTGTGAGGTTATGCATGCACCGCTGTGTGTGTCATGCATCCCAATCCATGATTCAGACAATGTTTTCTTCATTGTCCCAACCTCAGGCCACAGATTTAATACCAAACAAGTGGTGTGATACCCAAGGTCGTTCCAACTTTCCCAACTCACTGAGTTCTCTGCAGGGTGCCACACACATAAACACTGATGCTGCACTGAAGCTAATTATCCTTCTTTAGACAGCCAGACAATAGGTGAGGTCCCGGCCCTTTTCAGCCCAGTGTGTCAGAGGAGAACATCACAGATAAGACAATGCAGTGAACATTATTCATCAGACCACGAGAGAGGAAAACCAATCAGTGGTCAATGCTCTGTGGTCTGGGACAAAACACTTGGGTCGCTCATAATCAGTATCCCTCTTCCATATCATTATCTACAGCATTTGATTATTGCTGTGAGAGATTATCTAACAGTGCTGTTGTTCTTTTATATTAAGTGCCATTTTGCAGATTTTGTTTGAAGTAGAATAAAGGATTGTTCAATGCCAAATGATTTTTAAAAATGTTTGCAGTGGAGGCTTAAACCATCTTAAATTAATATCAATATCAGTAAGCCCCCCTGTCAGTCTGTCAAAAATCAAGTAATGGCTAGATTTACACAAAAATGGATATTTATAGTTGCCAAGGGGTTATTCCTCGCAATACATTTCAACAAGACTAAGAGTCTATAGCCAGTGCTGTTGTTTAGTTGGTATAATGTTCACTCTGTTTATTTGGCATGCAAGCACCATTTGCTAATTAGCACTGAACACATAGTACGTCAGAGGCTGATGGAAATATCCAATATACCAAGTGATTTTCAAACATTTTGTGCGCAAGGCACACCAAAGGGCAAGCCAAAATCTCAAGGCACACCTGTATTTATAACTGTGCACAATAGCTTTTACAATGTGTGTCACCACTCTAATCATAACATAAGACAATAAAAATAAGAAAAAATAACACAGGTAGCTTGTGTGATACTGTCGACTGACATTTTTTTCTTCTCCTTTCTTTTAGTGGGAGGTCATCTGTGCTGGTGCCTTGTAATTTATTGCATACAATGAAGTGATCCATTGTCCCGCGTTACAGCTTTCTTCTTTCAAACGTTATCAACCCTCACACTGGCTGCCAATCAGGGCTTCTGATGTGTCACACACTTATAATTCCCACATGCGAACGACAATTAGGATCTCTGTGAGGTTTTTTAAAATTAAATTCAATTAAATTACATTTTTAGGTAAAGTTTACCTCTTTATTAGGAAATGGGTGTACACAACATACTGATACAGTCAATTAAAAACTCATTCATAACTTTTTTTATAGGCCCAGTTGCCATAATAATGTGTGGTTATCACAAAATACCATGGCACAACTGGATTGGCATCACACAGTGTGCAGTGGCACACCATCTGAGAACCACTGATCTAACCAATTCTTATTTCCAGTTCGTCAGATACCAATGCTTTGTCACACTCCTTGGCATCTGCAACGACTTGGTTAGGTTTAGAAAAAAGATCATGGTTTGGGTTAAGATAAATACTTTTGTTACTTGATGTGACATGATGTGACGTGACCGATGCACTGTTAGCTAACATGGTTAACAAGGAAGCAGTCTCGAGCACTTATAAGGAGGGAGGTTGGGGTGGTGGATGGGTCACAAAAAAACTTGACTTTTGCCTGGGACTTTCCACCTGGAGACACGTGTTCAGCTCCATGTGAACTTTGAGTGATTTTAAGGTACGTCCACAACTCCGAAACTTAACAGTAATTACCTAACTTTACGCTAATGATGTAACGTCATTTGTGAGGCACAAATTCATATGATGTTATACAAACTGTTGTGCATGCATTTTTTGTAGGATATCATACAAACTGCTCTATGAGACTTTGTTATGTTACGTTACACTGCATTGTGTTGTGTTGTGTTGTGTTACATTACGTTACGTTACAACTGTGCCTATGTTACAAAACATTACAGCTAAACAAGACTGATTTTTGGTTTTACAGAAACACATACTGTAGTCTCCTGGGTGAAAGTCTGGTTTTGTCTGACCGATCCACCTCATCTTCTTCCCTCCCTACACAGACTTTCTCGCTCTTTATACTACAACAGTTGCTCTTAGTGTCAAGTATTGCTGCCAAAGTGTTTAGATTTGATTTGAAAGCCTGGTGTGTCTCATAATGATGCTAAAGCGTGCCTTTGGTGTCGATATTACACAGCGAGAGACATAAAGCATCAGTATGTGACAACCTGGGAATGAGAATGGGCTGGAATATAATTTGTTTTCAGGTATTTTGTGCTAAATTTAAGTATTGTACACATGGGGAATTTGACACTATGATGGTGCTAAATGAAAAGTCAGGGTATCACCAAAGTTATTACAATTAAATTTTGCAGGGACCTTGAATGCCGGTACCAAATTTCATGTCAAATCATCACGTAGTTCTCGTTAGATATTTCCCTCTGGACTGAAGAACTAGATGAGCAGACCAACGTTTGCATTCCTAGCGTCACCCAGCTAGTGTGGATAAAAAAAGTGCAGCTGGATTTCATTTTAATTTATTGTGAATATTCATGGTATGCATAAAATAAGTCCTAATATTTTTAATGACCCCAAATCCATTCTTCTAGTGCGCCATAATCATACAAAGTCCTTTAAAAAACAAAAAAAAAGGGAAAAAAACCAAAAACAAACTTTGTGCAGAGGAAATGCCAACAGTTTTCTGTTCACATCCATGCTTCTCAGAGGATGATCCCTTTTATGGATAAGTGGATAGAGTAGTGGATATGTAGCATCAACACAACTGAGGCTGAGATATCCTGACTTTAAATCCCTACTTTATGGTAAGCTTCAAAACCACTGGATCCTACATTTCCCATAATATTTTTCTGCATGAACAGTGATACATTTTTGTTTATAATGGTGGCAAGCTACTTATTTAAATAGCTCATACTTACAGTCATGGCTTACCTGATTATTGTCCATGCCTGCATCACCAATGGCTACCTCTATGTTCATCAGATACATATTATAGAGGTTGTTTAGCTAAATGAGATTCAACCTAATTTAGCAATAGGGGGTGTTGTTTCAATTAGTTTTACATACTGAATGTTGTTATTAGGCCTGTTTATAAGTACTGAAATAGAGTGGGACGCAGAGGGATGCAGCAAAACAGTTTCCACCGTACTACAGCAGAAATTGCTTTGTCTCCTTTCTTTCTCATCTAACTGCAACACCATGATTATTTAAAGCAAATGCATCTTAAATGAAACTCCATAACCGAGCCCTCTGAGGATAAGAGAAACCTTTACATTTACATATTTTGTTAATGATTATTCACAAATGCAGATAAGCATATAAAATACTGGATATAGGACTCAAGACAGTGTCCTTGTTGCTTTAAAATAGGCTTCTGTTCAAACAGTATAAACATTTCTTATAATCAAAATTATATTGATCAGACATTATGCTAAGAAATAGGCGTAGCAGGTGTCACACCTTGCCAGTCTCAGCAGATCACCATGACCAGAGCAATACACTGTCTTATCTTTTCCAACTACAAGTCTTCCACACTCACCTTCTCCCTGCTGCAATCATTTGTATTTAAGTTGAGCTGCACTGATTATTCGAAAGTTCGAAAAAAAAGTGCATGTGTGTTCAGGGTGCTGGAGATGCAATATATTTGTCCTTTTCACACTGGGAGGGCAAACTGCTATTTTCAGCAGCAGGAGCAGTTTGCTGGCCTGCTGTGGCATCCGGAGAGTGGCTGTTAATGACACAGTCCATCCAGCATGAGGTGTTAAAGGAACATACCACGGTCAGCCTGAGATGTGTCAGGATCATTTATGGAGCACATTTTTGTGCACTGCACAAAAAACAAATAACCTGGTAAAACTGATTTATATATATCTACTATAAAAAACACTCCCTACCTTCCTGATATTTATGTGTGATTATTTTCTAAGTGTTTAAAAGCACCTCCAAATTCTTCACTGCCCATACCAGAAAAATTACAGAATGTTGTTGTTATAGAATTGTTTGCTCAACACTATCTGACAAGCAGCCACTAGTAATTATGCAAAAATGACTGTCCTCTCTTGTCTGTGTCTCACAGGATGTGTTTAGGCGCAGTATTGAGTGAAGGTCAAATGCATTGTTGCAGCACTCAGAGCCTACAGCCTGTGTAGACAGCTAGCTTGATTAAAATAGAAGCATATCTGTTCAATCAGATGTGTGTAAGAATGCTCAAAATGTGGGGGAGACTTCTTTCACAAGCGTGCATTCATCGGCAGCATAGACTTCCATAGCTAAATTAGCTATTTTATGACAAGCATTAGGGAATGTCTGAAATGCTGCAATTATGCTCTTTTGGCCAAAAGCTGTGTGCAAGTGCCTCTTTGCTTCAGCATAAGAGCACTGAGTTTCCCAGGGCAGATTATCCCAAACAATGAACAGTTCTGGTGGTGGTAGAGTGGTTAACTCAGCTGCTAACGCTGCATTCAAATCCACATCACTGTCCTTAACAGACCTTTTGAATGACCTCATAGGGGTAAATCCATAGTACAGAAGACTCACAGCCATTGTTGTGACATGGTGGCAGCAAGGGAATACGCGTGGCACTCCATTTTGGGGGGCATCAAAACTTAAACTGGAGCTCCACTTTTGATTGTGTTGGTTTGCTGCCCACCAGCAGTTCTGCTCTTCAGACATGACAAGTTTTCTTTCTCTCCAATATTTTTTCTTTAGCTCTTAGCCAGAATTGACCTGTGGCTAAGCCCCGCCCTCAAACGTGATGAGACAATCACAGTGTGTAAACCCATTCCCATACACTCGGACATTCTCCGCCTGGACATCCATTGAAATGCATTACAGAAAGTCAGTTTCGTTCGGTTTTACAAGCTTTTTCTGAGATTTGAAGTTTAAAAATGGTCAAACGGTGTGCATGGGGTACATGCAACTCTGACACAAGGTATCCTGAGAGGCTGGGCGACGAGGTGTATTTTTGACCCTTTCCTAAACCACATCTCAACCGAGAAAAGTGTCTCCTTTGGATAAAGTTGTGTGGTAACGTTAGACCACAGTATCAACTCAACGGGAATAAGATTAACAATGATGTCTACATCTGTTCTAAGGTAAGTCAACATCGTGTTTGAGGCAACATATTGTCACTTTGCTGGAAAGAAATATAAAGTTATCTTTAACATCTCTAGCTAACGTTAGCTAAAGTTAGCTTAACGTTAGCTCCTANACTTCAGTGGCACTTTATCTTGTTGTCTTTGATGGTGACGGCAACAAGATGCGGTTTATCACGCTTACACTGTGACCTGTAAATTTTGGCTTGTAATTTAAGCTTTTCATCGACCTTCTCAACAATAAAATGATTAATATCCTTCCAATGCGTAGTTTAGGCCCTTTTGGTTACTTCTCAATGACATCTGATCGTTATGTCTCCAAAAATCAACAGTTGCCTCCTGCGAAATGTCGTGTACTGTGACACCTGCCATAGCGCCGGTCACTGAATGTTGATATTTTGTCCGAGTGAGTGGAGGGGGGCGCGGCTTAGCCATAGGTCAATTAGAGGACTGAAACATGGTTTCTAATCTCACTTAAAGCCAGTGGTATAGTGGTGGGTATATGCAGGTATACAAGGAATATCGCCCTTTTTTTCTAGGCATTTACAGTATACTCACCTATCAGCCAAAAAGCCATTGGAATATACAGGAGACCATACCCACACTGGTAACCTTCCCAACTATCTAGTAGTACACCCACCTAATCGACTACTACTACACTACTGTTTGAAGTTAACAAAACAAAAAAGAGGTTGCAATGACTAACGTTAGCTAGCAGGTAGCTTGGCTCCGCAGTCTATAGGCTACAGGGTTCCTACACATTTCTACCAATGTATTCATAAAACTTTTCCATAATATTTTATCACATTGCCATGACTTTGTTTAAGTAGTTTAAAATGGGTAGGCCATTTTGGGTATATGGGTATATAGTGATACGGCCATATAATATTAAACACATGGTTCCCAGGCATTTCAGACAGCCAAACTGCTAGTGCTCATGCTAATTTTATTTGCTCATTTGACAACTTGCAAAAAGTTAAGAACACACCCCTTTTTGAAGGATAGAAAACTGAAGATCCATTTTGACATGTGTTTGGATTATAATTTTGACAAGATCGTATGCATATATTTCTTGTTAAACAAATGTTTGTTTTATGGACATGTCTAATGATTGTTTTGCAGCCTTGCTTGAACCTGAACGTATGTGATGACATAATAAATTACGGTTAATTGCGATCATGTCCCTTCAATATTTTCAGCAGTCATGCAGCGTAGCACTAGATTTTAAATTAGTAATACAAGGAACATATTTCACGTAAACATGGACTTTGCTTCATATCGGGCAAGTGACTATATTTGGGAACTTCTGCGTTCGTTCAAAATGTCTGCCCTGTGCCTCTCCATGAGGTCGAAGAACCATGTGTTTTCTCACAGCAAATCAGCAGAGATCAAGGTCCATCACAGATAGTGACATCAGGGGATCTGACCTATCAGCAGTGGTCTGGGGCTTATCAAACTTTACTGTTCTTCCTGGATTAGCAAAGTGTGATTTTGAGCACCCCCATTTCTTCAAAACTAACAATGGTAAGTTGATGACAATCACAGAATGTATGATTGAATAGTTGGGCTAAACATTGAGATAGGTGTTGCTTGTGTAGGATTTCTAGAATCTGTGAAAATTATAGCATGAAAAAATTATGGCATTGTATTTGATCATATGCACTGTTCACAGTACAGGGCATTACACTTCTACTCAATCCCTGCTCTAGCCCTCCCTCTCTCTATACTCTATCTGCTTCTATCCCTTTATTTGCACAATTATGGTTACATCTGTGTTTATGTAATTATGTTACATTAAAATTTCACTCTTTCATTAATTAAGATAAGCTCATAGCATGAGACACACACACACACACACACACACACACACATTCACACAAATAGACGTCATCACTAAAGGACATATGTCCCGGGAGGCAAAATTCAACCAGTGTTGAAATAAAATATTCATACAGAGTAAAAAAAAGATTGATCAGCAAGCAAATTAGTATTCAACAATACAAACACTGAATTAAATTTGTTCCTCTTCATGTTTCCAATCTGGTGTCAAAGCAACTAATTCAAGGTTAGAAAACAGCTTCTAATTGAATGGATTTAAAGCAGATTTATATCACTTTCTAATGGATATTGCTGAGCGTTTCGCTCTCTTAAAGTAATGAATGGGCAACACCAAGTGTCACTGTCTTCCGCAAATATAAATGAGTAATATGACTTTCAGCTAGACCTATTCATAGCTGCAATGATGGATGCTAGCATCCCAGCAATGCTGAGTCCAAGAATATTAACATCACAATTACAAACTTTGTACAAGGGTATACTGCTCCTCTCAACTTTCTAACAGCAAAACTGTAAATATGAACAAGTAATTTAATCTGGAATTCTATTCCTCAAAGAACCAGATAAAAACAATATGGTGAAGTTAAACTGTATTTACAATGCTAATTAATCTGTTTTAAGATATTATACAAACTTCTGGATAAGAATTGAATGATTTCTTCAACAATTACATGGCAAAAGAGAAGATCAGTGGATACATTTTTTGAGAGTCACAACCCCTGTGAATTAATCATTTTATTACCAGGATTTTCCCCATTCGGTCTGATAGCATTTGGAAAGACTAGATTAAATTGCACGATTAAATCATTTTATTCCCACCCAAGTCAGTAGATCGCTTAACCATAAGGTAGCAGGCTCAGCCAGTAGAGGTCTCTAGTGCACTTGCTCTATGGGGCACACAGTGTGGAAGAAGTGCCGATCATCTGTAATTTTATATGCCCCAGTAAAACTTTTTTAGCTTAATGTGCCGCTAAGCAACTTTTATAGGAATGAACAGAGACCTGGCTTTAACATTGTATCTAGTTCTCTCTATACATCCATGGGATTAACAAAGGCGTTTGCTGTGCCCAATTTTATTTGGTCCACCTTAGTGTCCACAGTTTAACGCTCACCTGAAACAATGGTTCTAGATCTGACCCAATGGAATCGTCCTTTCGGGTATTTTACATATTGTTGACATGGCCGTTATTACCATCTACTGGCCACGTGAGCATTTGGAGTTGTTTTTGCATTCTAGTGTGGACAAAGATATTGTGTAAAATGAGGGTTGAGAGGACAGAATTTCTTTTAAAACTGAGGGTGAATATATCCATTTTCTAAAATATCTGTATACGTGTAGACTGGGCCTCAGAATCATCCTGTGGGGACCATTCATTTCCACAAGATTTTTCACAGCATCTGGCCCGAGCAGCATCGGCTAATTGACTTAATGTCCAACCAATATCACCATCCTTATTATTCTACCATGTTTCAAGTAAACCTTCACATTTAAAGACAAAAAGTGTTCCAACTGGCCATGTTCGAAGGTGGGTCAAAATGCCTGGCCCCTCAAAGAAATACATGATGTTGCACTGAGTTGTACCCACTCTAAGTCTCTGATCTAGTTCTGTGCAAAACGAAAAATAAAAAAACCTTGAAAGAGAAGATTTAATTCACCTAAACCTACTTTTACACCTTCGCAAACCTGGTTAATCACTGCATTAAGTATGCAAGATTCTCTGATTGTTGGTTTCACAAAGTTACAAATTCTGCTGAAGGAAAGGAGGTGTCAGACACTGTTGGAAATAAACAGTCTATAGTAAATAACCTGGGTAAGAAAATAAGGAAATAATTAGGGCATGACTTGATATTACTCTTAAAAGTAAGCTAAGTAGTATCAAACTAATGAATTTGATTTGCTTTGTGATGATCACCTGCAACAGTTTCTCTTTACAACCCTCCATCTTCCTGCCACAGCACTGACAGACAGAGTAAAGAGAGATGGTTTTTCCAGGACAGGATATACAGCCTCTTTCTCTGCCCGCTGCTGCCAGTGTAATGGCAGGATAACTCAATGTGATATAGACAGACCTCCACACACACACACACACACACACACACACACACACACTGTAAAGATGGGCAGCGGCTCACTTCCACAGACAACAAATGGCTGCAGACTACCAGTGAATGGAGACACATCTATGTGACTTGGAAAGGTTAAGAAAAATCATCCACTATTTTTTGCGCTTCCTCTTTTTCACCCTTTCTGTTCTCTCCCTCTTTCCTACTTTCACATTTTCTTTTAAAACATGTGAAAAGCACTGGTTATGCAGCATGACCAGCCAATCCTCCATGGTAAAAAAAAAAAAAGTACCTCTTCATCGCACTCTGTCAAAAAACCTGAGAAATGTCACGCTGCATCTTTCAAGGGACAACATTTGAATTTGTAGAATGCCTTTGAAGCTTTGCCTTTTTAATCTCCTTTCTCTCTGTCTAAGACAGTTTTCCAGGTTTCCCAATTGGTTCGAAAAAGTAAGGATTCAAACTATAAATCTGATGTTTTATTTTTATCCCCAAGTAGGACACAGTGTGATATCATGAAAGCCATATTGAGGTTTCAGCCATATTGTTTACAGGTAGGAGACTCTGGCTTCTGTTCTCCTTGCCTAAGGCTCTTTGAAAAATAGCACAGAGCTAGAGTGGCCTGCTTGTTGAGGCAGAAAGCTGACCTGAAAACACACAGCAGAGGTTTTAGCATGGCTAATAAAGCATTTTTGTAGACCTGTCATGGCAGTGAATTCAGCTGCCTGACTGAGGCTGTAAGGCAGGTGGCAGATGTTAGCAACGCCAACAGGTTTAGCAGTCTAATAGGAGGCAGGTGGCAGGAATGCTAACAGGTTCATCAGAATCAGGTAGCAGATGTTAGCGTTGACAGCTGGCACGGTGCCATAAATCTTCACGTCAACAACTCATTTAATCCATGACTAAGACTTGAAAGACCACCCCAGAGAGTGCTAATGTTTCAGGGTGTTCTACACAAATGTATTTTACACTGCTGCTGAACTTTCAGATAGTGTTTTGTGTTTTTTTTTAAGTGTTTTTGTACATTTTATTTCCACTTAGTATGAAAATAAATTTGAAACTTTTCTTGAGTGGGTAATCTATCACACTGAACATAATGTCTGGTCTTATTTTTGTCAATTTTGTGTGATTGTAGTGATGCAGTGCAACTCAGTCAACATTTACAATAGCAGTAATGAAGCTTTGACAGCAAAGAAAGCAGACGTGATGTTCATTGTGATGGATTACCACATCTCAGGCTGGCTGATTTTCATACAGTACCAAAATGAATAGAAGAATTTCTTTTTTTTTTTTTTTAAAGATGTGAAACCATATCATGTCTGACAAGTAGATGCCAGTTTGTGGCATACTGGCATTCGCGAAGATTTGTCTTTATAAAGTGGAAAATCAATCAGTGTGATGAGACTTGTTTCAGTAATTTTCGCTGCAAATCAGCCGCTTTGTACAAACAGGGAGGACAGGAAATGGCCTGGCCAATCAGAGGCTGCCCTATAGTCTGCACTACATAATCTGAAGCATGTTTTAGGACACCACCACGTCAACGATAACGTCACCAATAACTTCAATGAACTCACTGAGTCTGTGGTGGATTTAATCTGGTCCTAAAACTACAGTTAAATCACTCCACAACCAGAGACCATAGATCACCAGAACCACCCAGGATGCTATAAACACAGGCACTACTGTTTATAATTTAGGGCTGCAGTCTGGAAACACAGACAATTTGGATAACAAAGCAGCAGCCTACAATGTAAGAGGAGCAGTAAAGGAGGGAAAAAAGACTTAAATTAGGGATGCACGATAGTATCAACATGTCATCGGTATTGGCCGATATCTGCTTTAAAATGAACTATTAGAATCGGCTTTTTCTTAACTTGCACAATGAATGACTATTGCATACATTGAAAGCATTGCATTTTGTGTCTCCATCTGCTGGTGGGCCATCACAATAAGAGTATGCACGCATAATATGATATTATTCCATTACAGAAGAGACTTGATAATCACTTAACTTAGATGGGGAAAAAGTGGATATATCAACACTGGTATCGGTTATCAGTCAAATGAGTTGTTACATATTGGCATATCGCATATCGAACAAAAAATCCAATGTTGTGCATCCCTAACTGAAATGCAATGCACAAATTGAAGGGACAGACAGAATTTCACTTAAGTTGTACCTTACATGATTTCATGTGACAAATAAATTGAGTGATTTATAGATTGACTGATTTTTCGTTAATTGATTGTGCCTTAATGCCTCTGCTTTCTTTCAACTGTAATTTCTCTGTTATATATTTCCTGGAACCATGTCACCTGTTATTGTACCTACAGTGTACCTGCCTGATCCTTTTGAGGCCTGATAACCTTTACTCTGCAGCTCGATCTGCTTGCAATCAGTCCAGCACCACAGAGTCTCAGCCTTATTTACAGTGAGTACATTGAGAGCAACTTAAACCAGAAGTCAAACCTTGTATGTGTACACACACTTGACCACTTTGCCAATGATTCCGACTATCAACTCTGATCAGCAACAGTCAATGTGAAAAACTTTCATACATATTTGTTGTTTGTGCTGAATCCAAAACTGTGAAGTGAATTCCCCTGACCAAGGACCTATAACACTGGACTTATTCTAGATTCAACACATTAAAAAATTAAATAAAATCAGAATAAGTCCCATGCGTTGGCCTTGGAAAGATTCTAGTTGACTGAATGACAAATGTCATTCCATCAACTAGAATGAATGAATGACAAATGTCCTGTCAAATATAATAGTGGAGACAATAATGGCTACAAGTGAAAACTGGAATCACGCATTCTTAAAAATAACTCAGTAATGACTCTTGGCAGCCATCAATCAAGCCATCAATTTTACCTTTACTTCATTAGATAAGTCAATTGAAAACTAATTTTTATTTACAATGATGACCTGGCCAAGGGGCAGCGACAGGAAGAGGAAAAGAAAAGATGGAGAATTCTCATTTGAATGACATGTGGGACAGGTTTTGTGGTGTAATATAACAATACTAACAAGACAGATTGAGTTGGGGTACCTTTAATGCACCAGCATCTGCAGCAGATCCAGGGTCCACTCCAGTGATGTAGATCCCCAGTCCATACTCAGCACCACCTCTGATCATTAGGCCCAGAGAGCGACCGTCGTCCATATTCAGGTTTACCTATCGGGGAGACACAACATTCACATCCCTCAGTGTTGTCAAACCAAACTATCAAGGTCCAGTGTGTTGGCAGAAATTGAATATAATATTAAAAGTATGTTTTCTTCAGCGTATAATCACCTGGAAAAATGAATCGCTGTGTTTTCATCACCTTAGAATGAGCTGTTTACATCAACATAGGAAGTAGGTCCTCCTCCACAGAGATCACCATGTTGCATCACCATGTTTACAGTAGCCCAGAACCAAAATAAAGCAAACACTGTGTTATCTTTAAACCACATTATTTAGGGTTTATACTGCTTTAAATCACCTAGTCTGTTTGTTCTGGAGAGGAGGAGACCTCTATGGATAATGTGAATCCAAGTAAAAAAAAACTCCTGAATGTCTAGATCAGGGGTCAGCAACCTTATATCTATCAAGAGAGCCATTTTTGATCAATATTATTTTAAAAAAACATCTGCCTGGAGACGTAAAACATATTTGAGCTTTAAATTAAGGCCCTTCTCTGACTTGCCAAACAGCATCAGAGAAACATTGATTTGTGAAGTGAAACTACTTTAGTAAGTATTTTTACCAGTTGTTATCACCGGGTCTGTTTGTTCTGAAGGATAACTCAGCTCCTGGTACAAACCTCCTGAACAATGAACACTGACACAATTCCAACCGGGAGAAGTTTCAGCTGGTTGCAATCTGCAATCCCTTCACTGACTTCAGACAAGTGGGAGAAAAAGATGCAGCAGGATGTGTCAGTAACAACCAATGCAGTTTGGTGTGACAATTAGCATTCTGCACTTGCATGTTAAAGATGTCACAAGCACTGGTGCTTAGCAGATTTACCAAGCATCGTATGCCTGTCAAAAAAACCCAAAAAACACCTAAACAAAAAACAAACAGCTTTCAAAGCTGCTTTATAGATATATGTTGGTCAGTTTCACTTTGATTTAAATCCCTTCAGCAAAACTGTCACGATGCAGCTTGTCAGCAGAAGTAGCAGTTGCTCACTCAATAGGGACTTTAAGCAGCGGCGGATTTTGCCACGGCTACGGCTCCCGGAAATAGATCTGCACTCCGCTGATCGAGACTTAAGCCGTAGTGCCTGCCGTAGCCCGCTGACTCACTACGAGAAAACAAAGCATCTCAAGTAGTCGCTACAACGCGTGGTTAAATGGTTTTCATTATATTTCTGAAATGAAACGTGTTCTACAATTGATAGTGACACACTATATTACATGTTTCAGCGATCCTTTCCCACAGACGCAGGATACTATGTATATTTCACTGTATAAAAACCATAGTGAAATATTTTCTGCTATAGGCTATATTCTCCCCTCATCCTTGCATTGCATACGGTATATAATTTCTCTGTATACCCTATACTATGTACATTAGTCTTTATTCCATTCCTTCATGCCAGCCTCTTTAGGAGCATACATAAGCCCTCCATCCCTCCCACGACACTGATCACAGATGAACTTGTCTGGAATCCCTAGCACATCTGCCAACACTGGAAGGTCGCACTTTCTCACTCTGAACTCCGCCAGACATTCATCCTCCTCCATTTCATCAAGGTGAAAACGCGCATATAGTGTTGATATGGTAAATCTAAGTTCTTAGATTTGTTCACGTCATATAATAACAAAAACTCTTCCTCTGATATTAACTTGTCATCTAATGCATAGAGCAACTCCTCTCTGGCCCTTTTGAAAGACATTTTGACCGAACTAAGATAGCTCACTTGAGCTGTGTTTTTACGCTCACCCCTGTCACGTAGTGATCGATCAGCTGTTCCGACCTGACAGCTACTGCAGCAACCTGCTTAATGACTACTATGGATTTGACATAGCCGTGGCAAAATCCGCCACTGCTTAAAGTCCCTAATGTCACTGCAACTGCTGCTAATCTGTGTGTGCCATAAACATATGTTTATCATGGTGAATATCATTAACACCTAGATTTAGATATAGCAGAGCATTTTTTTTTCCTATGATGCAACTTCAAAATTCACTGAATGCTGCTCAGTTGTCGAGTGTCCTCTGTGCAGTGTGTAAGTGCAATAACTTACCAGTGCATGGAAAAATATTTTTGCTAATATGTGAGTTACCATGTGATAACATACTTGAGTAGCAGTAGAGTGGATCTGTGCTACTTGACAGTGCAGTGGGGAATAATGTGGTTGATGCTGCAGGTTTTGAGCAGCTGTACACCATTTTAACGTGTGTATTTGTCGACCTCCATATTAAAAATGTCCTTGCTACAAAAATGTGAACCAGACCTCATTACATCACATTAAGGCCAGGCACCTCATTTAGAATGTGGATGTACTATAATATATAGAACTGTATTATCATATTCTCACCAGGAATTTAGAGGGTGTGGTACCAATGTTGTGTTGTGTCATCTTGTTTGTAACTTTTACACAGAATCTACTGTAAACACAGCTGCTGAGTAGAAAAGGTCTGGTGCGATGGACACAACAAGATTGCAGATGATGTGGGATGGTTTGCTGCTGATTGTGAAGGGTTTGGATGATAATAATCATCTTCAAATCCGAGGCCATGTTACCCTGCTGGAAATGGTGATTTACTCACTCTGGGTTAGAAGTAAAGAGATTCAAGTGTTTGAGGGTCTTGCTCACTGAGGGGAAGCTGCCATCATGCAAGATCATCAGGTGGATTGGTGTGATGTCTGTCTTAATGCAGAAGCTGTATCAGACCATTGTGTTAAAGGGGGAGCTGAGTATGAGGGTGAAGCTCTCAGTTTACCTATGGTCATGAACATTGGGTAATCAGGGGGAAGGACAATTGCCTTGCTTAGCCTGCTATCCCCATTACCTGTACCTGGATAAATGGGTACAGGATGGAGGATAGACAGATAACTAATACTGATAATGTATGACTTGAGACTTGGACAACATATTCTTACTCTGGCCTCGTCACATATCGACATTTGGACTGGTTCATGGACTTTCCACGTCGACATATGACGTGCAAGGTACACTGGGTGTGTTGGTTGTTGATGTTCTAGGAAGCCAGGTCAACTTCAACCTGTTACATACATTGTCTGTTTTTAAAATACACCTCCGTTTTCACAGTTTTACAGTTTGCATACAAATTCTTTCAATATAAACACACTACATCTATACAACACTGCTAATTGATGTCTTTTTCCTTCAAAAATAAACGCACATGGTTATGTTTGGCCAACACATGCACAGGGTTTTGGTTTATGAAAAAAGCACAGGGTTTAGCTTTACAATCTTATGGGAAGCGAACACCGGCCTCCTCGGCTAAAGTTGGTAGTTGTTGGACACATCTACCACCCCTGCCACCCAGCCTACTTGGACTTTCGCCCCATTACTTACCACAGAAACACTTAATTCGATGGTTTCTCTCTGGTTGTAATAACCAGAGGACCATCTGAGGGTAACACAAGATGACAAAGGGTGTGGGTGCCCCGTGCATGATATGCGGCAAATTGCATACCATGCCAAACAGGTGAGTAATATAAAAATTCACCCTCCGTACAGTTGTCATGATCAGAGTTGGGTATAACGCGTTACTTTGTAGAGTACTTTGATTACTTTTTGCAGTAACAAGTAACCTAACACGCTAGTTTGCTGTTTGAGTAATCAAATACTTAAGTACATTTTCAAACAAGACATCAGTTACTTCCGTTACTTTTAGAACGCTGGTCCTTCAGCTCCGAAACAGCAACGGCTGTCGTTTGATTCTAATAACGGAAATAATGTTAAACCTATCAGTCTGAAAGAAGCCACGGAGCTTGTGGCTCGCTACGTGGTCGGAGAAATGCTACCGTTGTCTATGGTGGAGTCTAAATAGGTGGAGTAGGACTCACTGACAGACATATTTCAGACTCAGGACTTGCATTATGCCTGGTACACACTACACGCTGATACTCACCAATTATCCCCGGTCATCTTTCACGGCGTGTGTGATGTCATCGGGTTATTCTTGTCCT
>NC_065513.1:7385269-7475473 GCF_006386435.1 Epinephelus moara
TAAAAAGTAAATATATAAACACACAAAGGGATTAATAAATAACGGACCATCTATAATGTAGTTTGTTTCAAATGAAGCTGGGAGCCTCTGCAGCTGTGGTGAGTAAAAGCCCCGCCGCTATTTGTTAATGTTATTACTTTATGTCCGACTGTGAGGAGGTACCATTGTTTGCTAGCTTGATGCTAATGACAGTAACGTTAACTCAGCGGGTTGACAAGGTGCCTCTGCTGTTTCACACCATCATTTCCCCCCTTTTACTCTGTGTGGTAACATCCCTAGAGGAAAGGTTAAAAATGCTGGGGTGTTGTTGTCATACAGTTGTCTACGGCAGCAGATCGTTCTGTGTTTCTACTGGTCAAAGTGACGGCTGTGATGGAAGAATTGGATCTCAGTGAAGGGCAAGTGGTCCATAACTTTAATTTTGGAGACAAAAAATGTAGGCTTAGCACCCTGTGGTCCATTGCCCAATAGGAAATGCAGAATACTCAAAAGTGCTTGAGTTAGGGGCGTCGGTGCCTTAGTGGTAGAGCAGACGCCCCATGTACAAGGCTGTTGCCGCAGCAGCAAGGGTTCGAGTCCAGCCTGTGGCCCTTTGCTGCATGTCATCCCCTCTCTCTCTCCCCCTTTCACACTTAACTGTCTTGTCCATTAAAGGCAAAAAATGCCCAAAAAAAATCTTTAAAAAAAAAAAAAGTGCTTGAGTTACTTTACTCAGGGAGTAACGCAGTAAAGTAATTGGTTACTTTTTAAAAAAGTAACGCAGTAACGTACTATGATTACTTTTAAAGTAACCCTTACCCAACACTGCTCATGATGGGGAAAAGTAGCTATAGAGAAGAAAAAAAAACTGCTTTGTGTACCAGGCTGTAAACATGTTTATTTCTGCTGACTAGCTTAGGGAGCCAGCCTCAAGTGGCTGTTCAAAGAACTGCAGTTTTTGGCACTTCCGTGTTGGCTTCATTTATCAGCCCTGGAGGCTGCTGCTTGGTAGCTAATAAAAGTAGATAATAACTTAGGTTAGACTTGTGTTACTTAGTACTAAATTGCATTAACAGGCAGAACCACTTCTTCACCTTCTATACTTAAAGTATTGAATGAATTGAATTTTATGAATAAAGTTGAAAAAAAATCCTCCTCTGTCAAATTAGATGATTCAAAGTGGGTGTAACCACTTTGTGCAAGTCAAAAAGGTTTATTCTAATTAAATACTATGGGCATGTAAATGCACATCTTACTGAATCGCTATATTCAGTGTCCATGCAAACAGTTCAGTTTGACTCTAATCCAGGGGTCACGTTAACCGGATATTCTCGGTCATTGACCGTTTTTTTACAGCAATGACTGGAAAATCTGAAGGCCGTCGGTCATTTTGACCAGTTGCAATTACCACCCCTGCCCACATGGCAGCGGAGTGCACAGTCAGTGGCTGCCATTTTCACACTGCAGAGAAAAAGTAATTCATCTGCTTCATGTAGCGTTATTGAGCCCTGGACACATGTAGTGCCGCGGAAGTCCTGCGAGTGTACTCGCAGGCGCTTGACTGTCCACACAGGCAGCGCATCTCTCCTGCGCTCTCCACGCCAGTTAAACATGACTTCACTCGTCTGTTCCCGTCAGTACTCGTTTTTTCACTTCAACAGGTCATTTTAAACATGGGTAAGTCCATATTTTAATAATTTTTTATAACGTAATAAGTTAATTACAATTTGTCATTGCATATCCATGTATTGAGCGTGTTGGATAAACACTGAATGAATATGGCATATTGTTCTGACCATTTTATTTATGTAGTTATGTCTGTAGGCTCGGTGACACAAAATTAAAATTGTAATGAAGTGATTAGGGTATTGAAAAATGTGTTCCGTTATGCACTGTTGTGTTATTTTAAATTATAAACACGGTATTTTCTCCTCATGTTCCTCAGTGCGTGCTGTTATTTTATTTTGAAAATTGGCCGGATTCTCTCGTCTTTTCTGTGTCCGACTTCCTGTTTGGTACGATCCGCTCTATCCAGCTTGACAGAAGCGCTCGCGGCTCGCGTGAAAAATAGACTAGACGCCGAACTGAAGTGCTGCCTCCGCGGCCTGTGTGGACAGTCAGATAGGTTAACATGGGCACCGATTGAAAACTGCCTCCGCTGCTGGGCGCTGCGCTTCGGTTCCGCATCCGGTGTGTCCATGTCCTTATTAATGCACACATTATAACTTGCTTGTTGGATTTATTAAAAACGAACGAATGAAAACTAAATATCTTTGAATATCTTAAAGGAAAATTAAAATGACCGGTAAAAATAGATTATGATCGGATTTTTATGACCCTGTCGGTCAAAATGACCAGCGACGAAAAAGTCTAGCGCAACGTCTGCTCTAATCATATTGATTTCAGCTAGACTGAAGAAATATTATCCATGTTACCGCAGCTATTGATTGTGCCAATAATTAGTTGAGGCAATTATTCCACACTCGGGTGTTGTGGAGAATCTCAGGTACGTCAGTTTTCTCTTGCAAGAAGCTTTTACAGGAGAGCTAGTCTGGAGTATTCTCTGTCACCACCAAATTGAGTGCTGCGGCACAGAGTGCACAGTCCCTTAATGGGAAGGAGAAGAGGTGATTAGACTGGTCATGATTGAAGCCAGGGCCATCACACCTCCTGCTCCAGCACTGTTTTCAAACTGCATCACAGGAGCACATTGCTTCTGCCTCAGAATGACCAAAACCATCTGATCCATACACTCACACTGCATCTCTGACCATGTGCCACCAATTACTATTCACGGAATGCTTTTAGGAAAATTCTCTTTGCAAATTGCCCTGTATAAGTAGACATATAGTGTGTCATTTAGGGGGATAGGACAAGGACAGTAACGACAATGTAATATAATATAATATTTTTATAGAGGATTTTTGTTTTGACATTCAAAAAACTACTAGTTCTGGCACTGAGATGACCTTCAAACTATTTCATAATGTGGACAATACTTCTCATATTGTAATGTACGGTGTATCAAGTTGTTTATACGTATAGAGTCCACCTTATGCACATTGCTTTGTGCCACAAAACATTATATTGGAAGAGTTAGTTCAGTCACCTATACCTTTTGTCCCACTGACCCCATTTAAAAATAAAAATAGACGATATGAATACCATAAGCTCAAAAAAGAAAAAAAATACTATGCATACAAAGAATAAAGGAAACACAAACTCAACAGTGTAATCCACCACCGTTCAGCTCATAATGATTATACATAAAAAAGACTTGATGGAGGATAAAGCAACACATAATGTAGATTAATTAAAGCATTAACGAGACATTATGAAAGAAATGTAATAATCTTTTTTCCTGGTCACCCCTGGTCAAAATTTTGTTTACTGTGAATAGTTGAGTAAGTAGAATTTGAACTGAAAAGCATAGAAAGGCAAGATGTTAAAGATGAAACATGCTTTCCAACATTTTAAGCAAGATCAAGGTACTACTACATTTTAATTTGTAAACTTTTAGAGTGAAACAAAGGAAAGGAGCACCATGCAAAGGTCTGAACACCCCAAGACATTTGAGCTCTCAGACAACTTTTAACATGGTCTCAGACCCTAATTAACTTGTTAGGACTATGGCTTGTTCACAGTCATCATTAGGAAAGGCCAGGTGATGCAAATATCAAAGCTTTTTAAGTATAGTGACTTCTGAAACCTTGCCCCAACAATCAACAGCCATGGGCTCCTCTAAACAGCTGCCTAGCACTCTGAAAACTAAAATAACTGATGCTCACAATGCATCAAGAAGTGTTTTCAGGTAGCTTTTTCTTCAGTTTAGAATGTAATTAAGAAACAGGAACTGTGGAGGCCAAGTTGAGGTCTGGAAGACTCTCTGAGAGAGCTGCCTCTAGAATTGTTAGAAAGAGCAGTGCATGCAGAACTGCCCAAGAATCTCACAGAGCTAGAAGCCATTAGCAGAAAGAATGGGCGAAAATCCCCCTTGGAAGAATTGAAAGACTCTTAGCTGGTTAGAAGCTGTGACATTTGCCATAAGGGGGCACTACTAAGTACTGACAATGCAGACTGCCCAAACTTCAGGTTCAAACTGTAAATTAAAAAGTAATATTGCTTAAAATATTGAAGAAATGTGTCATCTTAAATTTTTTGCCTTTTGGAGATCAGTTCATCTTCTACTTACTTCACTACTCACAGTAAATGAAATTTTGTCAATGGGTGCCCAAACATTTGCATGCAACTGTAAAATGAAATAAAAGCATCTGACTGTAGCACCTCCTGCCTCTCATAAACTATAAGCGTTTGTTGTTGTTTGAACACACATCAGCCATTGTGCTGGCAGATCAGGAAAATGTTTATATGCGTTGTTTCTAATAGGTGGAATGTCTGACTAACAATGTCGGCCTGCTAATAGCAATATATCCACCCACAACACCCACTCCTGCAACAGCTCATTCACTCTGCTGCCTTCTGGCAAGCAATACGGAAGTATCCACTGTTGTTACACTAGACTACAGAGCAGCTTCTGTCCTCAAGCTGTGAGACTCCTTTTGTTTCTTGTGTAACAAAAAGAGACTAAACTTGCATTTCATTGAGCAAACAAATTAATTAATACACAAATTAATGAACCTGGAACATAACAGGAGTGTTGATTTGGAAAACTCTCATGGGCTTCTCTATGGCCATAGGAAAATAAAAAGAATAAAATAAAATAAGTTTAAATAAAATAAAATAAAATAAAACACTGCATGAATAGCAACATACTCAACCATGATTTATTCAATTGTTCTTAATTTGATTACTGTGTGACTATGTTAATTCAAAGCTGCCCTAATCAGTTTTCTGCCACGTGGGAGCAGCACAGCAAGCTGAAAACACAACATTTGACATATTTTAACCCTAGAAAGTTTGCAAACATATTCCTGTTTACACCTCCAGTAAACATGGAGCAACCACTGGTCAACATTAGCATTCGTTTGGAGCTGTTTTTCTGTTCTCCTTATCAATGCAAATCATTCTCTTCACTCTCCCATTCACTGTCCTGTCTTGTTTGGTTTCCACCAAGTTGATTAAAATAGAGTTTGTGGGCCAGAAAACCAAATTAATGACCTACAAAAGGCTAAAAAGCTCTGCAGAGCTGAGGGGAATAGCAGAGTTCATAATAATTTGGGTTTGTCCATTTTACGTGAAGTCTTTGCATTTTAGAAGTTGGGAGCAGACAATTTCTGATATTATTGGTAGACAATTTACTTATTTGATTTTAGCTCATTAACTCAAAAATGAGTGCTATTAAATCAATTGATTGTGTTATCTTGGCAACAGTACTTGTTTTACCTCCCTAAGTACCATCCAGAGGACAAAGGAAATATGTTAAATTATGTATTTCTAAGGGCACACATTCATATTTTGAGAGTTTTTTTCCCCACTTAATAGGCTCTGTGGCAAGGAAAACAAATAACAGCTCACTTTTGTCCACATGAAATTAAAATCACCTAAAAGGCTACAGGGGTTTGACAGCCATTTTCAGTCAAAGTGAGCCTCCCATAATACACAACCATTTGATGCAATGATAAAATAGAAATATTACTGATTGAAATTATTCTCAATTTGTCATTTGTCGCATTTAATTCAAACCACTCTTTCACAAAATGAGGCTTTAATTAAATCTCAACTTCCAAAGCCACTGTTGGAGATTTTTTTGAGCTATCACAAATTGATACAGATGAGAATCTAACAAATTTGAAATGATAGATTCACACAAAAAGGCTCTTTATAAATAGGAGGACTCGCGGGGTAACTTAGCTCTGTAATTGTCACACAAGCAAGCAGTTCCAGTAGACATGATTCATAAAACAGACAGCTTGTCACAGCTGGTGTGTGGGGCAACAGGGATTGGACCAAAATGCCGACAGAGGAGGCACAGAATGAATCAGTGCTTTATTGGAGAAACAAGAGAATGGATGGGCTTAAGAATCTCCATGGATGCGAAGCATGTGGGTGATTGGGTGATGCAGTTTTACCACTCATTTTGAATGTTATGACTCTATTAAAAAGGCATTAGTAGTGGTTATCAGCATCATAGATCTAGGTTCGAATCAATCAGCAGTGTTTGGGGCTGAAAAATGAAGCCAACGCCTAAATGTGAAAACTACAATTCCTAGAATGGCCACTTGAGGCTGGCTGAAAAAGCAAGTCCATCCCTGTAGACCCCCAGGTTAACATGTTTATAGCCTCGTAGAAAAGACTTTGGTCTCTATAGCTAATTTCAACATTCATGACAATAGGGGTAAATTTTTGTTTACATTTCATTAAAGCTCAAAGTTACAGTACATGCATTTAATGACAGGCTGTCTACTAGGCGTCACCACAGTGCATGACTTAGATCCATCCCTTGCTCCTTCACAGCTCCACCCTCTTGACCAAATATGGTCACCTTTGGCTCCAAAAAAACACAAGATGGTGACATGTGAAATACCAAACTTGAGACTTCAAAATGGGAGTCCATAAACCAATGGGTGACATTACGGTAGCTATATTGATTATTTTTGTACTATGTTTACATGGTTCCTGCTACACTGACTGGCACAACAATGCTATGGTTAAGTTTAGGCACAAAAACCACTTGATTATGGTTAACAGTGATGACAAAGACATGGCTTAAATCGCCATAAAAAATATTGGCAGTGTGCATTTATGCAAACCACGTATACCTTACAGGTTCACAATGTCCTGATTTCAACCTTCGTTCAAAATATTTGGGGAGTTTATAATCTTTAGACATATGTTTAGAGTGTGACAAACCTCAAAACCATTGTTGACAATTTTTTTAAGTGTCTGTGGTGGCCATCTTTGACTTTCAAAATGGCGACCACCCATAACCTGTTTTTAGCTGGATCCCTCATGATAAATCAAATTGGTGTTGAGTAGGGCTGTACCCAAATATTCGGATATTCTAATTTTCGTTTCTATGGGTAGGTATTTGTTTGGTATTCGATATTCGTTTTTTATTTACTTTTTTTTTTTTTTTTTTACATTTTTTTTTGGTGCTAAATGTAGTCTTTTTGTTGCTGGTAAATGTAGGTTATCAATAAAAATCAAAACTTTTAAATTGCATTGTTAAAAATGTGAAAATACAGTATCCTACCAACTGAGCTTATGCACACGGCACGCTTGAGCGCATCCGTCTGAGGCTGTGGATCAATGCCAAGTTTTACCACTTTATCACTATTCCCTCTAACTTGTAGCTGTTTTTTCGTTATCTTTTGAATTTAATATGAATTATGGAACCGTTTTTGTCAACGTTTGTTTCCCCCGTTTTGTACAATAAATTATTGTTTAAAGTTTCAACAAGTTTCTTTTGGAGTGCGTGACACAAGTGTGTTTTGAAAACGACCGCGGACTGTCACCTGCTCAACGCATCAGTACCTTCGGATGCCATGACAGTAATAGCCAATAATGTCAAAATATCATTTACAGACCGATTTAACAGACGATCACTGCTGCCCGACCCGCAGGTCCATTTGCGGGTCCCGCGGGTTACGGGTCGACCCGCGCATCACTACTCAGCTCAGTCTATAAAGGCTGTACACAACAGTAAGGCTATAGACATTATATTCTATTCAGGCCGGCAGAACCAGCAGCGCATCGGCTCTACAGTGCACGGCACTGCTGATTAACCATTTTATTGCAGCACAGAGTGTCTGCCAGCAACCAATTACTTGCAGAGGCTTCCTACAACTTGTTTCAACGGTTCCGATTTAATCAGAAGACAAATTAAAGAGGATGACTAGCCAATGTGAAAATCAAAAGAAAGCATAGAATAATGTACTGAAGGAGACTGTTGTGCCATCACATTTTTTTGTGGTTTGAGAGCAAAGATCCGGTCGCCGCTGTGCAAAACTCCACAATACAATTAGGTCCGAAAAAACCCCGGAAACCAACAGCAAAAATAACCTGAGTGGTCAGTGTTAAGCACTGGTTGACATACCTAGCTAATGTTAAACACAATAAGTTATTTAGCAGGGGTCAGTTGAGAACTCACTTAATAGTTAAGACATAGGCATGGACAGACAGCGTCATTCAGCCACGTGACATTTTATCTATTGACCTGACAGAGCAGAAAACTGTGGCAAGAGAAGGGGAGGAGGTGTGTGCTTAATGCTAAATAAGGACTCGTGTGACAATATGAATGTGAGGTGTTGTCCTGTTCCTGCTCGCCCTGCACCACAAGGATCTGGATCACTGCCATAAGCCATTCAGAGGTGGCTGGAGAGTAGTGCTGCCTGTGTATGGGAGGATTGACTATGCATCTGTCTTGTTGAGGTTGAGATATGTAAACATACTTCAATGCATCCCCCACTGATGCAAGAGATGGAGCCAATCAGAGGATAGAGCACGTTCCAGGACACCTCCGTCAATGTCATCAATGAATTCACTAAGTCTGTGGCGGATTTCATTTAAAAAACAACAGAACCAACTGTACCCAAAACTACAGTTAAATCATTCCACAACCAGAAACCATGGATTAACAGAACCACCCGGGATGCCATAAACACACGCACTGATCGCACAAAGCGCAAATGATGTTGAGGAAGTTGACACCTTAATGATCTGCCTTGCTGTATCAACAGCAACAACAACAACAAAAAACTCTGCATATGCTCAACTTGCTTTCTTCTCCTCTGACACAGATATCCTGATTTTGGCATTAGCTAACTAGGACATTCTGGGATATTGTAGGTCCAGAAAAGACAAAAGTATTATCTGCACTCTGTGCATTCTCTGTTGCTGACAATACTGGAAGGTCTGCAAGAATTGGTATAAGCTCACACTACACAACTTTCAAAGTCTGGCGATCGCTGCATTGTTCACACTACACAACTTGCTGTCTTGTAACTGCAAGTCTTGAAGTCATTATGGTTTCCACACTAACTGACCAGAAAAAAGGGGTCACACACTAAAAGATCCTCTACCAAGAGGAATCCCAGATGAATAGGCCTATGTCTTGTGATGCACGTTTCAACTCCCTGGTGCTTACAAGTATCACCGGTTAACAACTTACAGAAACATTACAGGTATGCAATAGTGGGCATCTCTCCCCACCATTTCCCCCAGCTCATTTTGAAATTTAGTGAACGTTGTTTGTTACTTATTTTGCTGCTCATGTTTATCTGCTAGCTTAATGTCTGATATCAACCCAGTCAGAGATCATGTCAGTTGTTGCCAGATCTCACAAGAGTGTGTTGCCAAGTCAGACTTTTATGTCAGTATGTTTAGAAGGGTTAGGGCTTGTGAAAAATGGGTCCAGTACTTACTTTAGTGACCATGAGGTAATCTGTACTCACGTTCACTTTTTCCACTGCAAGGAATAGACTCCGCCGCTAGTCTCTCAGAGGGGCATGGCAGTGGTGAAACTCACTTGACACAGATACAGAAGGGAAAATCTTGAGTGAGCCATCTGGATTTATCAATGGTCTCTGCTCTCTCTCTCTTTCCCTCTCAAGCACACAAACACACTTTTGACAGCACCACAGGGCTCAGTCCTTGTCTGCATTGCACTGGTGAGTTTTCACCTCACATCTTTGAACAGTCTTTAAATCACATATCGACATAATAGTCTTTCAAATCACATATCAAAAACTTTGTCTCCAAGCTGAAGGTTAAATTGGGCTTCTTTTTTAGAAATAAATCTAACTTCTCCCTTCAAGCACAGAGACACTTGATATTTTTTACACTTTGATTTTTTTTTTTTTTTTTTATTACCTCTGCTGGATTATGGTGATTTGCTTCTCACGAATGCCCCTGACCAGTGTCCAAAGAGGTTAGACACTCTGTACCATTGTGTTTTGCGCTTTATTACTGGTTGTGACAATCGCATACACCACTGTACTCCATAAGCCAGTGCTAAATGGCCATCTTTGCATGTCCGCAGGCTCTTGTGTTGGTTGGTTTGCATATATAATTCCATTCTTGACCTGGTTCCATCTTTTCTTTCTATATACATGTGCAGAAACCAAAATCAATATGACCTTCGTTCTCATAATATTCTTCAAATGCTGGTTCCAAGGGTGAGAACAGAACACGGCAAAAAAGCTTTTAAATATGCTGCCCCTTTGACCTGAAATAATTTAAAGTAGGATCTGAAATTGGCAGAGCTGATCACTGTGGGGGAAGTCAATTTTAAAGGATCGGGAAATTAGCTCTTATAGTCAATGTGACTGTTCCTAATTAATTTTAAAATTGTACTCACATCATATTTGTTCTTGTCCTGGACCTTGTATTTCATGTTAAATGCATACTATGGTTTGCCCCTGTATGTCAAGAGACTCACAATGCACTGAACTTTGCTTTTGCAGTAAACATTGTGTGAATGATGTGGACTCAAGATCTTAAAACCAGTGTTAAGATGACAGTGATACTGAGGGTAAAGAATGAAATTTTGAGTTTACAGAGAATCACTTAAACTAGAATTACCACCTTGTGGCTGTATGCCTCCGCACACCAGTCAAGTTTCAGTTACAGTTTCCATCCATATGAAAACATGGATGCTTCACACACAGAAGATTTATATAATCAGCACAGTTTCAAGATTAGAGTCACCAATTCAGTATCTGACCAAATGTCTCCCCTTCTGTCCCTGTGATTTATGGCATTGAATAATGTCCAGAAAGTCTTTTTGCAGAGCATTATGATGTCACAGTAAAGTTGACCTTTGACACTTGGGATATAAAATGTCATCACTTCATCATTTTATCCTATCAGACATTTGTGTGAAATGTTAGCATAGGGATTCTTGAGTTACAGCCAAACACGTGAGGTCACAGTGGCCTTGACCTTTGACCCTCCACCACCAAATTCAATTAATTCATATCCAAGTAATTGTTCTTAGTTTATGTGAATAAATAAAATGTATGTTTATCCACCCAAAATAAACACCTGCACAGCTTGGAACCTGACATTTAAAAAAGGTGTTTTAATCATCCTCCCTTTTTAAAATCCAAAATGGCCACCATAAGGAGTTTGAAATTGACATTAGTTTTCAAATTCCTTGTGTTCTACCGATTCCAAAATTGTATAGTTTATCAACTCCCCAAGAATTTTGAACAAAAATACATAAGGAACTCGACTAAAACCTCTGTTTGGGGCCAGAATGGGGGCCTCAATGTCCCACTAACCTGTGTTGTTTATTAGTCTGCAGCTTGGAAGCCATCCCCCATCCACCATCCCATCCACCTCTAGATGATAAAGTCAGCTCATATGCATGTCGCCACATAATAACAAACACAGCCATAGGTGATAACGGCATTTTGCGCCAGCTAGTCAGTGTGGCAGGGGCGCTCTAACCTATATCTACGACTCTGATAACCAACACTATTATATAAGGTGATAATATTAAAACTGGGTGACCAGGCAGTGGGGAAAGGAGAAAAGGTCCGAGGACATCTGGTGGATGTAAGGCAACGGGAGGGGAGGGAGGGGCCTGGGGAATGGAGAATGTGGCTGAAGAGGAGGCACAGAGGACTGGCTGTGACACAGCTGTCGTACTGTAGAGCAACATATATCTGGCACATTAACTGACAGAGACTTTTATGCTCTTCAAACAAGAAGCCAACAAATCGTAGCTCCCTACTGTATACAGCAGGGCATTCTGCTTCTGTAGTAATAACCATTTCTCAGGCCTCTGCTCAGAAACCACTCCTCACCCTTTAATTAGCACTCCTCCAGGTCACCCAAGCTCATCTGAATATATGCAAATATAAGCAATTTTCTGAAGTATCTTCTTGCTCCCCTGCTGTACCAACATTTAAAACATCAGGAATAAATCAGCTCCTGAGCTTTTGGATGGATAACCCATCAGCGGAGCCCCATTCAAATCTGCAGAGCTGGGCAGAACTGCAGTCAGGGGCACGAGCATTGGCTGTGTGAAGCTGCTTATGCTGCAGTTTTAGCTATAGAGCTGCTATAAGATGTTTGGATGAATCCTAAGGTGGCAGCGGGAACATCGATTTCCAGTTCCTTCTTCCCTTTTATCCAGAAAACTGTCCAGCCATGAAGCAATTCCACCCTTGTTAGAGTAACACTGGTCTGCCTCAGTGGAACATTGATCCAGTGAGAAGAGTGGACTCAAGGATAGTGTCTAATTGTTTAGGAAATTACCATGACAACCTGTAAAATCTAATGAATGTCTGTTGGATGGATCCAGGTCATGGGTGGAGCTCTGCGTGAACAATGTCTTATTTATATAAGTAAACCTATCAGGTTCTGTATGCCACATTCAGGGCATTAATAAAGAGGAAAGCCATTATTTGCTACATAAAAAGACAATGAAGAAATGGCATCCTGAGCAGAGAATAGAGTCACACTCCCTCTGTGTGTGCTGTAATCCGAGCTTCTCTGTTTTTCGTTTTGGAGCCAGGCCTCCTGCACGTGCATGTTAGTGCATATTAGCGCCTCTGCACTGCACTCATATGGCAAATACCACTGATAACAGTATCTCTACCCACGGTGGTAGGATGGCATTGTCATAGAAGTGTAATGCCCACACTATGCTACAAACGCCAGCAGTGCATCAAGGCGCTGGGCGTCTATACTGCGCTGAGCACTGCATACTTTCCGGGGTTTTTTTTGTGTGTTTGTTTGTTTTTTCTTAGCTCCAAGAGTTGATATTCTGTATCACAGTGACCAGATGCAACCAAATAACTTAAGCTGAAACAAAGTTCCAATGCGCTCTCAAGCACTCCCAGTTTCGGCTGGTTAAAAAAATGCTTTGGTGGACATTGTCCTTAGCTTTGTTAACACTGTTGCTGCTTTTTGCACTGTTAGCAACTCTGTGTTTGCTTGTGGTGTCAGGGGTGAGAGTCATGTGCAGGCAATCCTGGCCCAGACTCTCAATGTTGCATATTGCACCTTTAAAGGGGACCTATTGTGGGGGTTTTTCAAATTTTGTGTATTATAGGCTATATAGTGTTACACTACATGATGTTGAATATTAAATGTGACCAAAGTTTCAAATAATGACATTAAAGTATGCAGAAGTAATCCCTGTGAACAGGTATGATATCATAGTGTGCTGGATTTCTTTACATGGTCATCTGCTTGGCATGCTACGGCAAGTGTTTTCATTATGTAGCTTACACTGTTAAATGAAGCTACATACTAATGTCAGGATAACATGTACTCTGGTTGCCAATGCTGTACATTTCTCCCTGATTTCGAATCATATTCCTGCTAGAACATGTTTGGTTGCGTTTAGAAGGTTTTATGGGTGATTTTTTAGAAAGCACCGCTATTCTCTGTTACAGTTATTCCCCAGCTGAGGTAGGCTACACTGCTAATGTACATGTAGCTACATGCTAATTTCAGGGTAGAAAGTGCTAGTATTCTCTGTTACAGTCATTTTTTGGATACAATGACGGTGCAGAGATTCCAAGATGCAGATGATCCTGGAGGGGTGAGCAATCAGAGCAGACTGGGCTTTTCAAGAGGAGGGCTAGACACGTACTAAAGGGGGTGAATTCAGGTATTACAGCACACAAGGTATGAGGAAAAGTGTTTTTGGAGAAACCTAAAATACAGGTATACACAAGAGCCTCAAAATGAGCATAGTAGGTCCTCTTCAAGACCTAGTTCCACTGCCATTATGTTTTACCCACTAGCTTCCTCAAAACTGTGCTGAGCAGCCCGGTAAAACAACTTACTCTTATAGTTAATGTCTCCCTCCAATCTGGCACTTTTCCAAGTGCTTTGAAAACTGCAGTTATTAGCCTGTCCTAAAGAAGTGCAGTCTTGATGCCACTGTACTTAACGACTATTGGCCTATTTAAAACTTACAGTTTTTAAGTTACAGAAAAAGCAACGTGGCAACTTTTTTTAAGCTAAACAACTGCTTTGATATTTTTCAGTCAGGTTTTCAGCCCCATCACAGCACTGGGACTGCACTCATAAAGATAATGAATGACATTTGCCTTTCTGCTATTGACACAGTGGACCATTCCTTTTTGTTACAAAGACCAGAAAACTGTGTTATACACTGGAACTTTTCTTAAATAGTTCAAGTGATGACAGAAAGTACTTTGTCTCGATGCGTAACTAATAGTCAGAGTAGATGGTTGTAACATGTGCGGTCTCACAGGGATCTATTTTGGGACCCCTCTTGTTTAATCTCTACACGCTTCTATAAGGCCAAATCATACAAAGTAATAAAGTAGCCTACCATAATTATGCAGATGACACGCAAGTATACATATATCGCTTTCACCAGGTGATTATGGGTCTATAGAATGTCTATGCCACTGTATTGAGCAAATCAATGATTGGATACATCAAAATTTTCTCCAACTTAATAGAGATAAGGCCGGCATACAAAGACAGAGTGTTAGCTCTCATCTTGAGGCACTCTGTCTACTTACTAAGAGTCACGCAATAAACCTTGGTGTTATCCTGGACTCAGATTTAAATTTCCACAGCTACATCAAATCTGTAAAGTCATCTGCCTACTACCATCTAAAAAATAGTGCTAGAGTCAGAGGTATAATGTCAAAGCAAGACCTTGCAAGGCTCACCCATGCCTTTTATTTCCAGTAGGTTAGATTACTGCAATGTTCTGTCTATAGGCCTTCAACTTCACAGAACCATTCAGAGCATGCCAAGCCAGAAGCAGCTGATTCTTCTGGGGGACTTTAATGCCAGAGTGGGCGCTGACTCTGGATCGTGGCCGACTGGCTGTCTTGGGCAATTCGGGGTCGGTAGCCTAAACGAAAATGGTCAGCAGCACCTGCTCGAGTTATGCACTAAAAAACAACATGTGCATTACTAACACCTTCTTCCGGACAAAACCGCAGCACAAGGTCTCCTGGCGACATCCACACTCCAAGCATTGGCACCAGCTAGATCTTATCATCACCAGACAGAGCCACCTCAAAAATGTGCTACTCACACGGTCCTTCCAGAGCGCCGACTGTGATACTGACCATTCCTTGGTATGATGCAGCATCCCATTGAAACCCAAGAAGATTCCCCATGCCCAGCCACCAGGGAGGGTGCGTATAAATGTCAACAATACAAAGCACCCTGAGAAAGCGGAAGAGTTCAAAAAGGCACTGGAAAAGGCCCTCACCACCAAGCAGCCAGAAGGTAATGCTCAGCAAAGACGGATCTACTTGAGGGACACATTGCACAGCATAGCACCGCAGGTGTTCGGAAAGAAGAAATGCCTGTCTCAGGACTGGTTTGAGACCCACTCAGGCAAACTCAGTCCTGTGATGGAAGAAAAGCGTGCTGCTTTGCTCCAATACAAACTATGCCCCGCCCAGTCCTCACTGCAAGCTTAACAGAGAGCAAGGAGCATAGCCCAGAAAACAGCTAGGCACTGTGCAAATGCTTACTTTCTGCAGATCTGCGAGAACATTCAAGCAGCAGCTGACGCAGGCAACATCCGCAGGGTCTACGATGGCATAAAGACAGCTATCGGTCCTACGCTGCAGAAAACCACACCCTTTAAGTCTCTAACAGGAGAGATCATCAGAGACAAGGGGAAGCAAATGGAGAGATGGGTGTAACACTATTCAGATCTTTACTCCAGGGAGAGCACCATCTCTGATTCTACAATGGAGGCAATCGACAGCCTGCCGATCATGGAAGAGCTAGATGAAATGCCATCCCTGGAGGAACTACGCAAAGCCATCGATCGTCTACCTTCTAGAAAGGCTCCAGGCCTAAATAGAATCCCGCCTGAAGAACGATGCATGCATCCTCAGCATTCTGCTGTATGGGAGTGAGTCTTGGATTACATACTCAAGGCAAGAAAGACGTCTCCATGCATTTCACATGCGTAACCTACAATGCATCCTTAACATCCGATTGCTAGCTCATGTGATGAATGAGAAAGTCCTCAAACAGGCTCAGTCCAACCTCTATACCATGTTGCACCAGCGGCATCTTAGATGGCGTGGCCATGTCCACCGCATAGCAGACGGGAGGATCCCCAAGGACCTGCTTTATGGAGAGCTTGCCACTGGCACCAGGCCAGCGAGCCGCCCCCACCTGCGATTCAAAGATGTTCGCAAGCAGGACATGAAGTCCATGGGCATAAGAGGAGACAACTGGGAGGACAGTGCCAATGACCATGCCAGCTGGAGACAGGAGGTTTGGAAAGGAATCCAGAAGAGTGAAACTGTGCTGAGTCAAGCAGCAACAGAAAAAAGAGCATGGTGAAAAGCACCCAAATCAGCAGGCAACAGTGTATTCAAGTGTAATCACTGCCAGAGAGTCTGCCATTCGAGGGTGGGACTTATTAGCCATACGAAGCACTGCTCCCTTAGCACCACCTGATCCAATTCAAATGCGCATGTGCCATGGTCTCTCGAGACTGAAGGCCGCTACTACTACTAGGCCTTTCAAAACAAGCTGTTTGACAACTTCAGCTCATTTAGAATGCTGCTGCTAGGGTCCTGACAAAAACTAGGAAATATGGCCACATTACTCCAGTTGTAAAAACCTTACACTGGCTACCTGTCATTCAGAGAACTGATTTCAAAATCTTGCTGCTTGTGTATAAATTACTCTATGGCTCAGCGCCTGAATATATCTAGGGCTGTAGTCAACCAAAGAAAATCTTGGTCGACTAGTCGCACATAATCTTCAACTAATCGATTAGTCGTGGGAAGAAAAAAAATCTGCACGTTATTTTTACTTCTGCGGTGTTGTGTCTGTGTCACTCTGCAGTTACACCTCCAAAACACTAGTCAGCAGTGGAGGACTGTGTTAAGTGCTGTAAAGTTTAGCTCAAATCAAACTTTATTTATATAGTTGATTCAAAACNCATTGTATAAACTAGCCTAGCGTCTAGCAATCTTTTCCTCTTCTCATATAAAACCAGGGACAACAGCAACATGTAACAAAGGTAACGGCACATAGTTTGGCTCCATTACAGCTCACAACATTCACCGACAAAACAACTGTCTTATACTAAACACGTTTTCCAAGCAAAGACAACATGCTAACGTTATTAGCGCCAGCCTATGGTATTTTACATTGTATACATTAGGGACGAGCAGAGATTTCCTCTGCTCATATGAAGCCAGGATAAATCCCGAAGTATAAATCCCTAAAGGATAAATCACACACAAGACTTAAAATGCTATTTTAGTGGAGGCTTTACTGTTTTCACAATTTATTGTTTCTTATATGTGAGTAAGTAAATACAAGCTTTGTTTCCACTGAGGGAAATGGTTTCAGCTTACAGAAACAGACAGGAGGTCTGCGTCACCGTGACACTGAGTGTGATGGTGGGCGAGTTCAACTTTCTGTCGGGGGTGTTTTTAAAACACCCCCATTTTCACAGGTAACTTAGCCTGTCCCCCCGCTGTAGGAAATAAAGGATTAATCCTTGAAAGCTGTTGATGTAGCAATTTTCTCCTTATGAAAGTAACACAGCGATTATTCGACTAATGAGAATTTGGTCGGACGAGAGCATAGCGACCAAATAATCGACTAGTCGACCAGGAGACTACAGCCCTAAATATTTCTCTGAAATGCTTGTGACATACGAACCTTCTAGGACAAACGAGAACATCTGGAGCTGGACCACTGACCGTTCCAAGAGTTAGAACAAAACATGGTGAAGCAGCAATTGAATAACCTCCCAGATGATGTTAGACAAGCCCTGACTCTGAACACTTTTAAGTCAAAGCTAAAAACATTCCTTTTTTACACTGCCTATTCCACTCTGTAATGAAAATTATTTTAAACTCAATTTTAAATTATCTTTCTATCTTTGCACCACTTGTCTGCACTTTTGCTATTTTTAATGGTGTTTTTTTTTGAAATTGTAAATCATTTAGTAACAAAGTTGATCGTTTATATCTTTTTTTCTCTTTACTCTTTTATTGTAAATCTGTTTCCTTTATTATGTTTTATATTTTATTCCTCTGCAAAGCACTCTGAATTGCCCTGGTGTATGAAATATGCTCTACAAATAAAGCTGCCTTGCCTTGCCTTGACTGTTGCCCTGTAGAGACCCAATTCATTAAAACACACTTGTAAAAGGGGGAGTCATCACAAACAGGACTCTTGATTTATAGTGGTCCTTAACGAGACTTTGGAAACTAAGCTATAAGAAGCTGCTGATAATACAAACAACAATGTTGCTTTCCAAAATGCTATATAGCTATTTTAGACTTTATTGTTTCATATTTCTTAAACAGAAAATGCAATGCAATAATACAACCATTTTCTGAAAAAATAAATAAATAAATGGTCCAGGCAGTCAAGTCAGTGGCTACACTAACATGGCACTGCATTCCCTGCAACATATTTCAAAGGCACCTTTTCAATCATGGCGATGTGCTCCAGCCATCAGTGCTCTACTCACTCTTGCTTCTGTTCATGTGGTATTTTAAAGACCCACATCCACTCTGGCATCCTCCTTGTGGCTCTGAATCTACATTTGCTTATTTGTGATTATTATTGTCACTCCCTGCTTCCTACTGGGCTGAGCTCTGTGTTCTTTAGTGGAAAGTCTTGAGGTCAGAGTGAGTTTCAGAACAGAGATTGATGGTATTGTTAAGCAAACAATACTTAAACATTGCTGCAATTATGTCATATTTATGAGTAGGAGTTGACTATACGGTTTGTTTTACTTTCCTGCTGTATTGTAAGCAGGCTTAGTTTTAGCAAGCTTTTTATTTCTAAAAAAGAGATCAGTATGTAATGGTGAATAGTGATTTATGGTAAAAGCATGGTCGCGGGTGTATTTTTCAGATGAGTCAGCGTGAGTAAACCTTCTCTCGGGGAGCAGCCAGAGTCACAGGCCTGTGGTGGGATGAGTCTCTCTTCTAAAATGTCACAGCACCAAAGGTCATGATGACTGTCCTCCGAGAACAATATTCCAGTCCTGAACTGAATGCTGTCAGACATGAGCTGAGGGGTCGATTACAAAAACTATCATCCTGAAAAATAAATTATTTTGAATATGACAGATGCAATTTCAAAAACCTGCAGCAGTATCTTTGCTTTCAGAGTTTTCTCTGAAAATACTTCCTTTAAAAGTCTGCACCGCACTTATCTGTCTATTCTTCAGATCTTTTTATTCATTTTCGACTGTACAATGCATCACATCTACAGCCGCTGCCTCCTATACTGGACCTTTTCTTCTCTTGCACCAACACCACACACATTGTTCTTACCGTCCTCTCCTCCATGCCATGTCCTTGCCACTGGTTGGCCTCCTGGCTGTCAGGTGGCGGGGAGACACTCCGTCCCTGAGGGTCCACCCAACTGTACACATGGTTGGTGATGTAGCCTCCAGGGATCCGACCCATGGAACACACTGAAATGGACAGCTTCTTGCATCCCTTAAGCACCTGCATCATGAGAGGATGGGGAGGTTATGAAAGTGCTGCATTTGGTAGACCTCATGACCCCACACAACAATGCTTTTAAGGCCAAATAAACATGACAAATACATATGGCATTTGTGGCAGAGAATCTTGGCCTTGTACACAAGGGTATCATAGTCCAGACACCAGAGGAATATATGGCATTGTACATGTCTGCAAACGACGAGTACTTTACATTTGTAAGTTTCATAAGTATCATATCAACGATTCTAAAGTGATGTATGAACTGACTTTGTGATTTTGATGCTGTGTCAGCTATGCAAGATGTCTGCCAAGCTGCAGACCACTGTTCAAGACCAACAAACAACAAAACTGATGTATTTCAGCAAGTCATTGCTGTATTTAATGCAGCTTTTTAGGCACCAAACATTAGCTTTTTTCAGACCCATTACTGTTGTTCTAGCAGGTTTTTAGCCCCACAAACGTGGGTGCTTTATAGCGTCCCATGGCTCTTTTTCCAGCAGCTTTTTTAACCCCCAGACATGTTTCTTCTAAGAAAAACGTGTCTGTTTTTTCTGCAGTTTTCAGCCCACAAATGTGGGTGTTCTTTGGGGACTGGTCGCTGTTTTTACTGCAGCTTTTAGCCTCTCCAAATTGATGTTTTTTAACAACCCGGAGCTCTTTTTCCAGCAGCTTTTAAGTTAACCACAGTGCTGTTTAAATGTAAAGTTTCAATGTATCCGCTAAATAATAACTTGCAAATGTAATATATCTGTGTTCTGCAAAAACTCCCAAAGCCAGCATTTTATCTGACGATTGGGTTGCTTTACTGCTGTCTACCCCTGTCAGCTTTGCTATTTTAACCACTGATGCTCCCTTGCTTTGTGCATCTGCTGTCACATCATTTAGTTGTTTTATGAGAGAGGGGCAGAATTAGCGGAGGCTTTGAGGCCACAGAGCTGACTATCACTGTGAGTCACACAGGCGCCTGCTGAAACACAGCAAGGACCACCAGAAAACAAAGAGAACGAAGGCCAGAGTCAGATTTTATATGGATGAGATTCCTCTCCTACATTAAAAAAAAAGTGAAAAAATATTCATAAATGTATAACTAAACAATTGTGTGATTACAGACGAGCGGACACGTTAATAACTGTTATAGTGCAGTCTTAAATCACTTACTGTTATGATGTTTGCTTAAGCTGTGTTACTGCGTTAAGTTTTGTCTGCTCATTTCAAGTGAAACCCAGACAGAATGTTGTGTTTGTGTCCCACAGTTTCAGAGGCTCTCTTTTTCCCTTTTGTTTTAAATCTGTCTTATCCAATAGAGACACATTTTTCACACGTTTCATTGTCTCCCACGTTTCCAAACAATGTGGCTCAAAAACAAAGGGTCTGAAGGCTGTATCTTTGCACTATTTTTAGTCAGTGTGATGTTTATCTGAAAACAACTGCTCAGATTCCTGCCTATCAGCATCACCGTGAACACATTTGGCAGTTTCTGAGACATGAAAGCTGCTTACTTTTTGCATTTTTCTCTCAGTTTCTTTCACTGTATCTTGTGTTACCTTGTATTCATGTTTTGGGCTCTTTTCTGACTCTCTGGTCCATGGGAGCAAGCAATAAGTGGGACTTGCTGGGGACACTACAACACAACTTCAGTATTTAAATCTGGCTCAAGAGGCAGCTGGAGCAGGGGTCAGATGGTTCTGCTGCGCAATGGTCCCTGCAGACATCAGGGCAATGTGCCACCGTTTTTAGATTTTCTTTCTTATTTTCCGCAACTGCCGTTGGGGTTTCACTGTCCCAGAAACCAAGACAATAATCTTGGATTACTCACATAGTCCTGGCTAGATTTAAATGGTGTTGGATGCAGCTGTCATTTAGTGTTTTATGTGATTTATGAAGTCTGTCTAATCGTGATTTTTCTCTTGGCAAGGATGCCAGAATTGTGCATCACCACTTGCCTGATCACTGACCCATTGGTGATCCTAGAATCTGGGTAGGCCCTGGCAAAGAAGCTCCCCCTCACGCCTCACGACGTTCCGACAGAAAGTGGAGCATGTATGATTTTCTTTTGTCGTTCACAACTGCTCCCGTCACAGCCGCCACTTTGACCAATATAAACACATAGCGATAAGCTGCCATAGACGACTGTATGACAACAACACCCCAGGGTGTTTGATATTTTCTCTAGGAACGTCACCACACAGAGTAAAAAGGGGAAAATGATGGCGTGAAACAGCAGAGGCACTTTATTAACCTGCTGAGTAACGTTAACTTACTGCCATTAGCATCAAGCTAGCAAACAATGTTACTTTTTCATAATGGAGACGGACATAAAGTAATAACATTAACAAATAGTGGCGGGGCTTTTACTCACCACAACTGCAGAGGCTACCAGCTTCATTTGAAACAGACTACATTATAAACAGGCCGTTATTATTTCTCTGTATCTTTATATTTTTACTTTTTATCCGCTCCCGTTTGCCTTGATGAAGTTAATATATCGAGCCAGCGTTCCAAACTCAACGCTTCCGGTGTCTGTTTCAAATTAAAAGCCCCTTTTAACTTCGGTTACAGAATCCCATAATTTTCTAAATAGGCTTTTATTGTGAAACATTTGTAGGAACTTGGTTGTGGAGGATTCAGTGACTTTTATGTGCGTATGGTATTTCAAATGTAGCTCCTGCCATCTGCTGGCACTTTTTTACATTACCATAATAACATTTCAGTTGGCACATGAATAGACACTGACTGAAATAATAGTAAAAGTAATAGAGATAGGACAAGAATAACGATTAGTGTGGACCTTCGTGTAGTGTGTCATATCTGTCGGCCAAGTCATGGCACGATTTTATGACTCCACAATCGCCTGATGTGACATAGTGACTTTTGGAACAGACAGAAGTGTAGTGTGATCCAGGCATACAAGTGTAAAGTTCTGTTAGGTCAAGATAAAAGCGTTTAATTATTCTGTCGTATTTCTTCATTTAGTTTTACCAAGTAGCACCTATACTGAGTGTTAATTTTCGTTGACGAAAACTATGATAAAAAAAAAAAATCGTCAACAACTTTGAAAACGAGATGATGACAAGCCAAAAGTAGATCTTGATAATAAAAACTAAGACGAAATCCATGTTTCATTTCTGAAACAAATTGCAACATTACTTCAGTCACTGTCATAATCATTAGGCTACTCCTCCTTTAGTACTCTTGGCAGCTCACCCTTCTGATAAAGGACTCAGGTTTGACCCCAATCATTTGCTCTGCTAAAGTGTCCTTGAGCAAAACACAGTCCCCACTGGCCCAAGGTCTGCTGTTCTGTAGCTGGACATGACCTTTGGCCTCCGTGTGGATGAATTCCCTCAGGAATCAATAAAGAATTATACTATTAATGTACCTCTATTTTTTCTTTCTCCTGTCCACCGCAACTTATCTAATTACAGTGGCCTGTCCTCTTCTGTGCTCGCCTCCCTCCCAACGATTTGGTGCTGTGGGGTTTATGGATGGCTGTCCCTGCAGGGTTGATGGATGATCAGTGTGTGTCTCAGCACTGCAATGTGTCATTCCAGCAGTGCTGCGGCCATAATTCAGCGCTTACTGAGCTTCTTTATCACTGTCAAAAGTTGCAGACGCACCCAAGGACTAGTGTGCTCAGTCAATGGGTCGAGATGCTCCACCACACACTGGATGTGATGGTGTCCCCACTTGTGATCACCATCACATCCAAACACACTGGCTGGATTTTTAACTCTGTGTACTTTTGACAAGAGGCTGTACAGCATGTGAGCCTTGTGTCTGTCCATACAGATGTAGCTGAGAGTACCTGAGCATCAAAGCCCCCAAAGCTGTACAGATGATGAATGGTTGATGGTGAGTGAGGTGAGATTTCCACCTAAATTCAATCAGTCAGCCTCACCTCCTGTCACCAACAAACAAGTGTGGAGCAGTCTGAAGGCAGACAGGAGGCCCTCACCTGCAGTCCTCAGAGTTATTTTCAGCAAAACCAGCTCATCCTCTTCCTCCCTTTCCTCCTTAGTTGCTTCCAGACTTTTCTATGTAGCCATTCTTATAGCAGTGTTTCTCTGTGCTTTTTATGGACCACATTTAACATCACATCGGAGAACTTTGATTTGATTAAAGAACTCTCCTTCATCGGCTCACCCATCTGTCTCTGGTCAACAATGTCTCCACAATTCACCAGCTGTTAATTACAGTAGTCATATGAGTGGTCTGACTTACTGATGTAGACTGTGGCTTTAAGCCTGACATTGGGTGGATGATTTCGGCTGTGGCATTCTCTGTTCCACTATGCATTAGCATTTCCAAATCCCATTCGCTACTAGAAACAACAACAACCTCCGAGCTAACAACTGTCACACTAAAAATATCACATTTTTATGAAGATTTGGATTCGGCAATAAGGCATGTCTGCTTTGTTGTTTTCATGAATGGTTGTAATAATCTACAGCAAATAACATGTGAATGCACCTCAGAAAAACCCAGACTCTCTTTGTCTCACTGAACTCCTGTGTCCAATGTTGATCTGATTTCCGACACAGCCAGTCACATCTTTTAACTTTGAGAGCAGCATGTGACAGTGACATCGACTTCCCAAACGCATCAATCTGTTCCACTTCACACGAGCTTCTGTAATTTGTGATCGTCGTAAGAATGCTAGAGCCACATACAGCCAGCTAATCGTCTTCAGTTTTAATGGGTCCGGTGAGCTCTTCCATAGCTTAAGTATACAGTGGCATGCAAACGTTTGGGGGCAAAGGTATGTTTGGAGAAAAAAGGCTGCAGAATTAACTGTCAAACTGTTAAACACAGAGTTGGATCCATCATGCTTTGGGCTTGTGTTGCAGCCAGTGACACAGGGAACATTTCACAGGCAGAGGGAGGAAAGGATTCAGTTAAATTCCAGTAAGTAAACATCACAGCATCTGTAAAAAAGCTGAGGATGAAGAGAGGATGACATCTACAACAGGACAATGACCCTAAACACACCTCAAAATCCACAATGCACTACCTCAAGAGGAGCAAGCTGAAGGTTTGCCATGGCCCTCACAGTCCCCTGACCTAAACATCATTAAAAATCTGTGGATGCACCTCAAAAGAGCAGTGCATGCAACACGGCCCAAGAATCTCACAGAGCTAGAAGCCTTTTGCAGCAAGGATGGGTGAAAATCCCCCAAACAAGAATTGAAAGACTCTTAGCTGGTTACAAAAAGCATTGAGAAGCCCTGAAACGTGCCAGAGGGGGGCGCTACTAAGCACTGACCATGCAGGGTGCCAGACTTTTGCTTCAGGCCCTTTTTTGTTATTTTGAAACTGTAAAAAATTGAAATAAAAAATAATCTTGCTTAAAATATTGAAGAAATGTTTCATCTTTAACTTGATGCATTTCAGAAATCAGGTCATCTTTTACTTGCATAGCTATTCACAGTAAATTAAATTTTGACCAGGGGTGCCCAAACTTCTGCAAGCAACTGTATAGTCAGGCTTCACCTCCAGGGATCTGATTATCAAATCATGATTGTCATTTTATCAGTAAAAGTTGAATCACACAGTGACATACAACTGTTGTTTTTGTGGTGTTTTCTCCTGCAGGGCTATTATAATGACAGTGCTTGCTTCCCCACATGCAAATATAACACCAAAACAAGTTCATCCCCCACACTATTTTGCAGAAGCACCATCGCTGCATCCTGGGCTTAGTGCCAGCAAACCTGGTTGTGATTGGTTTAAAGAAACAAAAACAAATCAGAGCTTTTTCCCCCTATAGCAGAGGGATAATCAGTGATTGCAGACCTAGCTCCAGGCTGTGGAGACAGGTCTGGATATGCAAAACCATCATATAAGTGACTGCAGGAAAACAATGTCTGATTGCTGGTGTCGTCTGTAATGTAAATGTAAATATGGGTTTGTTGGTGTGCTGACAGTGTGCCTGCTACTCAGCATATTGGAACATGCTTAAAATCGCAATAATATTGTATTGTGACCTCAGTATCGTGATCTTATCATATCATGGTGCCTCTGGTGATTCCAAACCCCTAGTTCTGTCATAGTTCAACCATGGAAGAGGTGGCTGGCAAAGTGTGTAATCAGCTTATCATTTGAAGCAGCACTTTATCCACTCAAAAATAAAGCCTTGTGGCTGCACTTATCAATATTTTTGCATAAGCAATGGCTCTGTGTAATGTGTCATTACACAGTGTAATGACTATGTGTAATGTGAAGGATGTTGCGGCGTTGTTTTCGTTCAGTTTCATCGCTCTCATCAACCTTTCTTCCCGCAGCAGCAGCAGTTTTCAGTGAAAAAACTCTGATAAACACACTGTACAACTAAGCTCAAGGTTCAATTACTGTCATTCTACAATGCAGGGTTGCACAACAAAATGCAAGCTGCAGTTCATTTATGCTACACAAGAAAAGAAAAACAAACAAGAACACAACTATGTTTTGTGTTGGAGTACAGAGGGTGAGTTGAGGAGTCTCACAGCCTGAGGAAAGAAGCTGCTCTGTAGTCTGGTGGTACAGCAGAGGATACTTGTGTATTACTTGCCCGATAGCAGCAGCAGGGTGAACAGGCCGTTGCTGGGGTGGGTATTGTGTTTTTAATATTCTTTGGGCTCAGCACAGGCACCTCAATTCACCGGTATCACTGATGCTCAGTCGATAGGTACCTGGGCCGAGCACAAACCATGTTAACTGGTTGTTTCCAGACAGGATGCTTTCTATTGCTCCTCAGTAAAAGCTGACAAGAAGTGGCATGAGAATTTTATCACCATATGTTTCCTTAAAGGTATACTATACAGAATTTTCCTAAAAACAATGTATAGACTCACAAAATAATCCCTCTCAATCATTCATAACCCATTAGATGTGTGTAATTGTGTATTTATCTGCAGAAACTCTTCCCTCTGTCTATATTTTCTTAATTTATTCTTATTTTGCTGTGCTCAGGATGTTCCTGGGCGCAGCACACAGGTCAGATTGGCTTTATCAACATGCATCCAAGAGGAAGCTACGAACACAGCGCCAATAAAAATGCAAATATAGCAAATCTGGAGGTTGGCTTTCATTTTCACTTTGACTGTTTATAAGCAGTGGCCTACAATTCCTGCTTAGTATAACTTAGTATTCTCTGTGATGTGATTCAGCTGTTCACTCACTCCACTTTTTTCAAGCTTTTTGCTTTTAATTGAAAGGACAATAGTGAGTGTGAAAGGGGGCGAGAGAGGAGGGGATGACATGCAGCAAAGGGCTGCAGGCTGAAATCCAACCCACGGCTGCTGCGGCAAGGACACTGCCTTTGTACATGAATTGCCTGCTCCACCCTCTGAGCTATTGGGTGCCCCGCAAGGGGGCAATTGTGTCCAAAATCCAACAGCTTTACTATGACACATCTGCCAAAATTCATTTGAATTTCAATTTTTAAAATACTTTCACAGCAAAAGTTGATTTATGCAATTAATTTAGTTGAATTAATTCCAGAGCAATGACATTATAACACATTAATAAATTCCTTTTATTTATTTATCAGTGTCTCCCTCTAATTGCATACAATGATATAGAATGATTCATTTGTTGTAGATTTCATGTTAGGTTCTGACTGAATGTAGCTTGCTATAATTCAGCAGGTTATGCTGTAAATTATATTGGTGTATGGTGTTTCAAAATATTGTTCCATGTGTTCCTTTTTAACTTTGGATACCTGCCCCTCTAAAAGTCTCTGCATGGCCGTGGTTGCATGTACTACATATAATGTGATTTTTAATTATTGCTTCAATCAGAGCTCTTGCTTCGTCAACTAAAATATAAAATCAAATGTCCTCTGTGTCCTTCAGTTTGCCAGTTAGCTAATGTGCTTTTAAAAATGTATGGTGCTTTTGCTCTGGCTATAAGATTTATGCCATGCAGAAATTAGACTAATTATGCCTCTAGAGCAACTTTGCTTCCAAAAAACATTTGTTAACTAAAACAAATGGAGAAACGAAGCTGCCATGTTGATGGTGCAATAATGTGACAGCAGCTGATACAGAGCAGAAAATAAACTGGGACAGACACCTTAACACAGCTATTTAAGCAGCAGTATTTTAACAGCTCCATCATTTGTGTCCTCGTCAGGTGTGAGGCTACGCACTGTTCATTAACCCCACTCCAGCTACAGTAACCTGCCCTGCACTGTCCCCTGCACAGACATGATGAATTGGCTTGCTTCATTGTTGGCTGAGCCCAAGGCTGAAATTTGTGCAGGCTCTGACAGGGCATAATTCACCCTGCCAGCCTTTTCAATAACACTAGCTGTATATCAACGCAGACTCCCTGAAAACAGGTTTCACTTCAGTTTGTCTGAGCAAGCTGGGCCCAGTCTTGTAAACCAATAGCGAAGGAGATGCAGTCTAATCAACAGAAAGGATTTGGTCTAAATTGAAATATCCATCTTGTGAAAATGTGACACCTACTTTACAAAATAATCAATAAAACCAAATTTAAACTGAATGTCCACTTTATAAAGTAGAGTTGGTAAATTATGTTCTTTGGTTTACAAAACTGACGCATTTGCAGAAACTTATATTCTTCATATTAATGTAAAATTGATTATAGTTATGAATAAGAAAACGATTTTCTGTCATAATATTGCATTCTACTTTAGCTTGCATGGGAGTTCTCAGAAATTTTGTTTTCAGAGCAGAGCTAGAAGTCTCATTCTGCTCCTGAAAAAGAAGCAGCATGGGGTGTGGATGGGGAAAGCTAGTGATACCTTCCAGCTCCCTAAACCCAACCCAGTCAGAGGAAAATGTTGGGATTGTATATTTCTGCAACCCATGGTTACATTTGTATGTTTCTTACGTAGCACATCATTTTTTAGCGAGCATTGCTGCATTTTCTGTGGCTTTTTAGGCACCAAATGTCAATGTTTTTTAGCAGCTGATTGCTGTGCCACCAAAAGCAAGTATTCTGGGCCAAAACATGATCTTTTCCTTACCATAACCAAGTGGTTGTTGTGCCTCGACCTAACCACAGCGTTGTTAAAATGTAATATTTCAGCCATGGAAATAAAAATAAGAGTAGAACAGACACTCCTATTCAAATCAACATAGCAGGATGGTCAGGACTTTTACATGTACCATTGCAATTGCAACCCTTGTAGCAGGCAAACTTCCGTATAAACTTCAATGTGAACAAAGAGATTTGCAGAGAATCAACTCACTGAGGTACAATTTTACAGTAATGACCAAACAAGCAGTGTAGTTGAACGGCTTTAAATACGCACTTTGTTATTTCTAAAATATTACCGCAATTTCCTGTTTCTTTTGTTGCTTCTGTTCAATAGGCTGGTCTCATGCACTGTTCGCATGTATTCCTCAAAGACTGTATAAATAATGGACGTAACTACCGTGATGTCACCCAGTGGTTTGAGCATTTCAGATATCGCTATATTGTTTTTTTGGAACCAGTAGTGATCATATTTTGATGAGAGGCTGGAGCTGTGTATGAGTGAGGGGTGGATCAGACTAAGTCGCCGAGAACATTGTCAGCAGACGGCTGATGACAGTTGTCATGTATGTTGCAAATTAGCTATACAAAAACCAGGCTGTAAACATGTTTATTTCTGTTGTAAAGTTGGGCATTTTAACATGGGGATTGACTACCCTTTGACTCTGACTGACTCTGTTTTGGAGCCATCCTCAAGTGGCCATTCAATGAACTGCTGTTTATGGCACTTTTACATTGGCTTCATTTTCCTGCCTCGTGGGTTATGGCTTGGTCTTCCTACAAAAAGAAATGCACCAAAATTCGTATATATCCCACGTAATGATGAGCCAGTAATTAGTGCATAACTCACGTACTGTGGAAGGCTGCGATCACATGACCAATGTGCTAATGGGGGTAAAGAAGTAAGTGGTCCCAAGCGGTCTAGGTAGGAGGCAGATTGGGGCAGTGGATGGCTCATAAAACACATGACTTTCCTCTGTGACTTTCCCCTAGAAAGCTTGGAGGGTGTTTGGAACCATATAGTCTCGCTCACCAGACCTTTCTCAAGAAAAGAAAGGTCTGGCTGGGCTGACTCTCACTTTAAGATTGGAGAAAAAAACGCCCCGGCTGCTTGTATTTCTTTCAACCAGTCACAATCGTTCTGGGTGATGCCACAGCAACGGTGCGCTTGCAAAAATATTGCCAGGGGGAAACAGGTTACAAATATCGCCTACAGGACGCGAACCATGGCAGAAAAATGGCTACATCCCCGCAAGATCAAACACCGCAAAAGTTAGTAAAGGACGTGTTGAAAACTGCTACACAACCGGAGGTGGTAGGGCGGGACTTCAGCGGGTGGCTCGTTCCGCCCAATGAGAGGCTGATCTATGCAGCGAACTTCCGCCCACTCAGACTAAGAACCATATGAACTTTGAGTGAACTTTGAGTTATTTTAATGTACAGTACATCCTCACCATGTTTCTTTTTCTGAACCTAACTATAGTAACTACACTTTCGTAAACCTGAACACCGTAACACTAGTTAAGTAACTTCACGAGATGAAGATGTAACGTCATTCGTGGGCCGCAAATTCATGGAATATCATAGGAACTGTTGTGTGTGCATTTTCATAGGACATCATACTGTACTAACCGTTGTATGAGAATACATTGTTGTTGAAACATGATGTAATGTTACTGTAGTTCAGAATAAAGGGTGAGAGCCACTGCTCAGCCAGCAGCTGACAGGCAGAGAGACTGTAGCGATGAACATTGGGCAGATCAGCCTATTCTCACATTTCACTCTGTGAATTAAAGTTTAATTTCGACCAAACTTAATTGCTGATTGTTGGAACAGTGGATTAACTAACTAGACAACAAATAGTGTGCTCCAGGTGACGTTTTTCTGTAGGCCAATGCAGAAGTTAGTATCGCTCTGGTTCCCTCGTCAAAAACCCAATGTGATACTGCACAGAATAAACTCTGTGCCAAACCAACGTTTATGATACTTACACATTTTGTTCAGCATGATAATCTTTACAAAATGAACATCAATTTCATGATTTTTGAAGCCTGAATGCAATCCCCAATGTTTGGCTATAAACAAACAACACTGTGCTCAGATGTCTCAACGTTGCCCCCACAGCACAGCTATAAAGATGTGTTTGGCATGATGACATTCTGTAATCTCAGTTACTTGTTGGCAACCGCATTTTTAAACAAACATAAACCCTTCAAAATTCATGAGTGGGGTAATTATTGATGTATTCTATGTCGTAGAACAAAACATGAAAATCTCTTAAGCTTGTGTTAACCACAGACCTTGTTTCAGACATCTCACCAAAAAACCTACTGACTTCATGACGAGGGAACCAGTACTGGAAAAATAGGAACTCATCACTGGGGCACTCTATGAGTTTGGTGAAAGACATTAATTTGGATTGGTGTATGGTTGTGTTTTTCTATTTAATAAGGAAAAGAGGTGTAAGATTAGGCCAAAATGGAGTTCTACTAGTGAGTGTGACACACTTTACAGCCCCACTAATCTGTGTTGTCACAATATCAACTAACAACAATCACCATTTTCTTTTGTACCAGTCAAATGACCACAGCAAACACTCAAATGTCTTTTCTATTCTATTTTTATGGGTTCAATGTATCTGCTCCAAACTAACATACTAATGTAATGTATCCATGGTTTGCAGAAATGTGAACAGCAGATGACTGTGTTCATACTTTTAGGCTCACAGTCCCTAACTTTAGTGAGTGGTCATATTGGTCAGCTGCCAAGAGGGAATAAATTGGCTGAAGACATAAAGTTTTAATTGAGTCCTGTTTTCTCAAATTAAAACATACTGCAGAGATGAGATTGTGCCTGACTCTATTTGACAAAGGGAGATTCATACTTGCTTTTATGTCCTCTCATCTTGATTACTGCAAAGCCTTATTTACTCCCCTCTACCATCAGGCAGTTGCTCAGCTTTAGGCTGTCAGAGGCTGCAGCGAGGCTTTTAACCAGGACTCAAGAAGAGAAAGAAGCCCACTCGCTCCTGCTGACATCATTGTGTACATTTTTTATTATTTCGTATTAACCTTAAAGGCTTGTCAGGTAACTTTTTAACCTCCAACCTGGCATATAAAGAGTTGTATGTGTGTCATAGCACAAAATCAATAATCTGGTGTTTTGGAAATCAATTGTTATTGGAATTGATTGAATGAATTTTGCAGAGTGTCTGACCTCGAATGTTATCTGACTCAGCTAAAGAGCCTCTGGCGCTGACTCTGCCCTGCAATCCCTGCACTCAATCCTCAGCCTCTCCCATCCACAGGGAGAAACAATGCAGTCCCAGCAGATGGTTCCAGTACACTAAGTAGACTGTTGGCACGCTGAGCTCCTCCAGCCTAAAGACACTGCAGTCCCACAAACACAATTTAAACGGAGAATGAACGGGACAGAAGCATGGGAAAACTGCACTTTTTTATATTTGTTCATAATGCACGGTAGACTTTTTGCTAAGAAAATAGAAATGGGACCAGTGGTGGGCCATTAGACTGGGTCTGTAGTCTCATTTAGCCACTTGTTAGCAACTGCGTTTTTTAAGACACATAAAAGCTTAAAAATGCACAAGTGGGGAATTTACTGACATATTTTATGCTGTAGAAAAAACAAGAAAATCTGTCAAGCTTGTGTTAACCACAGACCTTATTTCAGGCATCTAACTGAAAACCCAGTAAAAAAACACCCATTGACTTCAAGACCAGGGAACCATCCATCCATCCATTCATCAATTTTCATCCTCTTATCGTGGACTGGGTCGCGGGGGCAGCAGGCCAAGCAAACCACCCCAGATTTTCCTCTACCCAGCAACACTTTCCAGCTCCTCCATGTGGGACCCCAAGGCATTCCCAGGCCAAACAAGATATGTAATTCCTCCAGCATGTTCTGGGTCAACCCAAGGGCCTCCTACCAGGGGGACAGTTCCTGGAACACCTTTAACGGAAGGCACCCAGGAGGCATCCTGATCAGATGCTCAAACCACCTCAACTGACCCCATTTAACGTGAAGGAGCAGCGGCTCTATTCCAGATGTCTGTGCTCCTCACCCTATCTCTGTGGCTGAACACAGCCACCCCATGGTGGAAACTCATTTCAGCCGCTTGTACCCATGATCTCATTCTTTTGGACACTACCCAAAGATCATGACCATAGGGTAGGGTTGGCTCAGCTCCCTCTTCACCACGACAGTCTGGTACAGCGCTTGCATCACCACAGATGCTGCACTAAACTGCTGATCAATCTCACACTCTATTCTACCCTTGCATGTGAACAAGACTCCAAGATACTGTACTTGAACTCTCTCGCTTGAGGCATTAACTCTCTCCAAATCCAAAGGGGCAACCCCCCCAGTACCTATTGGAGGTCACGTTGTGATGAAGCCAACAAAAAGCAGAGACACAATTCTGAGGTCCCCAAACCGGACCCCCGACCCCCCCTGTGGAACACAGTGACAGAGCATTAAAAAAACACCCACTTTTATTGCCTAAAAAGCCACTGGAAACACTACAATGACTCGCTTAATCTCAACCGGTTTTGTTGTTTGTCCATCCACCATCCCCTCCACCTCCCGATGACAATGTCAGCTCATATACTACATCAATTTAGGAATGTTGACCTGATATGTATGTGTGCAAATGTCATGTATTCGTGGAGAAAGGAACAATGCAAACATTCCATGTAGTGGATGGGCTGCTAGCTTTACTGATGCCACTGTGTTACTTTGGTTAGTAGAATGTTACCATCACTAAAATAGACAATGGCCTGGACTATCAAAGCAAGAACTAGTTGTAACTCACCATAATGTTCCTTTTAGTACACTTTACATTTCTCTCAAGTACCATTTATGTCCCAACTGCATTGCATGAGAATACATAACAACATCCTAAACTTGCTGCTACCTCAGAAACCTTTGTTTATCTTGAATAACATGTTTTTAACAAATTTTTGCGAAATAGAATTTCTACTTGACTAACTTTCAGCAAAGCAACACAACTTCCTACATGTACATGCAGGATATCTGGGTGATATTCAGGAGGATATTTTAGTCCTCCTCTTTGTTTGAAACTGGGTCTGGTCTACACATCTGCCCTGACTTTATGTGCGATGATGGATGATCCCCATCCCACAGCTCTCCCAGATATGTCACCATTACTGTGGCACAACAGCTATTTGATGGGACATGAAAAGTTCCCCATTTTGTGTGACAGCTCAGTTGGTTGTGTTTGGAGAGGTATGAGGAGGGATGATGGAGAGCTGCTGTGACAGGTGATCAGTCTTTAAGAGGAAGTAATTATAGATAGTTTAACTGTTGGCTTTATCGTCTCAGAGCAGTGTGTGAAATATAGAAGAATCTGCAGGAGCCTCATATACTTCTCTGGCTGTTCACAAATCTGTCTAAGCAGCCCAACAGAAGAATGTTTAGGAATATAAATGGAATAAGTGGCAAAGAAGGTTAGCAAAGTGTTGTTGGGAAGGTTTCATACCACAGATCATTTGGGGATGGAAGATAAACGACACTTTCCACCTGCTCATACAGTGCTCAGGCACCATGGATGTGGAAGGTTTTTGAAATGAGCAAGAACAATGCAATGCAAATTACTTATTAATTAACACATAAATTATTGTCACTAACATGACTTGGACATACTCTTCTCAGCTGTTTGTCACTTCATTAGCACTTATAACTAACAGTTGGGTTTAGTCAAGCAAGTATGGGTAAGCTTTTCGTTGTTTATGTAGGGAAAACTGGCAGCAAAACTTAAAATGCATTTGGATTCAAATCAGGTATATTTCATTTGAGTTTGAGACATCATAAATCAAATTTATTTTAAAACTAGAGCTTTGATTGCGCCCAAAAAATCAGGCTCGACCCCACATGGCCCAAACCTAACCCCCAGCCATTTTCATTACGGTAACAGACATATCGGGGAGCATTCATCAATAGCTACTCTGAGTGCAAGAGCCAGCCTGTTCTCTTTCTGTCATCAAAGTCGTCAAATACCGACACTTGGTCAGTGATTTCAGCATCAGACACCAACACCAAAAGTCACCTTTCACAGCAGTATGGTACACCACCGGACAGCGCCAGTTTGTAATGTGGCTGAACTGAACCTGTCACAGCCATATACAGTATATTTAATGTAAGTGTATTTTGAAAAAGATTGTATGCATCTAAAGTTCAGAAACTGTACATTTCCTGTGAAAATGTATATTGGAGTTGGGATGAGAGCGCGTTGTCAGTGCACACTTCAGTACAAACTGGACCCTTTTTTTAAATTTAGGACACTGTTAGAATTTACTGTTCCTTTTTAGAGTATCACACTCTTAGTACTCTAAGATGGAGCAGGAGAGTGCTAAGCACAGGTAAAGTGAAACTTAACCGGTCATTAATTCATATGGAAATAGAACACCAGGAGACTGGCAAGAACCTAACCTGATTCAAGCCTGGAATAATGTTGAGAGATTCCGGGTTTGGGAATAGACTGTATAAAATTTTGAAGCAAGTTTGGCATTTTGCCTTTTGCCATCTTGATTTTTTTGGACCAGAAGTGACCATGTTTGAACAAGAGGGTGGAGCTGTGGAGGAGTGAGGGTGGTCTGACTAAGAAACTAATGACACTATGCACAGACAGCAGCCACTCCTTTATTTATGCATAACTTTCAGCCTTCATAAAACTGAAATGCTTGAGTTATATAAAATTCACAGTTGTCATGAATGTCGAAATTAGCTATAGAGACCAAAACATTTTTTTGTTCCAGGCTGTAAACATTTTTATTTCAGCTGGGGAGTCTATTAGATTGACTCGCTCTCGCCTCAAGTGGCCTTTAGAGGAACTGCAGTTTTGGCACTTAAACATTGACTTCATTTTTGCCGCTTTTGGTTCAGGCAGAGAATCAAAGCTCTATTACAAACAGCCACACTGGAGGGTAGGGTGACAGAGCAGAGACAAGGGGAACCATGATGTCATTAAATATGGAGATAACAGCACACAATTTCAGACTCTCCTTGAAGGTATTCATCGTGTCACGTGAAGCATGAAATAAGAGCTAGAGAAAGAAGGCCAAACCCTGCTTACTTTCTCATGCCCACACACCTGACCAATAACAATATAAAGTGGGTGTGAATGTCAGATTCTGAATGTCAAGGTTCAGAAACTATTCAGCTATTCTAATGAAGCATACTTGCAGCTTTAGTTGCCTACTGATAAGCAATTACAATTCTATGAGGGCTGTATGTCTCTCAGCTTCTTTTGAGTTTCTCTGCCCTCCTGTGGCCATGAATGATTCTATTAGTTACGCTTCTTACTGCAATAACGATGAGCCTTGCCCCTGTTGCGATGAGAAAGGCCAGTCTGGAGTGTAAATCAGAGCTTAAATCTAAATTCCATTCCATTCCAATATTTGTAATTCAACCATAACTTACCTAGAGTCCAAAAGTAAACTTTTTAAGCTGCTAAAATGTTTTATCAGGTTTGTACAAAGTGGAATCGCTGTTAATGATTGTTTCTTGCCAAACGCACCTTGAAAGCTACATGTGATTTTTTTTTTTTTTTTATGTGTCCATGTACACAGTCAGCTTCCATCGACTTATATCAACAACCTTGAACACAGCTGCACATTTATTTTGCAACAATGATTTAACCAGAAGAGTCGAAAGGCCCACCCAATGCTAAATCTACAGTTCACACATCACACCCTGTGTGTTAAGAATAGTAAATGTAAAAGATTTCATGAGCTAAATCACAGTTGGGTAAATACTGAAGATTCTCAATGTATTGTTACAGACTTTAAGGCTTCAGTAGGCTTCAAACAAATTAGTTTTCATGAAGTGATTCTTGTACCACATTCAACAGCAAAACCATTTCCCAATGGTCACACTCTGAGGTGGGGTGAAAAGTCGTGGGCATTCATAGTGTTGCATTTGTTTCTACACTCAGAAAGTGACTGAAGTAGTTCTGTGAAGCATGAAAAAGACAGACTGAGAGAGAAGTTCAAATCATCAACGTAAATCTGCTGTATTCAGTCTTTTTCTGATTTATATTACCAGGTCTGTTTGCTTTGGAGAGAAAAAGATCTCTGCGGATAATTCAGCTCCAGGTAAAAACCTCCTGAACGTCTGGATCTCAAGTTACCAGAGAAAAAGGTGAGTACAGATTAGCAGGCGCTCGGTTAGCGGCCCTTAATGTATAATATGAAACAGCTTTATCCATCGTCACTGGTTTTTATCACTTTACCAGTTGTTTTGGAGAGGAAGAGACCTCTGCAGTAAATTCAGCTCCCAGTAAAAACCACCTAAACAATGAACACTGACAGAATTCAAACCGAGAGAAGTTTCAGCTGGTTGCAGTCTGCAGTCCTCACCACTAGATGCCATGAAATCCCCATAAATCTTACACTAGAACTTTACCACCTTATTTTGAAAACCGGACATAGTCACACGTGTTTCTTTCCACTCACTTCACCAAGTCTGTCAGTTGTTAGCTCTGCCCATCAGCTCAATGTGGGCTTTTTGAATGCTTGAATCTCAGTATATGGGTGCATTACTGTTGTAGCGTCGGCTGATGTGACCACAGAGATGTGAGTGACTCATTGGGTCCCTGCAGCGACCAGGCACTTAAAGTCACTGTGTTGTTACTCCCAAAAAGGCATATAATATTTGATGGCTAGTCCAGCACTAAAAATGATTTGTTAAACACTTACTCAATACAGTGTGCTTTGTGTGAATATGTGTAGTGTAAATATCGTGTTTTTCTGTGGAAAAAGTATGCTGGTTCTAATTTAGTTCTGTATTTAAACACTGTTGACTGGTTTGCAGTAAAATAAATTACTTTGAAATACAGGTAAATTAGGAGTCAGCTACGGATGCACTGAATTTATCGGCTGGAACATCAGTATTGTCCGATATTCGCCTTGTTGGCTGCCATCGGCCTACCGGCAAATAAGATGACATTCATCGATGGAAGTGGCTGATGTTTTTCTGTTGTGTCACATCAATTCTGCACAGGTACAAAAAAAGAAACAGTGACTGTTTAGCAGATGGGCTCTGTGATGTCACTGCTGTGTGAGGAGAGGGCGAGTAGCAGCTGATCCCACAGACCATGGAAGACATGTTTGGGATGAACAGAGATCTTCTACAGGACACCTTAGGGATGAAGAAGGTGTTTTACCTGTAGGGTGGGAGGAAAAGTTTACACAGTAAACTTACTATCGCTGCATGAGAGAACACACTATTGCTTTCCTGATAATGCTACATTGTGAACAACAAATCTGTGTTAAAATCAGCAGGAGGAGAGCTAAATAACATTAGCTATCTGCAGCCGGTGGCCGGAACTACCAGCTGACGGAGGTTGTATTTCTGTAAGTAACATTATGATGTGTTCAAGCCCCATTCAGTAAAAATGAGAACTGGGTGAAGGTTAATTATAAACATCTCATGATGTGTTGTATGTAATCTTGTAAAGGTTATATTAAAGGTTGTTTCATAAATTTGTGTGACTGAATTTGTGCTCATTCAAAGGTAGCGTAATAAAGGGCATAATGACTTTCTAACAGTTCACTCATATTTTTTTTAGATTGTAGATCTCTTTGTTTTGCTGGCACAGAAGAGGGAGTACATAACAACAGAAACAAAATAAACAATAATATAAAAACACTGGTATCAGCTATCAGTCAAATTGTTATTCTAAATATCATAATCGGCATCTTATCAGTATTGGTACCAGTATTTGTATAAGTAATGGCCCAGACTTTCAAAATCAGTGCATCCCTAGTGTCAGTGTGAATTTGAATTTTTGACGTTTCTTTTTACTGAATTACTGAATTTTGGCTTTCTGTACACACAAACACGGGGAGGACAACCATGCAAAAACAGTTTCATTGTTTAACACATTAGCCTAATACAAACAATACAAATGTCCATTTTTTTTTTTAATAATTATTTGATTAACAAAGCTTTTCCTTCAACTTAAAGCACTTTTAACCTTATACAAGTCTTTATTTGAGCCTCATATTATTATAAACTTATATGATGCAATACCTTATTTAGTTATCTTATGAAATTACAGATTCTGTTATATGTCATGTCCTAGTCTGAGGTAAATGTTTCGACTGACACCTCTTTTTCATAGGTTTGGTCTTCTGAAGCTCACTGAATGGAATCTTTTTCACAATGCTTGTTCACTCTATAATGCTGTACTTGAGCTCAACAACAGATGCTGTGACCTTACTCCAACTGAGTTTTCCTCTCATACATATGAGACTAGAAAAATGCATCTTATAAAGGGTAAAAAACACAAACTTTAATGTACAAGCTTCAGTGTGGTGTGCAGAAGTCCACAGGTGTGGAATGAGATTGATGTAAAAATGTCATTCACTGTGTCTGCTTTCAAAAGAGCCTTAAGCAGCAATTGCTACAAAAAATATGTTAAAGCATGAACCAGTTACACTCACATCCATTTACACTGCACTATTATTTCCACTTGCCATGTGTTTTGATTCATGTTATCTCACCTATGAAATTAATGTTTGGACTGATGGAATAAATGTCTTGGGATGATTTAGTAGTTAACATTAGGTTAGTTTAGTCTCTAGTTTTTCATTAGTCTTAGGAGTTCTGTAGATTATTGTTGTTACTGTATATTATATGCACTTTCTCTTCTGAAATCTAGACGTGTTCATGAATACATTTTAAAATGCAGTTTCTTTCATGTCTGGGCCCCTATTCCCATGCTTTGCATAGCTTATCGGGGCATTCCATTTCACCTTTCCATTTTTCATTATTTCCATTATTTCTGATGAAATGTACTTGTAGTTTTGTTTGTTTGTTTATTTTGTTTTGTTCTTGAATTGCTATGTTGAACTGATTCTGAACCAACTGTGGAAATGTCTGTCTACAGCAGCTTATTTTACTCTGGCACAGGTCTAAGAACCAATAGAGAGTCATAAAATGGACATTTATTGCTAAGATCACGTCATGGCTTATTGCTTAAAAGGCAGTATACAGTGGCTGTTGTCAGAGGTGTGGACCCTCATGTAACTATCAAACACCTGCTTTAACACCACTTATGCAATTTAACAATGCAGTGACCAACATGGCAATTAAGAGAAGAACATAATGGTGCTAATTATTAGTCATTATTACATCCTGTTTTAAGTTCACAGGCATCACAAAGTGTTTGCTTCAGCTCCTTCCTGGGTTATGTGTCCCCCAAGACGGGCACCGCAAACCACCAATTTAATTTGGGTTCCCATTTATTACCTCTGACAGCGCATGTAAAGTAAAAATACTGAAGGACATACAGGGCATTAAAATGTCTCCTCTGCCCAATAACAGCCCTGATGAAATTTAAAGTATCAGGCTACTTAATAAACTCCAATAAAAAGAGCGACCCAGATAAACTAGAGGGAGTGATGGTAATCTGCAACTAGAGCTTCACTAACAAATGACGGACTGAAAATGCTGTATGACAAAGAAAGTCTCCTCAGGCGGGTCCATTGACTTTATTCAGCGTTGAATCACAACACTGAATTAGAGGTTGAGGCAGAAGTAGCTGCTTTCTATTCTGGGCTCAACATTTCTGCAGGCTCAGAGTCATCCAGAGCCAGAGAGAGGCAAAGATCAGCGCCGTAACTGGCAGAGACGAGTGACACTCAAGTGCGATTTGGGCTATATATGCATCCCTGCGGTGCTCGAGCCGGGATGGAGTAGGTGGAAGAGGAGCTCTCAGCGGGTGCTGCGTGGGGCAGCATGGGTGGGTGGATGAAGAGAGAGATGGAGGGAATTGTTGCTATGTTAAAAGTGGTGGATGGGTTTATATTTAAGCTGGAGGAGAGAGAGGTGATGCATGGGACAAGACGGCAGTGCAGATGTCAGTGCTGGTCACTCAGTCTGCAGGGGCCTCTCTGAGGACCCTTCAGTGTGACTGAATCATTACTTCAGCCTCTAAGCATCGCTTATGCTGAAGTCACTGTCAGTTTATCCTCTGCTCTGTCTGGAGGTGAACATATGGTCCAAAATAGTCCAAACGATCTGGAGAGTTCACTGCACGGCATCTGCTTTGTGATTGGAGTCATTGCTAATTTGTAAAGGAATATGCACCCCAAAGTAAAATATAATCTAAGCTGGGCCCTACAGTCATATCTGAAGTTGTGACCTTTGTCAAAATCTTTTTAAAATAAAATTAAAAAAAAGAATATAGGCAACCAGTCACAAAGGTTTAACTAAATGGTTGTCACATTGTGAATGGTTGCTCACGCTCACTCTCCTGCCCACTCATATTTATTGACATGAATCCCAGTTAAAATGTTTGTATGAAAAAAAAAACAGTCGTAGGCCTACAAATCTACTACTGTACTTATCATTTTTCAGTTTCAAACATGATGAATTAAAAACATCATCTGGCTGACAGCATCCCTTGCTTCTATGTTATGGTTCATATGCCGATTGTGATCTTGTAGATTCAACACTTATTGTCCCTCTGGTTTTACATGTACAATCATGTGGAATATTTTCACTGAAAGGCTCCTTAAAGAGAAACTGTAAAAAGCAAACATAAAAGGACATATAAAAATAACAGAATAAACACATAAGAAGCAATTATATGTTGCTTAATATATTGTATACATTCAAAACAAAGACCTGATTATTAATATGCATAAAATATCTTAAGAACCACCACACAGCTCATTCATGGTGAATTGATCTTGCTTTGAAGTTATTATGGCTGATACAGGCTGTGGATGTGTGATGTGACAAAATAGTTAATTCCCCAAAGAACAGCTGAATTGTGCACACTTTAAAAGTTGCTACCGCAATGAATTGTGGGATGGCTCTACCTCTTTTCCTTTCATAAAGGGTGGTCTCCAGTGTACCATAGGGCTGGGCAATATGGCCAAAAATGTTTTAATGATCAGCTGATACTGACAGTTGCCATGATAAATGTGAAATCATTTGTTATTTCAAGTGTAAAGGTTAATTTTTGCTCCTGGGTGAAAGTTGAATAAATTGTGGGTTAAAGGTTAAGTGGCATCTAGTAGTGAGGATTACAGATTGCAACCAGCTGAAACTAAAATTCCTTCAGCGTTGATTGTTCCAGAGGTTTTTACTGTGAGCCAAATTATCCGCAGAGGTATCTTCCTTTTCAAAACAAACAGACCAGGTGAACAGCTAAAAATACTGAATAAAACAATTTACAAATCTGTATTTCTTCGATGCTGTTTGGTATGTCAGAGACGGGCTGTTAGCCCAACACCTGTTGTGTTTACTCACCTTTTTCCTCCGCTAACTTAAGATCCAGACATTCAGGAGGATTTTACTGGGAGATGAATTATCAACAGAGTTCTCTTCCTCTCCAAAAAAAAAACAAAAAAACAGCAATTTAAACTGACAAAAAAACAAACAGAATTAAGCAGTTTCACATTAAACCATATGCGTTCTTTCGACACCGCTCATCACAAATGGATTCTTAACTACAGTGGCTGATGCGATAACTCCAATGACCCTATCTACAGCCAGTGTTTAGTTTGTCTTGTCTGAGCTACTGTAGAAACATGCAGGGGCGAAAATCCCATTTCATAGTTGGGGGGGACAATAAACAGTAAAATTTTAGAGAATAATTCCAGGGGGGGACAAGGAAAAAAAATTGTAGCCTGTCTTTTATACAGCATCTTTTACCGCAATTTGACGCTTTAATCTTCTCTCTATCTCTCCATCAGGCAGAGTGAATGTCTATACTAACTAAACTAAAACTAAAACTAAACATTTCCTGCAATTAAACTGGTAAAGTGGTTTTTAAACAGTGTGCTGTGAGATCTACTGCTGCGCACCTCACAACCGTGCGTAATAGTCGCGCATAATGACCGCTCCTCGTCTGCACGTCTTTGATGTTTGTCTCACTGACAGGTGGAGAGCCTACAGACAGGTACCCATTAGCTACGAGCCGCTCCGCCACAACCGTGCGTAATAGTCGCGCGTAATGACCGCTCCTCGTCGGTTAGACTGCACGTCTTTCATGTTTGTCTCACTGACAGGTGGAGAGCCTACAGACAGGTACCCATTAGCTACGAGCCGCTCCGCCACTGACTGCTCTTGTCCTGTCCTCTCCCTCTTCTTTCTCTCCTGTCCTCTCTGACTATCACTAAACTCTGAGCTTAATCATTAGCTTTTAGCTTAGCAGCACTCGTAATTGAGTAGGCTTTTGAACAATGCAGGAGAAATGTTGCAGACAGTTTATATTATCAGCCTGGGCCTGGGGCTTGTTGTAACAGTAAATGGGATGTGTTGTAACTTGTGTAAGTTAAACTGTGTCTGTGTGAGTGAACATCTTACCCTGCGATGCGCGATGTGGGCAGCGGTTCCAGCCACACGCTGCTACTGCTGCCAAGCAGCCCCGCCCGTTGGAAAGAGTGTGGGATATACCACTACTAGGAATGGGAGGGGGGGACTAAATCTTTTAAGATTTAAATAGCACATTATTGCGCGATTATAATGAGCACCGCTTACATTGTGCTTTCAATAAATACTACTGCATTGTTCAAAAATTATTAATTGTGTCTCAAATGATTCTAGGGGGGTACAGCTTTACTGAAGGGGGAGTCATGTCCCCCCTGTCCCCCCCGGGATTTCCGCCCCTGGAAACATGGCAATCTCCCTATCCGAGGACTTGTTCCCTTTGTAGATATTCCTCATTCTAAGGTAATGAAAGCACAATGATTCTTATTTTCAGGTGATTGTACAAAATACTTTTTATATTATATTTAATTTCTGCCAATATATCCTCCTAAATCATACACACTGAACCTTTAAACTTTTATTTAAAGGTTCAGAAACAAAATAAACAATCATATAAAATAATTTAAAAAATAAAGGATCTTTCACTCAGTTTTGCCAGGGTCAGACTACATGACATTTTTGTCTGTTACGACAGTCACTATGTCAAATCAGTCGATTGTGGAGTCATAAAATCTTGCCATGACTTGGTCAACAGACATGACACACTACACGATGGTCCACAACCAATCATTGCTGGTTGTCTTTCCCGTTGTGCATGATGTCTTCGGATTATTCTTGTCCTATTATTATTACTATTATTTCAGTCACTGTGGCTGTTTAAGTTGTAGTTGTAGTAATGCAAAAAGTGCCAGCAGATGGCAGGAGCTACATTTGAAGTACCGCATGCAAACTATGAGAGTCACTGAATCCTCCATAACAAGTTCCTGCAAATGTTTCACAATAAAAGCCTTTCATTAACTTTATCAAGGCAAATGGGAGCGTATTAAAAATAAAAATATAAAAATACAGAGGGAATAATCAATAATTGCCCGTTTATAATGTAGACTGTTTCAAATGAAGCTGGCACCTTCTGCATTTCTGTTAAGTAAAGCTCCACCACTATTTGTGAATTTATTCTTTTATGTCTTTCTTCAGTATAAAGAAACAACATTGTTTGCTAGCTTCATGCTAATGGCAGTACTCAGTGGGTTGACAAAGTGCCTCTGCTGTTTCACATCATCATTTTCCCCTTTTCACTCTGTCATGGTAACATCCCTAGAGGAAATATCAATAAAGCTGAGGTGTTGTTGCCATACAACTTTCCACAGCAGCAGATCGCTCTGTGTTCCTATTGGTCAAAGTAACGGCTGTGACAGGAGAAGTCATGAACGACAAAGAGAAAATTAAACATGCTAGACTTTCTGTTGAGACATTGTGAGGCATTCCAGATGTGGCGTCAGTTGTCGTCAACTTTGACACACACCGCCGGATAAAATGATGTATAATGGCGAAAGACACTCGTCGTTTACGACGCAAGCCGACACCATACAGGGGCCACGTTGGGCTATAATCAGGCTGATATTGTGTAGTCTAAACCCAGCATTAGGAACTATCTTGAGCAAAACAGACTATTCAAACACAGCTTGTGAATGAACTCAGGACAATCAATGCACCTGTGTCAACTGCCTAATTAGCACACCTGTGCCCGCTTCCAGAGAGTGTGCTCTTGTGCTCCCACATCCAACAGTCATGTGACATCCACTTGCAACAGTACATGAAACCCTATCTCCCTGACTTCCCATGCTTTAGTTTATTATCCAACATATAGGTTGTCTTTGTTTTTCAGAATTAAATCAACATTGGTTGCTTTGGGGTTGTTGTTTCAAATCAGATTTGTTGGATTTATTTGTTCATTGAAGCAAAAATGAAGAATAATAGATGCACACACATATACATAATACTAATATGACTATAAACTGCCAGTAATCACACAGATGCACAGTGTACTAAAAACATTTGTTGTGTTTCAAGCACTGTTCTCTCTCTCTTGTTCTCTCATCCTCCCTCTACTTGTGACTCATGCAGTGATGTGTCCCATGGTGCATTAGCTTCACATAATAGGCTAGTGTGTGCGTAGAGAAGCAGACTATGTACTGCTTGGTAGCACATAGAGAAGCGAACAGTATACTGAGTAACATTAGCTCTCAGCTGACACCTTTTCACCATCTGACCGTAAACATATTGAATCTCACATATAAAGGTGAACAAAGGTTATGTAATTGTATATGTATGTGTGTGTGTGTGTGTGTGTGTGTGTGTGTGTAGGAATTATATTGAGTTAAATTGACTGTCACCTCAAATCCCCTGTGCCAGCTGCTCTGCTTTACTTGTTCATCTATCACAGTTACTGCTCCTGATTGCTCTCCCTCTCTCTGTCTAACAAATGCAGGAATATGCACATGCATGTATATATGGTCATATTTGCACACATGTCCACAAACAAGGACACATGCAAGTATGTGTTATGTACATCTGCATATAATATATAAACATTCCTAAAGGGACAGCTAACCCCCAAATCAAAAACATAGTTATCCTCTTACCTGTAGTAGGGCTGCAACTAACTGTTATTTTTCAATGTGGATTCGTCTGTTGATTATTTTCTCGATTGCTTGATAAGTTGTTTGGTCAATAAAATGTACAAAAATGTTGAAACATGTTGATCTGTGTTTCCCATAAATTTCGGATTTTTGGTAAAGCCAGATATGTACTGCATTAATGCTCTATGTTGACAGTCAGCACACCTGGATACCGTGCACAGGGATCAAAGCCCAGTTGAGATTTGAAAATAGGATGATAGTGCATATGTAACACTAACTGATGCTGTGTTGGTCTAAGCTGAAGAAAAAGAGATAGAAAACAAGTTTACAACTTGTTACCATATTAAATAGACCTGATTATGGTCATGGACCACACAGATTAGACCTATATCCTGATAAACCGGAATTGGCCCCAAAACTAATAAGTTTACAAAGAGCAATGACAGTTCCGGCCTCAGACACTGACAAAAAAAAGTTATTCTTTGACATCGGCATGACACGCAGCCTGTTGCTGTTATTGTTTAACTGCACCTGGTGATGTCAGGGGGAAACGCAGCGGGACAATAACGAAATTCAAGGTGGCAGAAGTCCTACTATGGCCGGTGGGAGGGGTGGTTGATGGGTCCAACAACCACAACTTTCACCCTTTCACCCATTATAATGGAGAGAAGGAAAACATCTCCATGGTCAATGTATGGCCAAAGAGGAAATGTATGTGTTTTTGACTTTAGATCAGACTGTCCCTATTACATTGCTCTTTGTAAACTTGTTAGTTTTGGGGCTAATTCTGGTGTAATGCCACAGAGGTCTGATTTGTGTGGCCAATTACCATATTCATCTCTGTTTAATCTGGTAACAAGTTGTAATGAACAAGAATCATCCTTAAACTTAAACTATAATTCCTATTACTTTTACTGAGGCCAACACAGCCTTGGTGAGTGCACTATCATCCTGTTTTCAAATCTCAACCTGGCTTTGATCCCCCTGCACAATATCCAGGTGTACTGGCTGTCATCATAGAGCATTAATGCAGTTGGTTTCTGGCTGCCCCAAAAATTCAATATTTTTCACTAACCTAGATTTGGCATCCCTGCATGAATACCAGTGAAGCAAGTGCAAGAAATTATACAAATGCATGCATCCTTTGCAATATGTTTCACTCTCATTTCAAGGTATAGATCATCATTAAATCATTTATGAACAGGTTTTGTTTTATGGACTTCTAGTAGTCAGAGTTGAGGAGGTAGTGGTGCATTTAAGCATACTTTCAAAGTAATAGTTTCAGGAACATGGTGCCAGCAGCTGGAGAACCATGATTATTACACAGTCCACCCATGGATTAAATGAAACACTGAGGTATGTTCAGATACAATTTTTACACAATAAGAAACAACAGAAGATTTGTTCTTTGCATTTACTAGTTATCTCAGCTTGTGTGAAATTGTGACGAATAAAAGGTATATCAGATTTGTTTCTCTTTCTATTTTGGTTACTACTTCCTCTCTTTTCAACTGATTCTACTTCCCAGGTCGTCACATACTGTGGCTTTGTCACTCCCCCCTCCACTTGTGGTACTGATGCCAGAGGCGCTCTTCTCTCTCCACTTCTCCATGAGAAGTGTCGGAAGGTGTAGAGAGACTCTGTAACTAGATTAACATCAGTGGCGGCCCTAGAACACTTGGTGCCCTAGATACCCCTCCCCCAAAGTACTGCACGTTTATTACCAAAAATTGTAATTGTAATAATCATCTAAATCTGTCAAATTAACTTGGTCAGAAAAATAGATAATATATGACACTGTAAAATAATAATACGACGTACAAATAAACTTTCTAATTGAACTGCATTATCTATCCTTCTTTTGTGCCTATAAATCTGACTATAAAAAATAAATGTACAGTTTTAAAGCCCTTCAGTCCTTCATTACACTACCTTTCAATGAGCACAGATTCAATAATACACATTTATAAAACAACCTTTAAAATAACCTTCTTTCACATAAAAACATCTTTAAAAAATAAGCAAAAAGCCTTTTTTAATATATGATACATCATAATTCCCTTTCTAATACCTATTTTATAGTGCTGTGAAAACGTCAACAAATTTCTCCTTCAAACAGCTGGATTAATTCAAGTTTTTCGCCAAACACTATAGTTTACAAGATTACACTGAACACATCATGGTAACATAATTTACCTTCTTCCAATTCTAATTTTTTCTGAAGAGCGTCAAGGTGTACATCAATGCAACCTCTATGAGCTGCCCATTGCGGCCACCAGCTGCTTCGAGGTAACAGGCCAGGGGGTGGCAGGAACCCAGAAAAATAAAAACTCTATTATTTACATGTAGTAGTCTTTGCAATGTAGTTATTTTATTGTGGGTTTATGTCATATTTCAAAATAATAGTAGTGATAGTATCAGTAAAAAATAGTCCAAAATACACTGCTATTACTGACACTGCTATTACTTAAACACATTCCATATCAAACCAAAAGTCAACATTGTTTTAATGTAACATCATGTATCCCAAGCTATGTACTTATTTTAATGCAAAACATGTTTTTTTCTGATTCTAACCAAGTAGTTTTGCTGCCTAAACCTAACCACTACTGTTTGGCGACATAAATCACATCTTACAACATGTTTCACCCAGGAGACAGCTATGCGTCACATTCAGATGCTCAGGGATGCCTTGTGCATCATTATAAGACAAAGCGGGGTGTGACAAAGCATCTGTATTTGACAACCTGAGGATGAGAACGGGACTCTCTTTTTGTCTTGTTCATTTGTGCACTCAGAACTTTTGGATTGTCTTATCACTATATTACATAACCATAACAAAACATGTCATCCACTTGTGCTTATGTGTTGATACTAGAGGTAAGCAGTGTTTGTTTAGTGTGTGAATTATGTACATTAACAGAAAAAGAACAGGACAAGGGCTTACCCAGGTTTCTGAGGCCAGGGTATGATAATTACATGCACAAACATATACTTAGGTGCATGTATTGTGGAACACACACACACACACACACACACACACTATATTATGTCAGCTGTTGTGTTCTCTGACCTACAGTAGCTACACGAAACGTCAGGCTGCTCCTCCACATCAGGGAGCTGATTCCCATCGGCTTCTCCCACACACTGATGGCTGTTATCTAGAATATGGGCTTTGAAAAATGGAGAGCTGCGTTCAAGGACACTTGACAACAGCAGCATGCAGCAGTTTTGATAGGAAAGCAGCCAAGGGAGCCCAGCAGTCAACAAGGTTTGTTCTAATAACGAGCGGCCGCATCACGTTGGCCTTATCAAACTGACAGCAAAGGATAACTTCACCTACTGAAATACTTCCTCCTCCTCCTCCATCCGGCATGGAGTAATCTGAGGAAGAACTGCTTTTTTTGAGCTTGTTGAGGGCCTGATGTGCTGGTGGAGTCATTTGGTTGTGATTATGTAATATTTTTTCTCCACACACAGGTTAAATGAAGCACCTATTGTTTGAAACTAAAATCAAACAGCGGCCAAGGTTAGACAAACAGCAGACTGACGTAAATATATTTATTTATATCGGCTCTATTTTACAAGCTGAAGACTAAATATGGCATCAATAAAGGCACAGGATATGCTTTCTTTACAAATGTATAGTCTGATTAGGATTTGACCCATGAAGGCTTTTGAAGGCTTACACCACTTTTTCAACCACAAACAATTCTTTTGACCTTAAACCATAAAGAATAAAGTCCCATGGGAAACCTCTTTTGTTGAGTGATTCAGTCTGGACCATTGTTTTGGGCTGACTGACCAACTTTGTCATCCATTAAACCACACTGCAAATATAATAATATCCAAATATTTTTTATTTTCAGTTTATTTTTAGGTGGTTAATGCTCCACTATATTCACTAGCTAGTTTCCCACTGTGTCTATCTGCTGTTTGCTGTGATGGATCTTCCCATACGTGGCAAAAGCAGCTGCCTAGGACGCCACGCAGACAGGGGGTACCAAAATCCCTCCAGGGGGCACCATGGGAAGCTTGCCTAGGACAACAAATGTGCTAGGTCCACCACTGGCTGTGTATTGCTGAGCAGGTAGTTTACAGTGGGGATTTTAGAGCCTTTTTTTCTGCGGCTGAAACACTACAAGAGTGGTGAGAGTGAACCAAGACAGTAAAGTTATAGACTGGACAGCTAAACAATGAGCTGAAACCAGTCTAGCCGCCAAAAGATAATATTGGCATTGTAAGTTTTTGCAAATCACAAACACTTTACAGTTGTTTGTTTCATACGTATCATGTCAGTGTTTCTAAAGTGGTGTAGTATATGAGCTGACTTTGTAATGTGGAGGTGAAGGGGATGGTGGATGAAGCGACACTAATGTGAAGCGCTTGTCAAACTGCAGATCACTGTTCAAGACCAACAAACAACAAAACTGGTTGTGATTTAACAAGTTATCGCTGTGTTTCCAGCTGCTTTTTTAGCCTCCTAATGTGGAGGGTTTTCAGCAACCGGTGGCGGTTTTTCCAGCAACCTTGTTTTTTAGCGACTTGTCACTGTTTTTCCAGTGGCTTGGTAGCCCCCAAAAGTGAATATCTTTTTAACAACCCGTCACTGTTTTCCAGCGGGGATAGTGCCACAAAAAGCCGCTGTTTTTTTTTACTGAGACATCACTGCTTTTCCAGTTGGGATATGGGCCCCCAAAACAAGATATTTAAGGCCACATCATTATCATTTTGTAACCATAACCAAATGTTTTTTGTGCCTCATGTTAACCACATGTAACATAATTAACATTAATTCTGGCTGAAACTTGCTGTAAAGCTCTGTACAGCCGATTGGAGCCTCAGATTCAGCTGATAAATCTCTGTAGGTCCATCACAAAAAGTGAACCCTTTCACATTGTCGCATTGTTCTTTCATTGTCATTTGACACATTGCTATAATTAAAAAATTGATTATAGCTGCTCTAAAGATAATACAATTTTAGGCCAGGTTGTCCTGGACTTTCTCTGCAGCTAATTGACCTTCATCATATTTCATATGGAAGACAGAAACTGCATGATGTCTGTTATTTCATTAAAAGCCATAATTCCCCTGTCCCACCTCCCCCAGTATTTCTTAGAAAATGTTCCCATAGCTGTACGTCTCAAGGACAGCATCCAAGAGACGTCTGCCTACTTGTTAGAGCTTTGGGTAGACATTTAATGAGGACGAATTCCCAGAGACATCTTTACCATTGTATTATCTGCCAGACAACCTGATTACCACAACAGGATTAGCATGACACACATGGCAACAGCCATTAAGCATAGCTGTTTTTGTTGCATTGTACCTGTTTAGGAGCAGAGCTGCTCTGACAAGCTTCTTTTCAAAATAATGACAACAATTCCCACAAGACGCTGCACGTGCTGTTGAGGTGGAGTGATGTGGTCAGCAGAGCATTGAAAGAAAAATCCCCAGAAGACTGCACAGAAAGAACCATGTATGTTTGATGCTCATTGCAAATGAAGTGCAGTTGATGTAGGCAGCTTATGATATTGAATTACTGACTACTGTAGGTGTTATGAAGCCTACTGTATAGTAACCATGCCATTATTCTGTCACTATAATGTATCAGTGTCACTTCAACAAATTTACTGGGAAAAAAAAGTCATGTTCATATTTAGGACTTTGTGACCGCACACTTAACTGGACAACTGTGTACAGTTGTTGCAGAGCTGGTTATGTTAGAGTGCATTTTGACTTCTAGAGGTAACTTTCTTCAAGACAGCTAGAATTAGGCTAAGTATATCACGGTGTGAGAACTAGAGGAGCACAAGAGACATTTTGGGTGAATAAAATACAAACTAGTATCACTGCCTTGCAAATTCACAAGTCACATGTAGCCATGACAGCTGAAAATGCTTCAAATGTTGCTGCAAAAATGGGACAAATTCTAAAACATGGATGCGTCACACACATCCTCTACCAGGCAGCACAGAAAACCTTTCATTTAGCACAGTTTTAATATTAGTTTCACCAATTCAGTATCTGACCAAATGTCTTCCCTTCTGTTCCTGAATTATGACACTGAATAACATGATACTAATAATAATAATACTACATTGGATTTATAAAGCGCTTTTCAGGATACCCAGAGACGCTTTACAAAGAGCAGCAACAGCAATCTAATGGCCAGAAAAGTGTTATTGCAGAACATTATGATGTCACAGTAAAGCTTCAATTTGACCTTTTGGATATAAAATGTCATCATGTCATCGTCTTATTCATTTGCGGGAAATTTTGTCACAATTCAGGTTTGAATTCTTGGGTTATGGCTAAAAAACAACAGGTCACACTGGCCTTTTACCACCAAATTCAAATAAGTTCACCCATGAATCTGAGTAGACGTTTGAGCCAAATTTGAATAAAACGGTCTCAAGGAAATCTTGAGATTTTGTGTTCTCGAAAATTAGATGGATGCAAGATCACAATAACCTTGACCTTTGACTACCAAAATCTAATCAGTTCATTGATAAGTGAAGGTCACAGTGACCTTGACCTCTGACCTTCAATCATCCAAATCAGTTCATTGTTGAGTCCAAGTGGATGAGAAATTTAAAGAAATTCCCTCGGTTATGCTACTTTCCAAATTTGCACTGTTTACCAATTTGGCTCCTCAACAGTAGAATGAACTCCCAACTGAAACCAGGACAGCAGAAAGTCTGCATCTTCTGTCACACACTGACATCTCTGTTCAGATTGTACCTTAGCCCATAAAAATAATAGAGAAGAAAATAATAAATAAATAAAAACCTCTTTCTCTGTAAATGCAGCATGTGTCGTATATCAGCATTTAATGAAGTTGATGTACTCACATAGTTCTTGTACTTTTTGGGGTTGTATCCATGAATACACTTATCCAAATGAGTCGCTTTGGATGACAGCATCAGCTAAATACATGTAATGTAATCAATAGGAATGAATGTACATGTACATCTACAATGTATGGCATTGTATCCATTAAAGTCTGGGTAAAGCCAACAATTAAACATGTGGGAGTTTGTCACACTACAGAAAATTGGGTTATTAACCACCCAGCCAGAATTTGACTAAAAGACAAAGTAGTAAGGCAAGTATATAAATAGAGCCCAGGTCAGACCAAAGATTCTCGACGAGACGAAACCATTTTAGAACGTTGCAGAGAAAAGTTGCAGAGGTGTGACCTGGCCAGTCTCAGCTCGACTCGGTTTTAGAACGTGAAGCACACGTGAAGCACATCCCCTGTTTCAAAAGCCAGGAGATGGCGTGTTTGCTTGCTGCAGCAGGTGCTCTCGAGCTCTGTTTCCATCCTCACGATGTGCCGGTGTCAGACATTGGGTTGCTGCTGCTTGCTGTATCTGCTTATGCCCCCCACACACATATTCTCATTGACTGATTAATTGGCGGTGGTTATTTATGTTATTATGTCATATTTATTATGAATACAGTCCATCTGTATCCACCCGCTAGTTTTGTTTGTTTTTCACCGTGTCATCACAACTACAAATGCAACTGTAGCCAGTACGTCACTATCACTATCCTCATTCAAATTTTAGGAAGCTACAAATTATATTCAGCCACAAAATAAGCCCGAAAAGCTGGAAATCAGAACTGAAGTTCAGGGAGCTGTTAAATAGAGATGATACACCATCTCATCCAGTTGCATTGGTGTGAAGTAGCAGGTTTTTAGAACAGTGCAGCATGGCGCATTGCAACTAGTTGCCTGTTTCAACTGGTCTAGTTGTGAATCCTTGGTCTCAACTGGGCTTAAGGTTTCAAAGCCATGAAAACACAAGCAATAATCTGGCTCTGAACTTCTGTGGGCATGTCTGCTGAAGGAGCTGAGCCAAAGAAACAGCCACTGGGAAGTGACAGCCTCAGATTAGCAGCTAACTTTAGCACAAAGCACACACTCAAAGCAGTGAGCAGTAACTGCTCGGCCGGGTCAGCGATCTGGACTAAAAAGGTGCATTTGTGACAGATATTTTCCTTGTGTTCATACAATTATAACATTTAACAGAGTTGTTTATTCATGTATTCATTATACTGGGGCTGGGTCACAAACTTTCTCATTTTACAGCTTAACAGTAGCCTACACTAAAATATGTTTTCCGAAAACATATGAGGCAAGAAATAGGCAACACAGTAACAGAGTCTTGATTTCTCTGTTGACGTGTTTAGAATATGGTTTCAAACACAGTTTACTGGCTTGGCTTCTGTTCTGAAGGTCTGTACTGCACTCACTGACACCCCACTACTGACTATGTGTACAATGATTTATTAAAAAACTATGACAGCTTCATAGAAGCGCTAAATTAAAAGATGTATGTGAATGAGAAACCCAACTTCAGACAAAACAAATTCTCACTTGGTTTCTTAAAGACTGCTTCCCTCAACGACAAAACCACTTTTATTTTCTGTGTTTTCTAGCATTATAAATCTCCCTTTCTATATGAAGTCCATCTGCAATACCCCCAGTACTTCTCCTCCATGCAGTTTTACTTTACTCATTATTTATTCCCCATCTTTAGCTGGAGACACAGCACACAGTGAGCCTCGGCACCCAGACTCCTAATTTCACACACAGAAATAAATAAGCAGATTGATGCTCCCTCTGTACAGCAAACATCACTGAAATGCCCCACGAATATCTATTCCCATTTTAAGTTTCATGTGGCAAGGCGGATTTTGTTGATACACAGTCCTCTGTGGAGAGTCTCTGGGTTTAATATTCTGTCAGAGTTTCTATAAAGTGTACACAACTTTCACTGGGGAACGAGAGAAGGCTGGAAGAGAAAGACAAAGAAGAAATGGAGCGAGGAAGAGGGCCAGAGGTCTGAGAGGCAAACAAGAGGAGTTTTAAGTGTCACCAGTAAAGTCAAGGTGACAGCTCAGACAAAGAGATACAGAGTGGACAGTGACAGTGACACATTGGTAACAAAGCCTCAGACAGATCCATGACCACAGTGACCAGAGCAACACTGAGATAAAGTAATGTACTCCGGTGGACACTAAACTGTAGACTAAAGACCTCAATAAACTAGGTCGTAATGCCAAAAAGGCAAAAGTGTTAACACTTGCTGTAAATGGCTACACTCAAAAGCAAGGATAAAAGCTCATCTCCTCCCTGACCTCTCTCTAAAACTTTGTGTCTTTGTAGTTTCGAGGTCTTAGACTTGATGGATGTTTAACATCAGCTTACTTTTTCACCTCCGCACACCTGGCAATGGAAGGTATATGCACTGAAACTATTGACTGTATGCAAAGATAGAAGAAGACGCGTCTCCACTTCCTCCCTACCGTACAAAAATGAAGCCAAATATCCCAGATACGGCGGCTACCATCCTGACGTGATGACGTAGTTTCGAGCCAGGGTCTGGGCAGTAGAGATCTCTGTGCTGTCAAGTTCCTGCCTATAGACCTGTCTGACCAATCGCAAGCAGCACCACTGATCGCGAGCACACCACCTGGCACACACAGCTGTTGATCATGACATCACACCCTGTTTTCATAGCATGAAATAACAAATTAAAACCAACTTAACACTTGAACATACATCAGTGTTTAAAGAACTACCTTAAATGACAGAAACAAAAATTTATTTGATATGTATTTTAGGTGGTCATTTATAAATAACTGATGAACTGACTGATCGATCGATCGATCGATTGACTGACTGATTGATTGACTGACCCTGAAAACACTGACACAAACTCTCTTACATCTGTGCTTGAAAAACTGCTTCCTGAGATCCCTACCTGGGCCCGAGGTTGTATGGGTCTAATCAGTAGGGTAATAAACTCTAATCAGTAAAGAATATCGTATCCCTGTGTAAATATGTCTGAGCGTTGCTAGTATCAGCTCTGATCACTGCAGGAGAAAATATTTTAGGAAATCATAGGCTGTGTTCAACATGTATTCTGTTAAATGACATTCATTTTGAAATTTAATTGACAGACAATTAATTGTTATTGGTAAATTAGTCTGGTGGTATCCCTGTTGGCAACAGATTGTTTAATTGTTATTGCAGGAGGTGATATTCAGACTTTTTTTTCAGTCAATTAGTCTTTTCAGTATTCATTTATTTTTATCATCATTCATCATTGTTGCTCTTTTCCAACGCGTCTGCTTGTTAATTAATAGTCCGTTATGCTGCTGCCACTGTTGGTGTTTTCTCTCTGTTAGGGTCTAATTATCCTCAAACTCCTTTGAGATCAGATCTTTATTTGCCCATTAGGCTCAGGTGGGTTTTCCACAGGTTCATTTCAGATCGCGTTCAATATTTGTGACCTGTGATGACGCCTATTTCAGATGCATTTAAACGATCCAACAAAAACTTTGGTTGAAGCATACTGAGCCTGGTTACTAGCTTTTTAGAGCTTTCAAATACAGCTCATAGTCTTTTTGTTTGTCATTGCTTTAAATTTTTACCAATAGAGTGCCCTAGGGATGACATTTTGCATCACACTGGCTCTCTCATCAAAAGCCTCTGGGATTTTTCCACTGCATTCTGGATTATTGCCAAAAATAAAATCTTTGGCAAACAAAAGTTTATGATATTTATACGTTTTGTTCAGAAAGATAATCTTTATGATTACTGAAGCCTAAATGCAATCATTAGAAGTAAAAAGATAACTTCAGGCTATGAACAACTACAAAAGTAGCATGACCTAACGTCACCACCATAACAATACTATAAAGCTGTGTTTGGAGTGGCTCAGCATAATGACATTCTGGAGTCTCATTTCGCCACTTGTTAGCAACCGCTTTTTTTTAAGACACATAAAAGCTTCGAAACTCATGAGTGGGGCATTTACTCCTGTATTTTATGTTGTCAAACAAAATGTTAAAGTCTCTTGAGCTTGTGTAAACCACCATTTGAGGCATCCAACCAAAAACCCATTCAAAAAACCTGTTGACTTTGAGATAAGGGAAGCATGAGTGGTAAAATGCTATTTTATTCTATTAATGTTTCACACTGTAGATCTGTTTTAAGCCATTATATAAAACAACTTTGTGGTTGCAAGGTTATAAATAATCCTTCTGGCTGGTGTCTTCTTTTTAATTAATCAGGAAAGCCTCTGTAATGGACTATTAGACCATTTGCAAAAGAGCTGCAGTAAATCTGGTCCAAAATCTATTCATTAACAGTTTATGCACCCTAACAATTGCAGACTTAAGCAGAAAAATGTATTGTTTATCTAGATTAGTTTGACAAAAAAAAAAAAAAAATCTAAACTACAGGCCCTGCTGCTAGCTTTGTCAAGAGCTTTTCAAATGCTTGATGAAAGCTCTATATCTCATGGTCTTCATCAGACACTTTCACTAGTGTTAGGTTGAAAGCACTGTAAAAACCTTTATTTATTAGTTACAACTTTATAAAGGTTTCCTTATTATACACTGGTACAGAATCAACTCAGTCTGCATAGCTGGATACCAGTATAAAATAACCTTTTTGTGATTTGTGAATGACAATTTAATGGGCTATAATTTCCTAAAATGGCATTATAATCCCTCTGAGTTCAGGCTGTGTTCGTGCACTGTTCGTATGTTTTCCTCGATAAGTAATGCACCAAAATTCTTGCATATCCTACTGAGTAATCATAATCATGGGGCGGCAGTAGCTCAGTCCATAGGGACTTGGGTTGGGAACCGGAGGGTCGCCGGCTCAAGTCCCCGTTCGGACCAAATACGGAGTGTGGACTGGTAGCTGGAGAGGTGCCAGTTCACCTCCTGGGCACTGCCGAGGTGCCCTTGAGCAAGGCACCAAAAACCCCCCAACCGCTCGGGGTGCCTGACCAAGGGCAGCCCCGTCACTCTGACATCTCTCCACTTTGTGCATGTATAGGTCCTGTTTGTGCATGTGTGTGTCTTTCAGACCTGTGTGTAATTGACAAGCAAGAGTGAAAACATTGAATTTCCCCTCAGGGGGATTAATAAAGTATATATATAAAAAAAAAAGCCAGTAATTTGTGTATAGCCATGTATTTTGGAAAGCTGCATTCACATGACCAATGGGCAAACGGGAGCAAGGGTTGTGGATGGGTCACAAATCACAGGACTTTCCTCCAGTAAACCAGCATTTGGAACTGTGTGAGTTATTTTAAATTACGCTGATTGTTTTTTTGTTTTGTTTTTCTAAACCTTACCACAGTAACTTTACATTATGCACGTAACTTTACATTAAGAACAAAATGTTATTCAACGGATATGAACTTATAGGATATCATACTTTCTGTTTGTGTGTGCATTTTCTCGGGTTATTGCACAAACCTTCCTACCTACCTTGTACAAGGATACGTTGCAGAGTTTTACAATTCATAGGAAATGAGATTGTTTTTTGTGTTAAAACATGCTACAAGTAGCACCTTAGAGTAATGGTAGTGAGAGCAAAATGTGTATACGTTGCATGGATCATATTCCTGATCCCAGTGAAGACAGTACATACTGATGGGTGAGTGCAGGTTGTAGATATGGAAATGGAAAATGACATCCCTCCCCTGTTCAATCTGTGACTTCAGCCCTGCAGTCACAACAGAAATGGTTCTTGTTCTCACATGAAAGTAATGCCGCTATTTATATGAACAGGTCAAGGTAGCTTCGCTCCTCAGCTCTCTGTTGCTGGCTTGTATTCAGTTTTTAAAATCTGATCAAATGGTTCCATTAAGCATTACTAAGATAGAAGTACTTCTCACTGTAATGAATTTTGGTATTATTCCTTTAATGTCGCTTTGTCTCTTTCAGGTATTTATATTAACTTTGGCTCTTTGCAAGGGTTCTAGATACAGATACAGGCCTTTGCTCTGGTGCCCACTGGTGTATTAATAACATCAAGTTTGGAGGTCTGTTTTCTCCTGAGCTGTGAGTGAGCTCCTGCCTCCTCCATCCATTCAGGAAGAAGCAGAGGCAGGAACTCACTCACAGCTCAGGAGCAAATATACCTCCAAATCTGGTGTTATTTATACACCAGCAGGCGTTTATATTAACTTTGGCTCATTGCAAGGGCTCTACATATAGATACAGGTCTTTGCAGTGGTGCCTGCAGGTGTATAAATAGCATCAACTTCGGAGATCTGTTTGCTCCTGGGCTGTGAGCGAGCTCCTGCCTGCTCTGCTTCTTCCTGAATGAATGGAGGAGGAAGAGAAAGAATGAGTTTTTCACCAGCCCTGAGGTGAAATGCATGAAACTGTCTGTAGATTCACAACTAAAACTGTGTCAAAACAGAAGTATGCATTTACATTCTTTTTGTCAGATCTATACAGTTGCATGTACACCTGATTCTGTTTTATAAATCTCAGTCATTATGGAACTGGGTGCATGAGCATGAGCCTAATTTCAAGTCCCAAAAGTATCCATCGAAGCAGGGGTAGGCAGTTTTATTTTGCCGTCATCTGGCATAAATCCCACAATAACCTTTGGGCGTATTTTAATTCAAGTGGTCTGAGAGAAGACTAGACTTCTTCACCTCCTCTTGGTTCTTTTTTTCAAATTCTAGCCCAAGACAGGATAATTTTTCTCCAATCCCAGGTCATTTCAGAGAGAGGGCATTCCTATTGGCTGTTTTACTAATGCAAATGTGGATGTGCACATCCCCTCTGTGAAAACCTGATTCAGTGGCGGAGAATCCATTGGCAATTGTCTACATTGCAAAGTAAGTCAAAAAATGAAGACAAACTTTTCAAAAAGAGAGTCTAAAAGAGAGCCTGATCATAAACCAAAACATCTTAATATTGGCAAAGCTTCTCAGAGATGGAGTGAAAATGTTGCTGATACTTTAGCCTTCTGCTACCCGGAGCCAAAGGCTTAATGCTGCAACTTATTCAAGTTAATGTTTATGAAGATAGCTAGAGCCTCAAATCACAGTGTGTCATCTCAAAGAGGTGAACTGATACAGATTTTTCATCAGTGGCTGTAGTAAGGTCCATCTCCAGAGCTGCTGCCCACTCTCCTCCCAGCAAAGTGGTGATAGGAAGTGAGGCGGAGGGAGTGCAGGATACACCAGACAAAGAACAGATGATAAAATTTTGGTGGTGACCGGTTGAAGCGAAGTGGATAAAATAATGCTTGGCAGAGTTCTGCACTTTCCGAGTGCTTTTCTAGTTTCATCTGTGGTCTGATAAAACAGAGAGAGAGAGGGGCAAGGAGAGGCTGAGTGAATGTGCAGTGGGCAACTCTACAATTAAATATGATAAAATAAATCAGTGCATGGGAAATACTATATGAAACATGTGCTAACAAGTGGCTCAATGAGACTAAAGAGTGTCATCATACCAAATACAGCTTTACAGCGTTGTTGTGGTGGTGCCGTTGAAGTCATGCGACCATGGTGTAGGTGTCATGTAGGCCTATAGCCTGACGTTAGCTTTTTACTTCTGGCGACTGCATTAACGCTTTAAAAATAAAAAAAAGCATGTTCATTTGTGAAGATTATCTTGCTGAACAAACGTGTATCATAAACTTTTGTTTACCACAGAGCCTACATTCTGCAGTAATCCAAAACCCAAAGGAAAAATCCCATAGGCTTTCTGACAAGGGAAACGGGGCGACCCTAACTTCCACATCATCCTTGCAACACTCTAGCCTGATTTCATCAATTGAAACCCATTAAGTAAAACAAAAAAACAAAGTGAATTTTTGTCTCAAACTATACCTCTCTAATCGTTGCTTTCAAGTAATGTGAAACTATTCTAATGGTTTACTTGTAATTATGCATAAAATCCTACCGTGTTCAGGGCGAGTCAATTCATCTATTTCTCATAAGAATTTCTCCTGAACACCGTTCTTACAGAGTTGTCGGACTAATTCTAGATTAAATACACTTATCTTCACAAATGAGGTCCTCTGTGTATGCGGCTACCTTCCTGGCCTTTACCACCCTGCTGGTAAACAGCTTTGAAGTCACGCTTCAGACGAAGGCAAGCGTCTTGGTGCAGCAGGCCTTAAATGTTAGCATCTTCATTAAAAGATGTAATGAATTAGTCAGCTCTTGATGAGAGCGGGATGTGGATCTGCAGCAAAGGGGGAGAGCCCCAGCCTTTAGCAGGAGCTGGGAGCTTCACACGTTCCCATGCCTCTGAATATTAATGGAGTCTAATAATGAAACAGCGCGTTTGTCCCAGGGGAACTATAATTATGGATAAGCAGTAAACATAGATTCTTTTGGTTGCAGCAAAACTGGACAATATTGTCCTCATTTGTCAACGGGGAAGAAGAAAGAGGTGGTTTTATGGAATTAATAAATCAGGCTTTTAACTGTCTTTAACTGTGTAAGTGACATTACACAACACAATGTGATCCTTTACTTTAAAGGAATACTTCCACATTTTAGAAACAAGTGCTTGCTTTATTTCCAAGAGTGAGACGAGAATATTGATATCAATCTGAGGACAGTGTTAAAGGGACAGTGTAACCTAAAATCAAAAATACATATTTTTCCTCTTACCTGCTGTGCCTTTTATCAGTCTAGATTGTTGGAGATATCGCCTGTAGAGATATTTTCCTTCTCTCCAATATAAAGGAACTAGATGGCACAGCTTGTGGTGCTCAAAGTGCCAAAAACATGCATTTTAAAAAGTCAAAGGCAATGTGTCTTTCCACAAATCATCAAGACCTGGTTACTCAGGATAATCCACAGAACTTTCTAGCTCACCTAGCACCACTGAGCTAGCTAACATTACAGCTCAGCTGCAAAGGACACCATTAATGTTTACATCTCACACTGTCGCAAGCAATTCGTTTGTGAGCAGAAACCATAGTATGAATAATCAGTGTTGGGAACGTTACTTTAAAAAAGTAATTAGTTATAGTTACTAGTTACTTTCCCCAAAAAGTAACTGAGTTAGTAACTGGGTTACTGCACTGTAAAAGTAATTAATTACCTGGAAAAGTAACTATGGCGTTACTATTTTTTATTAAATGCTCAAATATGCCAAATTGCTTGGACAGCCCCCTTAATGGAACTGTAATGAAACTCAACATTGAATATGTTAAATGAATGAAATTGACACTTAATAGAATAAATCATTATTATTAAACATTGTACACTTATCTACACTACACTCCACTGTTGTGCGTGCGTGTGTGTGAGGGAGAGGGAGTGGGGCTGTGGAAACCATAGACGTATATATGTCTATGGTAGAAACATCCTGCAGTCCGAGATACTATCATGCCTTTGAATAACTTATTAGACGGATATATAGAGAGAAAGGCGACGTTTAGAGAGCAAGCCCAAATAAGCAACTCCACTTTGGAAACAAGTCCAAAAAACCACAACTCGTGACGACTACCAATATTTGTAAGCGACTTTACAAAAACACAAGCCTAAAGTCGCAGACCTGACAAACCTGCTTGTGAATACCCGCCCTACTCTGCCTCTGATTGGTTTATGATGAAATTTTCCTCTCCCTAAGCCAATCATCATCACTTATGCTTCCCCCTCACCTGCCCTCACCAAAGAAGAAACACTTTAAAGCTCCGCTGAGAAGGAGCTGGTCTGAGTGAAAGCCGCTTCAGTGAACTAAATAAAGCCGAGTAACGGCGCATTTTATTGTGAGTAACAATAACGGCGTTATAACGGGGTAGACAGTAACTTTTTTGATTAGTCGTTACTGAAAAAAGTAGTGCCGTTAGTAACGCCGTTATTTATAACGCCGTTATTCCCATCACTGTGAATAATAGATGGACGACGTGACAGCTCTTTAAAAGCAAAGCCAAAACATATGGATTGCCCCCTGGTGGCTGGCTGCAGTATAGGTCATAAACCCTGCCCAGTCCATGTTAGTGGATGGGACATGTGCCAAATAAAAAACTCAAAGAACACATAAAGTAAATTTTTCCTGAAGATGGTTTCTATCATTTTGGGTTGTTCTTTTCACGCTGATGTTTGTTCAAGTGTTCGTTTTTCTGATAGGTTTGGTAATAACAAGTTATGTGATGCTATATTAAGGGGTCTGATGTCATGACTGACAGCTATGTGTGCCAGTCGGTGTGCTCTTGATCAATAGTGCAGCTCACAATTTGTTGGAAGGGTGTATGGGCGGGAACTCAATATAGCTGAGATTGCTACACAGACTCTGGCTCCAAATGACGCCACCAGCTCAAGCTAGCAGCTTTATTTTTGTATAGCTGGAGTAGTAGAGATGCATCGTCCATTTTCATATACAGTCTATGCTAGATATAATGGTTGGCCTACGTACAGTAAGATCCATGTCAATGCCTCAACTTAGTTCAGCACAGACAGCCCACAAAAGATCAAAGAGGCCATCTGCATTCAACGCTAGACACCATCCTTCAAGAGAGATAGGGGTTGCAATCTCCCTACCATGTATGATCACCTGCTAGAATGTGTCGAAATTCCATATTTAGTCATGTAATGTAAACAAAACCATCTCCATGACTACTGAGCAAACCTCACAGACTGAGTAAGGCCTTCACATGTGGCTAAAAATGTCAAAAGTCAAGCATGAATCTTCATTCTCAGTCAACATGTTGTATCTGAGTTTTTATTCTGTACTCAAACAGAAATGCAATAACACCAAATTGGGGATTTTAGGATGAGTTACGTGATGGAACTATTTCTTAACAAACATCAGTTCACTCACCTGCCCAGCACTTTTCCTGCAGCACCTCCAGCTATGGACTAATCCACTGGCTGATTAATGTCTTTTGTTCCATAGCCATAGCACCATTACGGCAGTGGCATGTACTGAACACAATTTCATTGACAGTTAAAGTTGGCAGTTCCAGTGCATTAAAGAATGTGAAAGCTATTCAGTCCCCAGAACACTGGTGTGAAATTGGTTACAATGAAGGCTGAGAAAAATAACAATATTGTAGCACAATTTGCCCATCCTCAACACAATGGATGTGACAGTGCTGTGTAGCAGTTACTCTTTTGCCCATTTTAATGTTCAGAATTTGCTGGCTTCTGATAATAAATCAACAAATTTTCATACCATCTTTTTTTTTAGTATAAGCAAATTAAATAAAACAAAATCCATCATCTAAATACATCACAGTGTTTAAAGAGTACATTTTACTATTTTTTTTAATTCTTACTTTAGTATTTGTGTTTCTGATATTTGTTTCTTTGCACTATTGATGTACAGCTGCTGTGACATGAGCGGTATCTTTCTATCTCTAAGGGTAGTCAGCTGGGGCACCGAAAAAGGGGGGGAAAAGGAGAAAGATTCTAGGGGCCCATGATTAAGAGGGGCCCAGAGAGGCCCCTAATAAAATTTTAATACTGACAAAAAACTAATATGACACTAAGATATTAACTAACTTATAATCACAAATATATTTTATTTACAATGTAGTGGTAACAATAACTTTATTTGTTTTGGAAACATTAACATTAACTATTTACGTAAAATGGTTCAGTCCGACTGGATCAGCTGCGGTGAGGCGGTATTTTGTCACAGACAGCGGGTAAGGAGGCGGAGACGGCAATATGCCTCAAAAATCAGGTAACCAAAAACGGAAAGAAAGGAAGCTAAGAGAGGAGAAAGAAGCAAAGGGTCGACATTATGTCACCCAGTATTTCAAAAAGCAAGGTGGGTTTGTTAGTGGTTCATGTGATGGAAAGTTATGGAATATTAACTTTGTCCCTGGTCTATAAGCAGCTTATAGACCAGGGACAAAGTTAATATTCAGAAGAAGGTGATCATTTTAGTTAGGGATGAGCAAGCAAACAACATTTTTTTTTTTTTTTTTTCTGAGCGCAAACTAACTAATAACTTACAAATTATGGCGAAAAGGTAGTTTCTTGCAACCCTAGAATTAAGATAAAAATATTCACAAATTAAAAAACACTTCTGGTTGCTGATAAGTAGCGTTTAACTTTTGATTTAACACTAAAAATTAAAACCCTCGGTGCAGCGCAAGCAGACAGATGCGCAACTCAGAGCAGCATGTGTCACTGACACCAGACTCAGAGCGCAGCAGACCGGTGGAAAATGTCACCATCAGCATGTTATTTTACATCAATAAAATCTATTGTATCATTATTTTAAGTCACATTGTTGAAAGAATTTAGCTGTCTGTGTTCAAGCAGGATAATAGGTCTCCACTCATTGCACGTCGGGCTTTCTAGTTCCTTTTCGGAGATGGTGTTGCGTTCAAGGTCCCCCCAAAAAACGGGAGAAAAACAAAGGCCGAATATTCGATTTTTTTTTTCACAATCGAATCCCGTGCCATCGAACGAAGCTTCGAAGCTTCGAATTTTTTGGGTCAGCTCTATAACGTAGAGGGCAAAGTAAAAATGATTTCATGGGGCCCAAAATCCCTGGTGGCGCCCCTGGTAGTCAGAACAGGATTTCTTCAAGATTAATTAACATAAAAAATATATACATATTTTCAGAGAAAATACTTGAAGATTTTGTTTAACATTTTTTTTCCAAAAAAGAGTTGTTTCAACAACATTTTGATTTGAACTACACACTATTATGCAGCAAGTCTCCCTGAATATGTGTCTTCATTAATTACAGTTATTGTTCAGGTTTACAGGTGAGATGCCACCAGGCGTAATGTGCTTTTTGTTTAAGTACCAGAGTGCATGTATGACACACACTCCTGCATGCACGTACACAATTAAGCTGTGGCTCATTAGAGGTTATGTAACTAGGGTACCATGGTGGCAAGTTTATGTACAGTAGTCAGCCATGACTATAATCACACAATCAATTGACTATAAATAGTTTCATCATGTTGAGAATATTTGATGGCAGCCACCCAAACATCAAGCTAAGTAGTGTTAGGCCGCGATCACACAGCGAGTGTTTTAGCAACTGGAGGTGGCTTTTTGTAACTGTTTCTAATGAGAATGAAGCTTGTTGCTTGCTACGCACCTCACATTTCTGAACTCTCGACTCACGGCGTTTTTGCTCTGAACTCCTTGAGCTGAAAAAACTTCACCTCAGAGCAGAAAAGCTTTTTTCCCATTGTCCAATTGGGTGATTTAAGAGGCGGGTCTTCTGTGGTGGTCACAACAACAAGTTTACAGCTGGTAAACAATGGAGGAGAAACTGGTGGTGCTCAGTCGCTCGGCAGGACCAATGGGCCCCCGTGTAGTTAGTACTAATTTTTGTTATGCTGGGCCCAGCGATAGACAGAACGTTGTCAAACTGCCCTTGAGTCATCCTAAAATATGCCTTTTTTTTAGTTACCAGTGGCATTAAAAAACAAAAACAAAGGCAGTGTGGTGTGCCTCACAATTTGCAACCTGCAAAATGCTTTCTTTGTGATCAGGGCCTTAGGTGATGCCGCGGCTATAGAGGGTTGCTTGTGCCAAGCAAATCAAGCCATATTTAAAACATCCACTGTGAGGAAACGTTGCAGTGCAGGCAGAGGTCAAGCTCATTATAGGCCTGACTATGGAAATGTTGCTAAGCAAGCTTTGATTTCCTGCAGGCATTATGGATGCAGCACAAGCTGGCCAGGTTTAACAAGCTGGCTTTGTAATGTTTCCTTGCAAATGGATCAAAAATAAAGAAACCATCAAAAGAATGGTGGATATTTCCTTTAGTTAGCTGTGGACTTTTAAAGTGGAATGTTTTATTGCTTGTTACTCGATGTATGAGTGGCCACTGTGAATCAACACACCTTAAATATATTTCTGACAACTTTGACCACACCATTTGTTTTTATCAAGTGGCAACCTCCGGGGCTGAAAATGAAGCCAACATGGAAGTGTCAAAAACTGCAGTTCTTTGAATGGCTGCTTGAGGCTGGCTCCAGAGGCCAGTCAGTCCTGACAGACGCCCATGTAAAAATGTCTAACTTTACAGCAGAAATAAACAAGTTTACAGCCTGGTGCAAAAAACACTTTTGGTCTCTATAGCTAATTTCAACATTCATTACAACTGTATGGTGGGTGTTTTTTTTTTTTTATTATTTCAACCGTTTATATTTTATTAAGGCTTAAAGTTACACATAATTAGGGATGTGGCCGCTTTGAGTGACAGTCTGTCTGCAGATACTGTTCTCAGCATCTGAGTCAGAGCCACCCCTCCCTCCTCTGCAGCTCCACCTTCTCACCCAAATATGGTCACTTCTGGCTCCAAAAAGACAAGATGCCGATGGCCAAAGTGCCAAACTTGAGGCTTCAAAACAGGAGTCTACAAATCAGTGAGTGACATCTCGGTAGCTATGTCTATTATTTTTAAAGCGTACGTTTTTTTATTGGCTCACTTGTATGACGTGTAAGTAAAATACATGTCCGTATTTTAACCGAATTTTGCAAACTGCTAATATTCTATTCCCTCACTTTGTGAAAAAAGTGGTGGAGCATCGTTCCAGCGAGCTCCAGCAGCACTTCACCTGTGAATGCCAGTAATGGTGGCTCCAATACTTTCTCTTACAACCCAGATTAGGCAAAAATGGTACCAAAACTGGAAACCTCACTGAGATGACATACTCTAGAAGCTAGGCTACACACAGACACTGCACTCAGTTGATGCTCCTCAAGAAATGAAGCTCTAGCAAAACTTCAGTCAGGAAGACCAAAACTTTTTTATGCTCGGGCTGTAAGTTTTCTTTCTCACCCTGCCATTCACTCCTTGCATGTATGCTCACTCACTACCTCTAGGTATCTTGTCTGGTAAGGTCAATTTAGTTATTAGCTTATTCACAATCAGCCAATAGCACAGTGACACACCTTCTCTGTCAGCCTGTCATCTTACTGCTCCTCATTTTAAATATGGCTCTTTCTCTGCCGTAGCTCATTCTTGCTGCAGTTGTGCGCACCCTTCACCTCCCCATCACAACCCAGTCTTTACAGATTCATCAGCCTCATCTGCCTCAGCAGTCAGCAGCCTCAGAGTCAGCAGCCACCACCACCATCAGTGTCTAGACTCCATCAGGGGGTTTATCTTGCTGCTGCTCAGATGTCCCTTGATCACAAAATATCTCCCTCTGGTGTGAAGTGTCATAGACTTCTGTTAAGTCTTAATCAGCACAAATCATCTGTTAATCTGTACACTCATATTCTGTATTAAACATTATCTGATTGAAATAGTTCCTGCACGTAATTCCACAACACCACAAACTGGCATTTTTACACTTAACTTTGTGGACAGATTAAACACCCCATACAGGTCCGCCCCTCCCTAAACGCAGAACACGCGCTGTGCATAGGGCCTCATCTTCCATGGGGGGCCACATTTGCGCGAGGGGACGCATTTGGATGCGCATATGCGCTACTGTGAGGCGCGCGTAGAATCAGCTTGAGGAAGGAGAGAAGAGACCTGTAATCTGACCGCGCATGCATGCGTCGCTGCAATGATTGACAGCACTCGATATCTGACCAATCAGAGGGGTGCGCCGGCAGGCACTTGCAGAGCTGCAGCAGGTGAAGAGTTGTCGACATGTCGTCCAAAAGACATCACGAGTCAGGAGCGAGCAAGAGGGAAAAAAAGGCAAAACAAGAGGAAGCTCGTGCTTCACTTGAAGGTGGGTATGTTGTTGAAATAAAACTTTGTGGCACAAACACCTAAGCTGCTACTCATTAGATAGGAATCTCTGTCTAGACTGGAGAAATTTTTGTATTTCCAGCGGCCCTGATTAACATTTATTGAATGTCTTGTTAACGCCCTATGCATTCACCTCTGATGAAAAGGAGTGGTAAAATGACCAGTTGGTGGTTGTATATATTGATAGTCTATAAACTTTAGCCAATATATATTAGCTAAAGTTTATAGCCTATCAATTTATGTTGTTAATTTAAGTTTTCGACGATTTATATGGAGGTAAATGTCGCCATCTGTTGGTGAATTTGATTCATAACAGTCAGCTTTTGAGGAGACAGGGAAATACTGATTGAAATGAGTGTGTAACTGATGCATTTGTTGACAGAGGGAACTAAACTTGACTGTAAAGTTTGAAATATCAGTCTGTTTGATCCTGAATTAGTATGTTTTCTTAGGACTGTAGTCTGTACATAATAATAATAATAATAATAATAATGATGTAATAATAGATAGCAATAGTAGTAGTTTTTTGTTAATATTAGTAGAAGTAGTAGTAGTACTACCAGACCAGTACTAATAGTAGTGGTAGCAGTAGTACATTTGTTATTGCTAATAAAGGTTGTCAAGTTAAATGGCATGTTGTACGGTCATTTTGTACCTATGATACATTTGGGATGGGGAGAGGTGGGGGGGGCCTCCAAATAAAATTTCGCTTAGGGCCCCAGTTTGGTCAGGGGCAGCCCTGACCCCATATACAGCATTTTAATAAGCAAGCTTTAGGGGTAATGGTAGATTGTATTTGCTTGGTGTAGACTTGCTGTCTACACCTTCTTCCCATCTTTATGCTAAGCTAGGCTCACCCCATCCTGACTGCAGCTCTGGACACACAGCTGGATTATATACCCATCCTTTCAATTCACTCTCATGTTAACCTTTACCTAACCAAAAGATCTGTCCAATGTCTGCCCTTCTATTAAAAACCTGACAGCTATTCTGGAACTTTCACCAGTGATGGGAATAACAATGTTATAAATAAAGGGCGTTAGTAATGGCGCTACTTTTTTCAGTAACTAGTAATCAAAAAAGTTACTGTCTCCCCCGTTATAACACCGTTACCGTTACTCACAATAAAATGCACCATTACTCAGCTTTACTTGAGTTTGCTGATGCAGCTTTCACCCAAGCAAGCTCCTTCTCAACGGAGTACTAAAGTTTTTTTTCTTTGGTGAGGGCAGGTGAGGGGGAAGGGAGGGAGAGACAACCGGATAAGGGAGAGTAAAATTTCATCATGAAACAATCAGAGGCAGAGTAGGGCGGGTATTCACAAGCACACAAGCAGGGTTGTCAGGTCCACTTACTAGCCACGACTTTGGGCTTGTTTTTTTGTAAAGTCGCTTACAAATATTATAGTTAAACGCATGTCGGACTGCAGGATGTCTCCACAGCTCTGCTCCCTCCGCCCCTCTCCTTCTCCGCATACAGCCGCATACGGTCAGTCAATGAGACTTTTCACATTTAAATTGCGCGATTAATGGAGGTTCTTTAACTAGTGTAGATAAGTGTACAATGTTTTATAATAATGATTTATTCTATTAAGTGTCAATTTCCTTCATTTAACATATTCAATGGGGGGGTGTCCAAGCAACATATTTGAGCATTTTATACAAAAGTAACGCTATAGTTACTTTTCCAGGTAATTAGTTACTTCTATAGTGCAGTAACTCAGTTACTAACTCAATTACTTTTTGGGGAAAGTAACGAGTAACAATAACTAATTACTTTTTTAAAGTAACGTTCCCAACACTGCTGCTGACAAACAAAACAACAACTGAGTATACATGCAACAAATATCCAGGAGTGCCTGTTAGTCTGATGGGGTGAACAAAATAAGCTGTAACACATCTTCAGCGCTGTCAGGAAAAGGGGCTGTTCCGCTTGTTTTTCCCCTCATGCTGGACTGATTCAATAAAGCCTTGTATCGGCAGGTGAGAAAACCACTTTATTTGCTTTTAAATAAGACGTCACCCAAGGCCCGAGTCATTCAGCCACCAGAAAAAGTGTTGCTTCTGTTTGGAAATTGCTGTAGGTAGAGTCTATTAGAGTCTGACTCAGAAAGAAAGTCTTGCAAGGTCATAAAAAAAGGTTTAGCAGAGAGACAGTCCAAATACCCGCAGCAAATACAACATTAATGTATTGGAAAATAAAATAGTACATCATGAGGGATATTTTTAAACATGTTGACAACAGCTGAGGAACACTTGAACTTTGCTGCCTTACCTTGGCCTCATCTATTCTGTTAAGTATTTTTTCTCCCACATGCTTTTCCTCCTTTCATGTCATATCTGTATCAAGCAAAAGAATCAATTTCATTTGCATGTGACGAGGATGTGGCAGGAGGTTTTCTGATTAATGTATTTTTCTCTTAAATTAAATCTTTATGTAACAGTTGCTGGCAGTCACACAAGTCAGCTCCTAAATATCCCTTATAAAATGGCAGTCCCTCCAGGATTTCACTGGCTGTTTTTGGAATCTTACGGCCGATTTCACAGCAGCTGCTCTAAAAAATTGCAATACATGTTGTGATGTCTATGGCCCTTTTTTTTTTTTTGCAATGAAATTGCTGGGGCAGTGAAAATCGCAAAAGTAGTTGTGATGCTGTCTCGGATCAGAGCTTATTATTATGAACATTCAGTGTTTCCCACATAATTCAGATTTATTTGTGATGGTGGGGGTGCAACAACTGATCGCTGACGATTTGGCATAGTGTTGTGGGGCCGTCTCTGTGAGCTGCTCTACTCCTGCTCTGTCTGCCTGGGCCATTAACTGGCACCGGCATCAACTCAACTCTGTCGTTAATCATGGGGTAACATTAGCCGTGTGATGCTAACAGTTAGCCCTGTCACTGTGTGTGACATTTTCCCAGGCGCGGAGCTTACACTCCTGCAGCAGTAGTCTCATGATTAACAGAGGCCCCTTTTACACTGCTTTTTCAAGGTGGGAATTTCACATTGTTATGCCACCTCGCTGTTGTCTCACCTCTGAGTCAAAAATGGATGTACTTACAGTACAGAAACGTTGTCTGTATAAACCAGACAGCCAGCAGGACGGGATCATTGACGTCATGGGTGTGACGTTTTGACACTGTGTTATGTGCATGACCCACTGCGGGACACTTAAATAGTAGTTGTTAGCTGTTAGCAGCTAACTCAAAGAAGAAGAAGAACGGCCAAAAATGTCCGCATATTGGGAAAACAATGAGGTCTTGGAGCTCCGCACCCTCCAAGCAGAGGACGAGATCAGCCTCCATATAACAGGGACAATAAATGATTGTTGTCATGTAATGCCATTTTTTTGTTCATAAAGCACTGGTGACGCACATTAGAAGTAGGGCTGTGCGATATGACGATATATATCGTGTGACATTGTGACGCAAATCACACTTTTTACGGCAATATTTTTCATCATTTGGAGTGTGGGCGTGTTTGTGCTTTAGAACATAACTGCTGTGAAACAATCAGAAAATAACGTTTTATTGATCTGATTCACCAGCTTTCTCGCTACCAGCACTCCCTCTCTTCACTCACTCTCTAGCTTGCTCGACCACAACTGCTCTCTCTCTCTCTTTTTCTCTCGTCTTCTTTAAAATGAGTCGGTTGCCCGACTAATCGTAATGTTATCAAACGAGAAGAAATGTCCTCCCCTCATCCTAGTAACCTTTTTGTACACCCTCATGGCAGAGTTTAAAGCTCTTATCAGTCTGATCCTGTCACACCTCTGAATCCGGAACACCTACATGCTACGTAACAGCACACACAGAGGCACATTTATGCTATTGGGGGGGGCATTTCATATCGGGATATGAAATGACCTATATCAGGATATGAGATGTTGGTCATATTGCCCAGCCCAAATTATAAGTCACACTAGAGGCTGACGCTGTTGTGCTACATGTCATGACCATCACACCTCTTTTATTTTCACGATGCCAGCATGCTGCCTATAACCAAACACTGGAGCAGCATGATGCTACTGTTGTTTGGTTCTGTGCAAAAATGCAAAGGTGGCAAGAAGAAGGGACTTTGTAGCGGCTATATAGAGCGAGCTCTGTGTAAAAAGGGCTAGAGAGAGCAAGCGGGGCAAGGAGGCGCTGAGTAGGCCTAAATCAATATGCTGCCAGAATTCTGAGATAATAATCTTGTCAATTCAGATAAACAGAGCAGAATTTTTTTCTCAAGTGCATGCATTTCACGCAGATTTAAGAAACTACATCATTATTGTAAGAAAGTGTGTCATTATAATGGCCTACAGGATATTTTGTATTTTTTCAAATGGGCTTCTATAGTTTGTGGATATGATGTTGCAGTTATTATGTCATTTTTTCTGTGCTATGTGCAGTGCAAAATATATTCCATTCACCATTATGTTTTAAGATGGGGGCAGAAATCACAGAGAGCCTGTTTACACCTGGTATTAATGTGTCTTGGGTGATCTGATCACAAGTAAACAGATCTAAGTCTGTCTGTTCACACATGGCATTAGAATGCATCTCTATGTGTGTGTCATGTGGCTAATTGTGATTGGATCTCACTTCCCCATTCTGTATGCAAATAAACACCCTAAACCTTGGTGGTAGGAGAGCAACTCTGGAGTCCATCCTACAGCACTGTGTCTATCCTGTGTCCTGACAGCAACAGAAAGTGTGCTTAATTGTCAGGGAGTGAAATAAGCAAGCTGAGTAGGCGGTCCATTAATGTGACCCAGGACACATAAGCATACACACAATGTGGTTTCATTCCCACTAATGCTGATGCTTTGTCACACCCTTCAGGAATGGTCGTAGTAAGTTTTGGCAAAAAAAATAAAAATAAATAAAAATTAGTTGTTTTTGGGTTAGGGTCAAGCAGCAACCTCCAGGGCTGAAAAATTAAGCCATCAGGTAAGTGCCAAAAACTACAGTTTGTCAAAGATGCTCACCCATTCACATTTTATTTGGGCTTAAAGTTGAGCATTATTAGGGAGGGCCGCTTTGAGTGACAGGCTGCCTGCATATTGTGTTCGCGGCTTCTTAGTCAGATCCACTCCTCGCCAGCTTCTCGGCCAAATATGGTCACTTCTGGCTCCAAAAACCACAGTGGCTATGTCCATTATTTATACACTCTATGGTTTGGGTTTTGGTGAGCACGTGTATTACGTAATGTGACGCAAATATGTCAGGACATTAGTGTGCATCGACCGTACGTAAGTTACGTAACATTACGTTACAACAACACTGACTTTTGGTGTGAAACAGGACAGGAACTGCAGTCTCTGAGGTTAAAGTCTTGTTTCCCTCCCATCCTACATGGCCTTTCTCGCACTTTATACCATGCAAGTTGCTCTCAACATCAAATATTACCAGGTTGGGTTCACAGTGGAACCAGCTGAAAGCCCAGTGCGTCTCATAAACACACTCAAAGATGTCTTTGGTATCGATATCACACTGAGCGATGTGAGGGAATGAAAACAGGTGGGTACACACTGCTTAAACGGATCTCAAGACGCACTGAGGACACACTGGGTGCATTCACACCTGTACTTAGAGCTGTCTACTTGTGATCCATTTACCAAAGACACAGGGTCAGAGACAGTTATCTCAAACCTGGACAAACCAAAACTATCTGCATTGCTCTCACCACCGGTGTAAAAATATGTTAAAGTGACTGATCCTTAAACTAGCCTATATGTTTGACCCCCTAACATCATTAGAGAATTCATACAGAGTGTAGAACACTGGCTGTGATATTGGTTTACTGTAACCTTTACTATCTCCACAAATACTGTAGTTCATTCTAATTCATGAACAAATAAAATTTTTCTATGTTGCTCCCTAGGAGTAAAACCTCATCAAGGATCCCTGGTGTCTGTGACATGAAAACATTAACAAAACTCCTTTAAACACTTTGCTGTTTCTTTCTTCTTTTCATAAAGAGAAAAGTTTCTTCATTTCATCTGCTTTTCAACATTTGATTTCATCGTGGTTCGCTGTGCCAGCGGCACAGAGCACTAAGCCACGATGAAGTGGTGTAGAAGAATTTATTAAAAGGAAGTATTTGGACTGGAGGGAGCCTCCAACGGGACCTGAGGGCCCGCAGAGGAAACAGCACTGTCACAAGCTACTGTTGTTTTTTAGGGCAGCCTGCATGGCCCAGTGCTTAATGCATGTTCTCTCTGCCTGGAGCATGCAGTGTTTATACTACATCTGAAACACACACACACACGCACAGTCTGCAGAAATATAGCCCACACTCACGAACAAGCTCACACACTGTCATTAGAATATTTTTCTCAGGGAGATTAACCTGAGGTTGTTTATGTAATTATGAGATGGCTTACGCACGCGCACACACGCTAAAATCTTACCTTAACCGCGTCTATGTGAGTGACATTGTCAAACATCATGTCGTTCACGGTCACTATCTGGTCTCCCACCCTCAGTCCTTCTCTCTCGGCCGATGAGCCAGGCTCCACTAGGGACACATAGATCCCCACGCCGTGCTCCGACCCCCCGCGAATGCTGAAGCCCAGACCCTCGTGGCTCCTGGAGCGCGTCAGGGTGACTTTGCGCACTTCACCGAAGTGACCCTCGAAAAACGGCTGGGTCATGGAAGCCGACAACTCCGCGGCGGCGCTGTAACCGTCCGGACAGCCTGAGGTGAGGGGCTGTTCATGGATGGAGCTGACATATTTCTGCAGAGTCGAGTCGCCCTCATCTCCAAAGCCCTCCGCGCTACCGTTGCTGGGGAGCAGCTCTGTCTTCAGGTAGAGTCCCTCGGAGGTGTACTGGTCAAACAGCAGCTGGTCGGACCTCGGGATGACCAGGCGCAGCATGGGCAGCAGCTGTCGTTTGCCGGGCGTGTTAAGAATTACTTTAAGAGTTTGGACCAGGTCGAAGACGTTGCGCTTGGCGTGGTACACATTGAGACAGTGGATGAACTGCTCTCTCTCCAGGTCGCTGAGCAGCAGGTTGAGAGTGTTGTGGAGCCTCCGGACGTTTGCCGAAAGCGCACGGCCGCCCGAGCCGGCCGAGTTCACCGATGTGTTGAGCGAAACGCGCTCCAGATCAGCGCTCATCCTACAACATAACGGGGAATCAGTGCATCATACAGACCGGAGGACGGATCGATCATATGTTAAGGCGCTGTTCAAGACGATCCTGCCGTTTGAAAGCGAAACGTGAAACAGCTCACCGCGCATCGGGCAACTTCAACAGGTGATCTACGCGCGTAACGGCGCTGATGTGCGCCGCACACGGTGTGTCAGCCCGAAACAAAACATTTCCCAAGTAAATGCTCGCATTCGTCTCGCACTGAAAAAAATATACATGTTTTTTCTGTCCTGTTGTCTTTTTACTCCATGCACAGCAAAAGATTTACCGCTGCTTTCACCGGGACGAGCTCCAGCTTCATTCAAATAGTGTCCAGTGTGATAAAACCCAGCAGATAAAAATCCGTAAGGCCTCTTTTTATCCTTGTAACTCATAAAATGCTGCCTTATAATAATGTCTTTTTTAGTAGTTATTCTGTCCACAGAACAAACTCTAGAGTCTTTCGACGGAGTCCGTTCTGTGCGCAACTGGCAGGGAGCGCTGAATTGGATGCTCTCAGACCCTCTGTGCATAGGAAATGACGCAGGTGTGTGTGTGTGTGTGTGTGTGTGTGTGTGTGTGTGTGTGTGTGTGTTGCTTAGAAACTGACAACATTACTCACCCCTATTTAAATGATTATTTTTGGCAAGGCTTTAGCTGATGTCATACATTGTTGAGTAAAAGCAGGAATAGAAGGAGTTCAAACTACAAATAACTCCCACAAACCGGTGAAATGTCAGAACTCACATTTTTCATCAGGCCTACACAATTTCTTGGACTGAAGTGGGTGAATCCCTGCTTGGAACGACGGTTTATCCTGACAACTTCAAAGCATATTGAATGCATTGCTTTGGGTGTGTTGGTCGGTTCATGTGGAGGCAGATGACAGTAGGTGTCTGCCTGTCAGCCTTTAAGCTGATCAAGCTGCATTATAGCAAATGCCTCCTTGAGACTCCTTGTCATAACTAGAACCTAAGGCTATTTTTAAACAGCTATTTATAGGAGCCCAGAGTTGTCTTCCTTCTCATGACAGTAATGAGCTCCTTCTGTCTGGCCCATAAGCATAATGAGAGTCCCAGGACACACTCCTGCCACACCAAGGTGCTGCTGAGGAGATGGGGCAGGGCACAGCTGTGCCCCTCACCCTCAGGAGGTGTTCGGTCAACGCTGTTAAACACAAAATTCATTTCTCATTGCATCATCATTGAGGCTTCTATAAAGTGACCCTGCTGCCACCCATTGTCCTCTATTTGTTGGTTGACCGTGGTGATTTGTGGTGATGCATACAAGCAACATTTTAATATTCCTCGCTATCACTTCGCCCATCTCGTCATCATCCCTCACCCCCCTCTGCTGGTCAGTTTTCAAAGAATAGGTTAGCCATACAAGGAAACTGAAAATATATACGTCAGTACAAAGGAGAAAAACAGTAAGGTAAGTTTATCAGTAGACTGCATTTTTTTTTAGATAAAGGCATTTATTTCTAAGTGCTTAACACACTGCATTGAAACATTAAAAAGGAAGAACAGCTCACGATAAGTTATAATTAAAACATTAGAAACAATTTGAAATGAAATCAAAAAGATAAAAACAAGAAATACATACTTGTTAGGTACAGTTAAGGTCAGGGTGAAAAATAATGAGGGCTTGCACCTGCATTCACTGATTGTTTTGGCCGATCAGGGAACAGCATCTGCAGTTTCATTCCCAATTTGTCAAATACCAACATTTTGTCAGTGGTTTTGACGTCAGACACAGACACAAAAAGGCACCTTTCAGGGCGGTATGATATGCCACCAGGCAGTGTGAGTTTAGAACAGCGATGTTATGATACCACGGCAAAAGATGCATCATTTTATAATGCTGCCAAACGGTGTCAGTTTGAAATACCGCGGTTTACACCATAATATAAGGAGCTGGAAAGGCCCTGTGGGGCGGTCGGGAAGGGAGGTAGAGGGATCCAGCAAACCCCAGATTTTCACCTGGGAGGTCGCTGTTTGCTACTCGTGTGAATGCTGGCCCAAACTATGATGTATTTTTCCAAACCCCACCACATGCTTTTGTTGCACAAGGAAATAAATACGCGGTGATTTACTGACACTGTAAGCTTATTTTGAACTAGAAATACTGCCCCGCAATTGTATGCCTCCACACACACACACACACACACACACACACACACACACACAGCACAGAAGATCTATATAATCAGCACAGTTTCAAGGTGGACACCCAAGATAGTATCACCAATAAAGTATCTGACCAAATGTCTCCCCTTCTGTTACTGAGATACAACATTAAATAATGGCTAGAAAAGTGTTTAACGCAGAACATTATGATGTCACAATGATGCTGACCTTTGACCTTTTGAATATGAAATGTCATCACTTAATTATTTTTTCCTGTGAGACATTTGTGTGAAATTTTATCATTAATAGCATATGAATTCTTGAGTTATGAGCAAAAACATTTTATGAGGTCATGACCTTGACCTTTGACCACAAATGTCTAATCAGGTTATTCTTCAGTCCAAGTGGACATCTGTGTTAAATTTAAAGAAATTCCCTGAAGGTGCTTTTAAGCTAACGTGTTCACAAGAATGAGATGGACCTGACTTTAACCTTTGATCACCAAAATCTAATCAGTTTATCATTGAGTTTAAGTGAACATTTGAGCCAAATTTGAAGAAATTCTCTCAAGGTATTCTTGAGATATAGCTTTCACAAGAATGTGGTAGATAAGGTCACATAGACTTAACCTTTGACCTATGACCACCAAAATCTAACCAGTTCATTAATGAGTCCAAGTGCACATTTGTGCCAATTTTGAAGGCGTTCTTGAGATATCATGTTCACAAGAATGGGGCGGCTGGACAGACGTATGGATGGACAGACAACCCAAGAGCATAATGCAGAGGTATAAAAAGACTGTATGCATCTAAGGTGCAGAAGCTGTACATTTCCTATGAAAACGGATGTGTATTTTGAAAAGACACAATCCAAGTAACAAACTTAGATTGACAAATCTTCCCGGAATGTCAACAACAGATGCAATGTAGATGTGAAAATCCACCGACCAAGTGGCGATATTTGATGAGTTGGGTTGAGAACATGTTGGTACAGCAGGTTGATGAACGTGAGATTGAAATAACGACCTGAAAGATGCTAAAACTGAGGAGAACTGCAGCGTTGGTGAGAATTCTCTGTTGCTTTGTCAGCACGAGTAAGAGTTTTCACAGTACACATTGCCATATTTTCATTAAGTAATATAAAAATTTTAATTTGTCAGCTTCAAGGTTAATTAAAAAAGCAGTGGACAACAAACGGTTTTTAAATGTAGTCACAGCCTGGGCAAATCTGATATCTGGAATTTTGTTGCAACTCTGTGGTGCCTATTAACTAAATGCAGCATCTCCATGTTTAATTGAGCAGAGAAGGAAGTGGCAAGTTTGGGTTGGATCGGTCACAAAACACAGGACTTTCCCCCGGGACTTTCCCCAAGAGACATGTGTTTAAACCTGCTTGGACTTTGACTCATTCTATGATACATCCTCACTATGTTCCTTTTCCTAAACCTAACCGTAGTAACTTTACTTGCCTAAACCTTATAGTGCAACACACCCCGCCGCCATACACCATGCGTCAAATCGCCGTGCGTCAAAACGCCCGGCTCCATTATATTCTATGAACAAACCCACACCGGCGCCGGCCGACGCGCCGCGCCGCTCTGCTTCAGCCCACTGCTCTATTTCCAGCGCGGCCGGCGCTGCAAGAAAAGCCTTTTATGCACGTCTCAGCCGCCGTAGTATCAACTCCGGCTTTTCAAATTTTTAATAAAACGATTTTGATAAGAAACTCACCCGTGAAATCCAAATTGTTGTTGCCTCAAAGTTTTTCCTCTTCTTCTTCCGTTACAAGCAGTTGGCAACCGTTGGCAACTAGTGTAGGTACAGCCACCTAGCAGGCTGGGGTGGGAAATACACATTGACAGTGCCGCTGTGCGCCGTTGCCAATGTGTGTTGGGGGGCAGCACTTGACGGCCACAGCACCGCGCCGGCAGTAGTGTGTGTTGTACTTAAGACACTCAACCACGTCCCTTTTCCTAAACCTAATCCCAGAAATTTTAACTTAGAGTTTTTCTCGATTGTTTACACACATTTTCTGAAAGCATGCCTCATACTCTCAGAACTCTACACACAAATCCAAAAACACACACACAATGGGCAAAACCCCTCAATTCTACTGCAAAATGAAACTTTACATTCAAAACAATGTTATTTCTTCTCAAAATGGTATTTTGTTTTCAAATGACACACACAAACCATCATATGAATAGACATTTATAAGAACCAGTTGAACACTGATGTGCTCAGTGTAAAACACTATGATGAATGGAAAACACTTCTTCTCCATTCATCATAATGACTTAGGCCTATTTTTGTTCAGTGTTACACTTACAGTACTACAGACAGTACATACATAAGTGTGTTGTAAAATATTTTAGAATATTGTTTTTATACTCAGAACACACAAATACACGGTAACAAATATATTTTATTTTTCCCACAAAAACAATGTACACAGTGTACATCCCAACCAACACAAAGTTGCACATACAGTGGTCTACATACAAAACAACAGAAGAATTTACTGTATACAGTTACAGTAAAAAAAAAAAAAAAAAACTATGCTGCATCCTCTCTTCTGTTTCGGTCTGGCCACAGCACCTCATCCACATCACAAGCAATGTTTTCCCTGGCCAAGCAGCGGGGGAAATATCGCCTAGCATGGCGAATCCAGCCATGAAAAGCATCAACTGCTATATCTCCACATGCGTCTTCCATAGCTTGGAGAAGGGGTATACGCGTTTGTGGATTTCGGTCATACACTTTCCATCTCCAGGCAGAAAAAGTGGCTCGGATCTCATCAGAGATTACGGTCCTTGGCCTTCCTCGTCCTCGTCCTCCCCGTCCTCCTCCTCTTACTCTCACTCCTCTGGCTCTGGCTCTGCCTCTGGCTCCAATGTTGGCATCCATTGCTCCAAAACAGAAGAGCTCACCTGTTGCCCTTTTATGCTAAAGCTCTGATTGCTAATTGTAAAACTGTGTGACAGGTGTTTGCCCATGTGATGAGTCAGTGTGCATAGTAGGGCAATTAACTTTAGAATTTTGAATGACAGTGTGTTCCTTGTGAAAACAAGAGATTTTCTTCATGAAAATTGTGCCAAATGCAGAGAATTGTGTGTAGTGTTTTGAAAAAAATGTGTTTTAGAACTGCAATTTGAGTGTAAAGCAGGAATTGTGCTTGTAGTTTAGCAGAATTGGTTCAGGGGGTTGGTGCATGAGTTACATGTTGTGGTCACTGTGTCTCAAGTACCAGTATTTGTGTGTAAACAACTGAGCAAAACTGTAAATATAGGCAGGGTTTTTACCTGATGACAATGACCATCCAGCTGCCACTGTATTTCTTCGTCACCAACAATACAGAAAACATATGCACTTTGGTGATTGTCCATGGAACAGGGTCACATGCCAACATTTTAAAGACAAAAAGAACAAGCTGGAGTGTTTACAGTCTCTGTTGCATTCGATGGGATATTTAGTATCAGATCAGTGTGCTAGGTACCTCAACAGAGGGGTAACGAAAAACTAGACCAAATTGTGCCGTTCTATTGGTATCATCCACAAGCTTTGACAATGGAAATGCAAAATAATCATTGTAATGTGTAACGAACCAAACTGAACCAGACTGCTTGGTGGAAATAAGGCTGAACTGACATAAAAGGACAAGAGAGATTGCTCGGTCGAAGAGTCTGAAATATATCTCAGCCCTTTAGACAAGCATACATTTAAAAGTTACATAGTTTTATTTCAAAGGGAGGACAGATATACCAAAACTGCTAGCATGCAAATTTATTCTTAGCATGGAATGTCCACTTGTCCTTCAAACATTTAGGCATTATCAAATTTTTGCATACTAAAGGAGCAGTGGGAGCTTATCATTTTGTTGGATGTGCATGCAGGCATCACATTATAAACTGATGTGTTGGCAGTGGGAAGGGAAGGCACCTTAATGCCTATTAACTAACAGGGTGGTTGCAGTCTTAAGTAAGACACTTAAGTAAGCACTCCCTCTCTCTCTGTCTCTCCCTCTTCATCACTTTTTTCCCCTCTGTCACCCACACACAAAGACAGACTTGTGCACAAACTTTGCAGAAGGACCATTTTATGGAGCAGCCTCTGTATGTTCCAGTTTCTTTCTACAGCAAGACTTCTGATCTGGTTTGTGGTCATTACAGTTTTTCTCAGTTGTTTACACACAAATACTGGTACTTGAGACACAATGACCACAACATGTAACTCATGCACCAACCCCCTGAACCAATTCTGCTAAACTACAAGCACAATTCCTGCTTTACACTCAAATTGCAATTCTAAAACACATTTTTTTCAAAACACTACACACAATTCTCTGCATTTGGTACAATTTTCATGAAGAAAATCTCTTGTTTTCACAAGGAACACACTGTCATTCAAAATTCTAAAGTTAATTGCCCTGCTATGCACACTGACTCATCACATGGGCAAACACCTGTCACACAGTTTTACTGTAGCATAAAAGGGCAACAGGTGAGCTCTTCTGTTTTGGAGCAATGGATGCCAACATTGGAAACAGAGGCAGAGCCAGAGCCAGAGGAGTGAGAGTAAGAGGAGGAGGACGGGGAGGACGAGGATGAGGAAGGCCAAGGACCGTAATCTCTGATGAAATCCGAGCCACTTTTTCTGCCTGGAGATGGAAAGTGTATGACCGAAATCCACAAACGCGTATACCCCTTCTCCAAGCTATGGAAGACGCATGTGGAGATATAGCAGTTGATGCTTTTCATGGCTGGATTCGCCATGCTAGGCGATATTTCCCCCGCTGCTTGGCCAGGGAAAACATTGCTTGTGATGTGGATGAGGTGCTGTGGCCAGACCGAAACAGAAGAGAGGATGCAGCATAGGTTTTTTTTTTTTTTTTTACTGTAACTGTATACAGTAAATTCTTCTGTTGTTTTGTATGTAGACCACTGTATGTGCAACTTTGTGTTGGTTGGAATGTACACTGTGTACATTGTTTTTGTGGGAAAAATAAAATATATTTGTTACCGTGTATTTGTGTGTTCTGAGTATAAAAACAATATTCTAAAATATTTTACAACACACTTATGTATGTACTGTCTGTAGTAAGTGTAACACTGAACAAAAAAAAGGCCTAAGTCATTATGATGAATGGAGAAGAAGTGTTTTCCATTCATCATAGTGTTTTACACTGAGCACATCAGTGTTCAACTGGTTCTTATAAATGTCTATTCATATGATGGTTTGTGTGTGTCATTTGAAAACAAAATACCATTTTGAGAAGAAATAACATTGTTTTGAATGTAAAGTTTCATTTTGCAGTAGAATTGAGGGGTTTTGCCCATTGTGTGTGTGTTTTTTGATTTGTGTGTAGAGTTCTGAGAGTATGAGACATGCTTTCAGAAAATGTGTGTAAACAATCAAGAAAAACTGTAATGTTTGGGACTCAATCTAAGCACTGATTTTTATTTGTTCTTCTTTGGCTCCAAAAACAATTATATCTGTTTTGTCTTGTTTAATTAAAAAATGCTGGCATTGATTTGTTCAGTGCACCCACTCAGCGCTTGTATGGAAGCACTGTCGACTGGTGATATTGTTACATAAGTATTGTCTGCCACAGGAGCATTATTGAGGTGCAAAACGGATGTTGGGTCGTGAGGTTGTCATATTAATTGAGACATTCTGAAATTAAAAAATAATCATACCAGACCAAAGTATAGAGTAAACCTCCACAACCACCTAGCTCACCATCCCCTGTGCTTTCCTATTGTCTAATATCTGCTACTGCATCCACTGGGTCTGTATGAACTGACGTTACAGAAAAGTCAAAGCGGTGCCTTCTAGAGTGAATACTGACAGCTGTTGGAGTGAAATAGCTTTGCAACTGCCATAACAGAGCAAAGCAGTTTAGTTTCTCACTCAACTTAAGTCGAGTCACTGACTGTCACAGAGGGAGAATGTATGTGTGTGTGTGTGTGTGTGTGTGTGTGTGTGTGTGTGTGTGTGTGTGCACTTGTACATTGCCTGACTGCTCACATTTATTTTTAATTAACTGAAAGTATTGCCTGATTGTTTGCTGTTTCTGAATGAACGGAAATCAGTTGCAGCCATAAAACTTTGAACTGTTGAAAAAACAGAGAACAATGGTGAACCTTATGGAGTAAAATATATCTTTGACTTTTTCAAAAAAGGTCTGATTATTTTGTGTTTGTTGGACTACATATTATTATGTTTTGTTATGTGAATACACTAATTATTTGAAAGTAAACAAAGTTATCTTCCAGTCTTTTTGTTATACATATCTACTCTTTGTTAAAGTTGTATGCACAATGTGTTTTGAAATTTTAGGCATACCTTCTTTGTGTTGGCTGAGATTTTAATTGTGTGACTATACAACTTTTTCCAGAATTCATTCTGGCTGGTATTACACAAAATAAAAATAATGTACAATTACTATGTGTGTAATTTGTGGCTGAATTGTTCCAGAATTTCCTGAACACATCAAGAGATCACAGGTATGTTTTATTTAATTGATTACAGGAAAGAAATAAAGAGGGAGATGGTTTTGATGGCTTCATCAGACTGTGACGTCCAGCGCTTACTGAGGCGGTTTACAGCCGACTGTGAAGGAATCTAGATGAGAGTCAGTACCCCTAAGTCTGAGGACATGGTTGTCCGCTGTCAAAATGTTGGATTGCTCGTCTTGTTCACAAGTGAAGGTAAAATAAAGCATGGATAGGCAGATAGGTGTGGCACCAGCAGTAGTGCTGTACCAAACCATTGTGGTGAAGAGCGAGGTGAGCTGTAAGACAAAGCATTTGATTTACAATCTACATCCCAACTCTCACCTAGAGTCATGAGCTAGTGACCGAAAGAATGAGATTGTGAATTTAAGTGGCTGAAATACGTTTCCTGGTATTGGTATGGCTTTGCTCAGCCTTAGAGATAAGCTTAGACATCCAGGTGGAGCTCAGAGCAGAGCCACTGCTCCTTCACATCGAAATGGATCAGTTGAGGTTGTTTGGGCATCTGATCAGGATGCCTCCTGGGTGCCTTACTTTGGGTCCTTTCTGTCCAAATTTTAAGAGACCTTGGGGTAAACCCAGAACAGATGGACAGATTAGATATCTCATATGGCCAGGGAATGCCTCAGGATCCCCTAGGAGGAGTTGGAAAATATTGCTGAGGAGAGGGATGAATACCTTGATTAGCCTCCTGCCCTTGTGATGGGGCCCTAGATAAGCAGGATGGATGGATGGATGGATGGATGGATGGATGGATGGCATGTGTGCTGTCTGTGTGTCTTGCACTGAGGGTAAAGCAGGTAAAAAATGGAATCTTCAAAGTCATATTCTGAGACTTGGTGACTTGGAGTTGGTAAGCTCCAGTCGATGGTGAGTTCACGGACATGACATCCCTATGGTTTGCATGGCTATTAGCTCCCCATAGTGTTGAGAAATATGATGACATATACTGTGACAATGTAACCTTGTCTACCATCAGGCACTTTCCCATAATGTTTATATACTGGGGTAGCTCTCCCTTTAAGTCTCTGGCCATATTAGAACACTGTCGGCAATACTGCAGATTAATGAGCTGTTAAATGGTTATATTGGAAGATCAGATTAAGTTTCTTGATTTGTCGGGTATTCACTAGCCCATTGTCATCTGGTTATTTTATAGATGTTTCTCGATTACCAACAGCACAATTGTGTTGCAATATAAAATGACATATACTCTAATATAATATTGTATCCATCTTTTCCAAATAGCTCCTAAAGTAACAGCTTTTAGTTGTTTCTCAAAGTAATGCCATCAGATAAAAACTCATCCTTGAGCTTTCAAAATAAATCCTCATTCTTTATGATGGCAACATAAAAACCAGGTGTGTGAATGTAATACGAGCGCTCTGAACAGTACAGGAGTGGAAATGTATCCTCATGAGCAAGCTCTGTGTCCTGCATCACTGCATCCCCTACTCCTAGAAATAATGATTGTATATATGACTAAATTGTATTCATAATTACATTGTGGTGACAACATAATCACTGTCTGGATTATGTTCAAAGACACATTTCTTTGAGTTAATGAAACACTATATTTGGGTGCCAAGCTGGATTAGCAAGGAGGTGGTCGGGGTGGATGGCGGGCATACAAATTGCAGGAATTAGGGTAAGGCAGCAAAAACACTTTGGTTAAGGTTAATGAAAGAACATGCTTTTGGTTAAATGTTAAAAAAATAATTACATTGTCCGTGAACAACATTATTAGCAAAATTTCCTCATTATTAAATCCACCTTATTCCTGAGGGTGCTCCTGTAGATTTGATTATGGGTTTGATGGTGGAAGTTGCAGTAGTCGCACTGACTGTCTATAGTTAGTCAGGTCATTCCTATTATTGGGTGCCATTTCAGCCCGTTTACTTGTAAAGTTTCACATGATTGTATTATTTCATCTAAATGAGGGCTCGTTAAACTATGAGAAAAATATATTAGTCCAGCTCAGGATATTATGATATAATAATTTTGACCAAGGCTTTGCATTTGACACAGAGCAAATGTCCACACTGTCACAGGAAATCATCATCTCTATTAATATGTGTTTTTAATGCGCAGTTATTATAGTACTTATATTTTCTAAAGTTAAAATGTCCCTTACTTTATCCTTGAAATATGTTTTATCAAGTATTCACAAACAACCATTATTTTTGAAAAAAGGTCTTGCTCTATTTTAAGGCACAATCTAATTTCAGCACATTTCTTTTCAAATTAAAGGGAATTTCAGTGGAATTTGGCCTAAGTGATTTCATTACCAATTCATAGCCATGGAAGTAACCACTAAGACTTTCTTAATAATTGTTGATTTTATCTAATTCGCATCAAAAATCACACATTTAACAGGGTGAACAGAAGAGTAATGGGGTGAACAGGATGTAACAGGATGGACCTCACACCAGTGAACAACAACACATTTCGTTAAAGAAAAGAAATTGAATTAAGATTCACATAAACATTTGAACACATCGAAGCACACAGACATACAAGCAACAATAATATCACTTTCCATAAAGTGAGAGAATTCATCCAACATTTGCATGAACATTATAATAACTGCCATAACTGAACCGACCCATAAACGTATGCATTAATCAATGGCCCGAACCCAACCTGTGATCCCGCAAACTGAAGCTCAAAGTTTCCTGTAATGACTGTCACTGACAACCTACTTGTTGCTGGTTATTTTACAGGTCATTTCCAGCAAATATCACAATATAAAACCTGTGTTTTCTGTTTAAAAACTACAAAAATAGGAAGAGAGCAAGTCCTCACTCATCTTTTAAGTAGTCACATCTTAAGTATGATCTTGTGCACACAGCTGATATCCTGTGTGGTTTGTTTACATGAGCACACAGCTGACAGTTTACATGATGTTACTGATGTTGTTAGTGGCAATTTTGGAATGAAAATTCTGGTGGGGCCACACAATATTCAAGAAAATGTAAGACAATCTAATGATGTAGTCCAGACATTACATATGTTACTATACTCGCAACACAAATACAACAAATACTTCAAAAACAAATGCCACACCCATGGCATCTAACATGAGAGTCACACATCTATTTTTATGACGTACAGATACAGACAAAATAGAGCAGTTTCAGTGTATCGTTTAGTGTAGACTTTCCATTATAAATTAAAAGGGAACTAATGTTTTTTTCAACCTGGGCCCAATTTTCCGATCTACTTTTGTCTAAATGAGTGATAGGATGTTCAGTATTTGACATTTCACCAGTATGAAGCTCGGGCTGACCTGCCTGCAACCCATGAGCGTGCGCTATATTAAATAATAGGGCACTCAGACAGCATCAAACAATGTCAAATACGTCCACTAAAAGTGCATTTTTTTCACACAGATAGGCTCAGATTGTTAGTATAATTATCCAACAACATAACGGAAAGGAGAAATGAACGTCTGTATTTACCTTTAGCTGGATTTGGACATGTTCCTCTGCCTGTTGCTGCTCCCTGTCTCTCCTTGTCCACTCTTCAGTTTCAATGAGCTCTGCATCCGTGTACGTCCATGTACTCCGTGTTTAGCATTAGAGACTTCGGACAGAACAGATACCTGCTACCTTCAGAAGGCTGTAAAGAGAGTTAGCACTGTCGCCTCACAGCAAGAAGGTTCTGGGGCCCTTTTGTGTGGAGTTTGCATGTTCTCCTCACTGAAGCATGGCATTTCTCGGGCTTCATCCCACAGTCCAAAGACATGCAGATTAGGTTATCTGGTGAGGGAAAAGGACTAGTGTTTATCATGTGCACTGTACAAAGACAGAACAGGAGCTGTCTGTTTTATGTGCATCCAGTACTCACTACAGTAAATCTGGGCCTTGAATTACACATTTTGCCCTCCTTCAGCTCCCTCTAGGCTCTGTAGATCTGAAATCATCCACCACCTTGAACTTTTTACAACCCCAGGTTATATGTCCACCTTTATTAGATACCTCCCAGAGACAGTGAAAGTTGTTACTCTTAGAGACATATCTGGATCAAATGGAGCCATGTTAGAGTACAGGGTTTAGTTTGAACTTTAATAAAGTGAAGTGGGTGAGTGAGGTTTTATCTTGAGACAACATTAATCCACTCCCTCACTGTGTTAAAACTCTCTCCAACAGAGCTGTCTGTCGGTCTTCTTATCCGACAGTTCACATGACTCGATGGAAAAATAAATCATTAAGAACACATTCTTCAAGAAACGTGGGTCTGTCTCCAGGGAGCGAGATGGAAAGTGTTGTAAGCATTGTTTTTTTAGAAAAGGAGTACAATTACTGCGCAACACAAATGAACAAATCGATACTGTGTTGTTTTCAGACCTCCACATTAGAACAAGGCATTGTTGTACTGATACTGTGTGTAGTGTATCGCAATAGCTTTACAAGCTGTAAACTCATTGGAAGCTCACTTGCATTGTAGACCTTGATAAAAGAAAAACATTTAGACCAAACTGAGTGACACACTGCAGCAGAAGAGAATAACAGACAAATCCCTTTCTGGTGTTGCTTTCTTTGAACAGCACTAATCATTATGTTTTGGTATAAACAATGAATGAAATGACTGTGTGTAATGTGAAAGATGTCGCTCAAAATGATGGACCCTTACAGAATTACCACCAATTCTGCAGTTCCTCTAAGTTCTATAGGCTGTTTAGTATCTTTTAGCTCATTGTTTTGGTTTGGTACCCGCAAACACCACTGCTATTTCCATCATTTCCAGCCACAGCAGGCAGCTTTTGTTTTCAGCTAAAAAACTCTATGGACCAAACACTATGGAGCCAATTCTTTTTCTCAGGAATTGGTGGTGACCACCTCCAGGACAGAGCCAGTTGAGCTTGTTAAGGCTCGCAATGCGCGGCCCTTCTTCTTCCAATTGAATCTCATTTTTGAGGGACTAAAGGTGCTTAAAAACTAATGAAACTTTGCATGAACACCACATTTAGTGAAAAATTTAATATTTTATGGGTCTCACATTAAGGGGCAGAACAAAATTTCTATAGAGTAGCCCCCGGGGCTGGTTTCACCTACATGTACAAAACTTGGCAGGCACACGTAACATGCCAAGATGTACAAAATAGTCTCTTGGAGCCATACCCTAAACCCATCAGGAAGTTAGCCATTTTGACTTGAATGTGTCATTTTTGTGCATTTTTGGCCATTTCCAAAGGTCGTACTTTAACAAACTCCTACGACAGATTTAATCCAATTGAGTTCAAATTTTGTCTGTACCATCTCAAGACCATTGACATCAAAAGTTACTCAAAGCTTGAGTTTTCGTTGAACTGTGTCACCGTGGTGAGATGTCAAACTTCCAAAGGCATGACTTGCCCTACTCTACCTTACACCTCTTCCTAGCTGGAGGTGATGCTACCGAGTGAGCAAGCAAACGTCAGATTGTTTCAGTGTTTCCCAATGAAGATGTTGTAATATAACCTGCTCTGTGCTCCGAAAATAGGTGGTAACAGGAGAACAGGGAGATTGTGGGGGGCAGATGGTGGAATTCACAGTCAAATCTTTTGAAACAAAGGTTTAAATCACTGGCCTAGTCCAGGTTGCCCCTGGTTTCTAACTACTAGTCTGCTCGTAGCCAGTGATTGTTGTGTTGTGCTGAATTTTTTGTTTCACCTTCCTCCAGTAGCTAAATCCTCACCCTAAGTGCTCTCTGAACTCGTCTCATCTCCTCACTGCCTCAGTCTCTGAAGGCCCTCTGCTTCTCATTCAAGAGGACCTTGATGTCTCTGGTGACCCACGGTTTGTTTTTTGGAAAACAAGTGAAGTCTCTTCCACACGGAAGGTGAGGTACCCAATAATACAGCCTGTGAGATAATCAAAATCCTTTCCCTGTGAATTACAGAGCAAAGCACATGAACATATCACATAAATACAACATAGAAAAAAGTAAATTACACAAGTTAAGTTTATGTGTAAAATACTAAATCCTTGTTAAAACATGACAGAGGCTAACGTATAATTTTTATATTTTGTGTACTTTTTTTTTTTTTCTTTTTAAAAACCTGTAAGGTATTTTTAAGTAAGGTATCTAGATAACTATTGGATGAATTCCTGTGACATTCATGGTCCCGAGAGGATGAATTCTAATGCTTTGGGTGAATCACTGACTTTTCTTCTTGCGCCACCAGAGGGTAATTTTTTTAAATACAACCAACTAGTCCATGCCCATTGGTAGCTTTGTCACCTTCTACCTATGCCAGTCCTCATTGCCTATGTGCAGTTTCACATAGATTGACCACGTCAGTGAGTAGAAAAACATGGGACAGACAGAATGACTGACTGACAGAATGACACACTGACAGTTTCCATGATCATGTACAGCATACCATACCATGACTTAGTCATACTAAAAATTAGAAAAAAAACCAACATTCGGCCACAGGGGGAGCCACAGCGATCGATCGCATTTTAGCCATTTTTAAGCATTTTTCTGTTGTTATAGCGCCACCCAGTTGCTAATTAGAGTTAAATTTCTCCAGTCACCTTGAGGCGTCCTGTTCTATATAGCCTATCTACCAAGTTCAGTAAAAATTGATATGGCGGTTAGACCTAGATAAGAAATTAGCTCTGTAGCACCCCCATTTTGTTTGATGGGGTCAATAATGGAGGGGTCCCCTCAGATTATGTGTGGTCATATGCCTACAAAGTTGCGTGGTGATCGGTGAAACCCTTGA
>NC_065513.1:7475491-7477536 GCF_006386435.1 Epinephelus moara
GAAGTTATGGGTTCTTGAGGCAAATTTGTTCCTCATGAAGAGGGGCATCTCTGTGCAAAGTTTCATGTCTCTACGACATACGGGGCATGAGATATGCCCATTCAAAGTTTGCAATTTCAATCGGTTGCTATAGCGCCCCCCTTTGGCCAATTGATGTAACATTGCTTCATTCGCATCCTCCCATGACCCTCTACCACTGTGCCAAATTTCACATGGATTGACCAAGTCAGTGAGGAGAAAAACGTGGAACAGACACACAGACACAGTTTTCGTCATTATATACTAAGATACTTTGGTTTATGTTCAAATACCTGCAAAACTAATGACATTCAAACCAGCCTCAGCTGCACTTTGTGTTTAATTTGAATTAGCAAATGTTAGCATGCTAACATGTTAAACTAAGAAGTGTAAGCACCCCTGTGCCAAAGTAAAAACCTCACAGAACTGTTAACCTGACTGTGGACTCCTAGTCTATTTCAGTATTTCAGATATAGCTCTGTTTCAGTTACAGCCTATGACATTTCTGTTCTTACCAGATTAAGATTTTTCTATTATATCTGCTTTTCAACCGACAGTTCATTGAGGATGTAGAATATGATGGCATTACATCCTCACATCTTCCTAGCAAACCAAAGAGAAAGCATTTAGGGGTATTGCCTCTTTGTACAGGGAACAGTCATTTGCTGACTGACTGCTTTCACACTGTATGATATAACTCCCACTGTATTCGTCCTTGCTTGCAACAGCGTGGCAGGGGGAGGTGGGTGTTGATTCTGTGCATTGGGAGAATAGTGCAGTAATTAGAGGCCTCTGTTTCATAGGCCATTTGAACGGAGCTCTCAGCAGCTAACATGCCCCCACCTTGCCTTTTTTATTTTTATTTTTTTACATCTACCATTTGTGACGAAAGCTAAAAGCACCTGACATTTCCCTTGCCGGCAATTAATGCCCACGGTTCTGAGGGAGTCAAGACCTCCTGTCCAACTATGTTTAAAATACAAAGACTTGGACTGCTATCTTTAGTCCACCACCCAGACACACAGTGAGGAGGATGTGAAAGGTACCTGAATACAAGCTGTATTGCCAAGATATACGACTCAATATACTTTAGTCTAAGGAAGTGCCGAATCGATTTTGCAGCTTTTAGTATCATAAAAGGGAGCAAAGATTGGGCGATTGTAATGGCAATACCAATATGTAAATATGTGAAAATGATCTACACTGTTCAAGCACATGTGGAAACATGGACAATATAGTCACATCAGGGCCCCTCTGCTGACTTTGTCAAATAATACTGAATAAATTAACTCATTGGTTATTGCTCCACCTTGTCTTCAGAAACTGCATAAAATGCATAAAAACAATTTTGTGGTTTTGGTGGCAAATGAATAAGCATAAGAATCCATTTTATTGCCAAGTAGTTTTTCCAAAACAAGAATTTTGCTTTGATGTTTTGTTGCAAAACATAAATATGGAATAGAAAATAATAAAATAAAAATATGAATCTTTAGTCGTGAGCAGCAATTCTGGGGTTTCAAAAGTTGAAAGCTGCAACGGATCAAGCCGTTTGACAGTTTATGACACCTGCATGGAGGATAACTGACAGATTTTCATTGGACAGACGCTCATTTCATGACTAAATCTTTACCAGTCATGGCCCCCTATTGGTCAATTTCAAAAACATTTTGCGGACATGCTTCAACAGGGTGGTGATGTTTGGGCAAACCATAAAATTTGTGGCCAGTGCACTTGTTTGGAACTGCTGGCACCACCTGTTGATTTGAACATAATTTAACAGCTCTGTCAGCATTTTTATTAAACACATTTAATGAGTTTTGTAATGACTGGACACAAAAAGTTGGATCAATCAATCAGTCAATCAATCAGTTTTATTAATAAAGCCCAATATCACAAATCACAATTTGCCTCACAGGGCTTTACAGCATACGACATCCCTCTGTCCTCATGACCCTCGCAGCGGATAAGGAAAAACTCCCCAAAAAAACCCCTTTAACGGGGAAAAAAACGGTAGAAAACCTCAGGAA
>NC_065513.1:7478153-7492634 GCF_006386435.1 Epinephelus moara
CTGGTGGGATAATAAGGCACTATGAGCTCTCTAAGATATGACGGAGCTTGACCATTTAGAGCTTTATAAGTTAACAGTAGGATTTTAAATTCAATTCTGGATTTTACAGGGAGCCAGTGCAGAGAAGCTAAAACAGGAGAAATATGATCTCGTTTCTTAGTTCCTGTCAGCATACGTGCGGCTGCATTCTGGATTAGCTGGAGAGTTTTTAAGGACTTATTAGAGCTGCCTGATAATAGAGAGTTACAGTAATCCAGCCATGTATGATGTATGTATAGTCTGATTTGTGTCATGCCACGCCAATTGTTTTTTAATATGTGGTGACCCCCTGGCTAGGTCCCCAGGAAATGCACCAGGCTTTGAAGCTAATTTTCGTAGTGGCCAAACAGTGGAACTGCAATTTCAGGGGTCCGTCACACCATACCCTGCGGCCTAAACAACGTTTTCCCTTTGACTTACATTTTGACTGTCACAACCCCCACAGAATGACTCCTTTCACTATCAGCATTTGATTCATTCAGTCCAGCAACATTTCGGAAGTCTAGAACAGCTGCAGGATTAAATTATTTTACCACATTCATGTTAGCGGAGCACTAAAGTTAGCTGTTCAGCCTGCAGAAGTAAGACATGCGGCCACACTCAGTCGTGCTCAGCCACCGAAAGTCTCTAGTGTGCCTGCTCTCTAGTATGCTGTAGTGCGGCATACTAATAGTAGTGCGGAAGTAGTGCCGATCGTCCCTGGATCATCTGGGTAATTTTGATGTGGCAGTTTAACTATTTTGGCTTCATGCACCACTGAGGAACTCTCACAGGAATGAATGGAGCCCCACATTTAATGCTGAATCCAGTTCTCTTAATACATCCATGGTTTCAGTTATTAATGTAGAAGCAAGCAATGTGCTTCATCATACATCATCAGGCATATGTGTTCATGGTGATGAAATGCTAATGCCATATACGTTGGAAAAAAACATTAACCTACAGTATCAGTGGTCACCCAGAGGATTCCAAACTGACATTTGAAGCCTCAGATGACTATCTGCTTTTGGACATTGTGATCCCTAAACACACGGCCTTAATATCATCCTTCTTTCCCTAATTTTTCATCTTTTCCAGCAATAGCATAAATGCATGCTTGTAGCATAAATGTGGTGTATTACAGCGTATAAAAGCCACAAAATACAATAACAAAGCAGTTCATAAGAGAGTTGATAACATCCTAACTAATCTACCTGTAACAGTCCACCTGTCACATGACCATCCTCAGATCTTCAGTGATGGCGATGACACAGTCCCCCAAAAGTCCAAAAATCTAAGAGATAGTCTCATGAGACCATAAAGCTTTCGTCAAAACATGTATCACCTTCTTGCCTTGCAGCAAACTGTAGCAAAGTCACTGGTGAGTTTCCTTGAATAATTCTGTTTTTTGAGTCTCTCTCATGAAACTGAAGTAGTGAAGTTCCTGGCCTGCTGTTCCAGTGTGCACAGTTTGTCCCAGCTCAGTCTCGTAGGACTGTGACTTCAAAGTGCTGTGAAGTCATACTGTGGGTGTGCTGTTGGTGGCGTCCCTCACTGCTGCTCTCCTCATAGATACCTTTTTTAAGTGAGCCTGTTTTGGAAAGATTTGGAAAGGTTGTTCAGTAATCTCTGTAGCTCTTTGTAAAAGCACTAACTCTGGAAAATGTCCTTATATCTAGTGCTTCTCAATATCCTCATCTTTTTCAAAAGCATTTAGAATACTTTTTCATTTATTCTTCACACCTTAACTGCAGACAGCTAATTATTATCTAGGTAATTAAAGCTCCTTAAATTAAGTCTTGAAAACATTGTAATCTTTGTTCTTCACTCTTTCAGCCAGGGTCATATGGACACTGAGGTCACATCTCTGTCAATTTTCTGGGAATTTGGGGTAGTTTGCATTGTACTGCAAAAAAACATACATATGGTGGGTATTTCACAGGCTGGTTCCAGTGTTTTTAGACTTCATATATTAAAGAAAAAGTTCACCCCAAAATCAAAAAAATATTTTTCTTCTTACCTGTCATGCTATTTATTTTGGTGTAAGTTGCCAAATAATAGAGATATAGTTACTACATGAAACTGCTCACAATAAAGTCTATGGATTATCTTGAGTAACTGGGTAATGATTTCTGGAAAGAAACATTGTTGCTGTGTTTTTCAAATGTACTTTTTCTGTTCTTTGAGCAGCACAAGCCGAGTGCCATCTAGCTCCGTTATATTGGCGAGAAGGCAGACATCTCTACAGCTGATATCTCAATTTACACCGAAACAATCTACAACAGCATTCAGAAGTTTGGGCACCCGTGATCAAAATTTCAATTACTTTGAGTAGTCAAGTAAGTAGAAAATGACCTGATTTCCAAAAGGCATAAAGATAAAAATGAAACATTTCTTCAATATTTTAAGCAAGATTATTTTTCTATTTAAATCTGCAGTTTCAAAATAACAAAAAAAAAAAAGTCAAAAAAAAAGGAAAAGGGCCTGAAGCAAAAGTTTGGGCACCCTTCATGGTCAGTGCTTAGTAGCACCCCCTTTGGTAAGTATCACAACTACTTAACACTTTTTGTAACCAGCTAAGAGTCTCTCAGTTTTTGTTTGGGGGATTTTCACCCATTCTTCCTGCAAAAGGCTTCAAGCTCTGTGAGATTCTTGGGCCATCTTGCATGCACTGCTCTTTTGAGGTCTATCCACAGATTTTTAATGATGTTTAGGTTGAGAGACTGTGAGGGCCATGGCAAAACTGTCAGCTTGCACCTCCTGAGGTAGTCCATTGTGGATATCGAAGTGTCTTTGGAATCATTGTCCTGTTGTAGAAGCCATCCTCTCTTCATCTTCAGCTTTTTTTTTTTTTTTACAGATGGTGTGATGATTGCTTCCAGATTTTACAGGAATTTGATTGAATCCATTCTTCCCTCTACACCTAGAAATGTTCCACTGGCTGCAACACAAGCCCAAAGCATGATCGATCCACCCTATGTTTAACAGTTAATAGTTAACAGTTAATAGGTCAGGTGTTCTTTTTATGAAACTCTGCATCCATTTTTCTCCAAACAAACCTTTGCTCACTGTGTCCAAAAAGTTCTATTTTTACTTGTTTCAAAAAGCATCAGACTTGTTCAGATGTTCCTTTGCAAACTTCTGACACTGAATTTTGTGGTGAGGACACAGGAAAGGTTTCCTTCTGATGACTCTTGCACCACCACCAGAGTCTGATAAATCTTTCTGCAGGCCTTTTGCTGGTGTTTTGATTGCCTCTCTAACAAACACGACCAGTAGCTCTCTCAAAAAGTTTTCTTGGTCTTTCAGACCTCAACTTGACCTCCACAGTTCCTGTTAACTGCCATTTCTTTATTATATTACGCACTGAAGAAACAGCAACCTGAAAACACTTTGCTATCTTCTTATAGCCTTCTCCTGCTTTGTGGGCATCAATTATTTTAGTTTTCAGAATGCAAGACAACTGTCTAGAGGAGCCCAAGGCTGCTGATTGTTGGGACAAGGTTTCAGGATTCAGAATAAAGCTTTAAAATTTGCATCACCTGGCCTTTCCTAATGATGATTGTGAACAAGCCAGAGCAAGCTAAATTAAGGTCTGAGACATGGTAAAATTTCAAATGTCTCAAATGTCTTGGGGTGCCCAAATTTTTGCATGGAGCTCCTTTCCTTTTTTCACTCTGAAATTGTACAAAACAAAAATTATACACTTAAATGCATAAAATGTTGAAAAGCATATTTTGTCTTTAACGTCATGCATTTTGGAGATCAGTTTATCTTCTACTTACTTAACTATGCACAGTAAAAGAAAGATATGTATTTTAGAATTTTGGGTCAACTGGGATCAACAACAGATTATTTTTAGGCCAACAAGTAAATAAAGAAATTCAATATTTTTCCCGCTTTATTCATGGCAACATTTTGAGCTTAATTAAAGGAATTAGTAAAAAAAAAAAAAAAAACACACACACATTTCTGTATCTTATTTCAGTAAATTTTGCATAACATTTTTAATCAGTGACTTTTACACAGTAAGACCAGGACCATTATAACTGCGTATAAACATTACAAGAGCATACTGCTGGTGCCACATTTGATAAAAATGTAATAAAGCTCAATAATGTCAGTGTAAACATCATTTAAATATTATAGGATACAGTGGGAATATAACAGTGATACCATAGGATACTGAAAACAGGAAAAGTACAGCAGGTTTACAATCTTAGTATCATAAATGTACACCTAGCAACATTACTGTAATACCATATGAAAAGGAAATATTTGTAAAGCATGAAAAGTCAATAGGGATTACATTGTAATGGTGTTACTTGTTTATTCTGAGGCTGTGAACTGCTACCATTCTCAGGTTAATAGGTTTATGAGAGATGACAGCACAGTAACACGTCTGCCTTTATAACTCAGAGCTCTGGGTGATGTTGACGTTCTCCCTGTAGGCAAAGCAGCTGGGGAAGATGCCAATATTTCCTGCGTTGTGTCCCTCCAGCCACTCCTCATTAACTACAAGAGTGTGAGAGAGAAACATAAAGAGACAGTGAGACTCACATTTGAACTGAGGATGAAGCACTGTGGGAACATTTCAAATCAAAGTGTCAGACAAAGCAACAAGACTTTTTATGATTCCACTGATGAGCAGTTCAGTATGAGGATGACCTGCAGGGTCTCACCTTCGCCCAGGATGTCGATCGTGTCTCCCTCACTGAACTCCAGGTCCTCTGAGCCCTGAGCAGTATAGTCATAGAGCGCCACCATCTGATAGAGGATGGGACGGTTGGCCAGGGGGTCTTCTGTCTGTAGTAGTATAACAGCACAATGAGGGGGGATTTTTAGGTAAGTAGGTTTATTTGACAACAATTAAAAAAAACATACATGAGTAACTGCGGATCAGTTTTATATACATTAATTAAAAATCGTCGAGGATTAAAATACACAATAAAGACCAAAGGCTTATTTCCATTGTGGTCCTCGATGACAATAAAAGCTGGCAATTGTGTCAATGACAGGCAAGAGTGGCATAGTTAAAACAAACAACCCCTAAAAACATGTGAAAAAAAACTTTAAAAAATTGAACCAGAAAGCACAGAATCTTCAATTAATAAGATTGAATTTAAAATTTCTCTCATTTGAGATTAATTTGAGAGAAACGGGAAGATCACACCACAGGCAAGCTGCAGTGTATGAAAAGGTATTTTTCCCTAACTTAGTTTTAAATTTCAAGGGAACAAAATTTGTTTGGCTGCCTCTGGTATTGTGAGAGTGTGTAGCTCTCACTGGATTAAAAAGGTCAGCAAGGTAGGGAGGTGCATTTTTAAAAGCTATTTTGTGGGCAATGCCCATTTTAATCTGCACCACCCTTTTTTCCACATTTAATAAATTAATCTTTTTGAAATGGACTGAATCCAAATGAGTGCGGGGATGCAGCTTTAAAACAACACTAATTAACTTGTTTTGAGCAGTCTGCTTTATCAGCATAGCGGTAGATTACATAGTTACCTGGAGGAATCATAAATTGAATGTTGTGACTTTGGGCGTAGTGAAAACAACTTGGAAAAGAAAATCCTCTACTTGCCTCCTCTGGACCTAGGACAACCTCTTAACAACGCATTAAGTAGTGGCGGGCACAAAATGTGTTAAAATTATGGGCCGGCAAAACAAAAATAAGAGCAATGCAAAATGTATTACAAACAGTTGCAGCTTGGTTAGCTTTAGAAAAGGAAAACACTGGGTTAGGTTTAAAGAATAAAACAGTACTTGGATTTGATTTCAGTAGCATCAGGCGGTGAGGTTGCAGCATTGCAACCATCGAAACTTCTGCCCTGTGCCAAGCATGTAGGAGAACTACTACTACAACAAGGCAAACGTTGTGGAAGAGGACCCCCTCTCTATCTGATATAAATGGCTCATTATAAGATAATGAAAACACAACCATTCTTATTTTCAGGTGATTCTAAACAAAATCATAAACATAGTTCTAAATATTCTAGTTAATTTCTGCCCATATGGTCCTTTAAAATCTACACCCTGAACCTTTAAGTGATGTAAAGGTGGATTAGCTAAATGCAGAACCTTTGCCGTAGCCTAAGCACATGGCCTACGCTGTTGTGAGCCTTTATACTTGTGCGGTGTTGTGTTTGTGTCACTCTGCAGTTACACCCCCAAAACACTAGTTGGCAGTGGGGTTTCTGAGAAGTGCTGTAAAGTCTAGTTGATTCAAAACACACCCAAAACACACACTGAAAATGGCTTAATAGTGACAATTTCATTTACAAGTACACACATCGGCTTCACTATAACTCGCAGCATTCACAGAAAAAGCACATGTCTTTATCTGGACACATTTTCCCCACAAATACTAGATGCTAATGTTATTAGCATAAGCCTATGGCATTTTACATTGTATAATTTAGCCTAGTGACAACAGCAATATTAAACAAAGGTTATGTTACAAACTTCGGCTTCATTACAACTCACAAGTTCACTGACAAAACAACTGTCTAATACTAAATATGTCTTCCAAACAAATACAACATGCTCACATTACTAGCACAAGCCTATGGTGTTTTACATGGTATAAATTAGCCTAGTGACTAGCGGAGATTTCCTCTACTAAATGAAGCCAGGATAAATTTTAGTGTCGATTCAGCACAGAAGTAGAAATCCCACTTAAGCTGAATGTACATTGCATGATTAAGTCCATAAAGTCACATCATGTAACTACGTTGACTTTTGGTTTTACACGGGACACAAACAGCAGTCTCCTGATTGAAAGTCCATGTTGGTTGACCCACCGGAACCCCTCCTTTACGTCCTAACCAGACTTTCTCGCTCCTTCTACTTAATTCATGTGTCATAAGCCAAAAGATCCTTATTGACTTTGCATTGGCATTGTTTTCACATTACCAACACATAATTCTACCATATTTTTACCATATTTTGTACCCGCCACCATGTAATGTACTGTAAAATTTTGTGTCCATGAGACAGGGCTGTTATATTACAATCACAAAAAAAACCTTAAACCTTAATCAGCTGCAATGCATACAGTTACTTATTAAAATTGAGGGCAAACAACAAAGAAGTCAATATTTCAACCACTCTCTATAGTGAACAAAGAGCTGCTAAATAAATGTGAACTGTAAACTGGACACACACCAGCTAAACTGCAGAGTCATAATATTTTCATTCTACCTCCCGATTCCAAGTCATAAAAACAAATGTAGACTAGATAATGCTATTGCATGTATTGTACAAGATCAGATGATGTGGCAGTGCATTATTCTGTCTGCTCTTTTTAGCTCCTTTATACATGGCTGAGTTGGTTGGTCAACATGTTTCATATCACCCATAAGTAGAACAAGTTGGCAATGTGTGATGCAGAACTTAAAAGCTAACTTTAAAAGCCACATTAAGCTTTTTTCTTATAAAGTTGGTAATGACCATTGGTGGGATAGTATTCATGAAGTAATATCTACTGTATTAAGAGCCACTGTATTCTCAAAACTGCCATATTGGCTATAATAACCACCAGTTGGTTGTAATGGGTAAACAGAGACAGTGAGTATGGTGCGCATTTTATACCATATTATGTAAGTAATTTCATATTCATATAATCCTTTCAGGTGTCCATCACCCATTTATAATACCACTAGATCAATAGAAAATAAATAAATAAATGAAACAACTCAATGAGCCACTGTATGTATTTTAACTTTTTTTTGTTTTGTTTTTTGTTAAAGTAAAATATGATGTCATCATCTTCAATGCAGAGTGTCCTGGTATCATTTACTGTATATACAGTATAAACGCACTAATGGGAGTAAAGTTATATGTGCTCTTAACGTTGAAAAAACTTGTCACAGAAAAGAAAACACTCCTCATGACTCTCAGCCAGATCAAGGAGAAAGTTACATTATAGGCCTTTATTTAAATGGGAATAATAGTTTACATCTCAATACAACCTGGTCCCAGCTCCTCAAATACTGACGCTTGGTCAGCGGCCCTCAACGTCAGACAGCTATGCACAAAGTTGCCTTTTAGTGCCGGAATGAGACGCACTGGCTGGCAGCATTTTTTGACGATCAGAGCAACTGCCTCAGTATAAAGAGGGAGAAAGTGTTTTTTTTTAATTGAGTTTTTAACTGAAAGCAGGGAGATGCTACATTTACTGTCAGCATCTTAACCGTCTGTCTAACAGGACACCCCATCTTTAATCATATGTTAATATATAATCTTTGATTAGTGCAGCTTTAATAATGGTAGGGGGGAAATCTGACAGGGGGGCAACTGCAACCCTGCAACTGCATTCTGCTTTCAAGTCCTGATGTGTGTGTCGCTGTGAGTTTAAACCCTCACCTGGCACCACAGGGTGGCTCTGCCAGCCTCAGCTACCTCTTGCATGGTATGGCCTGGCTCCCCCTCCCCACCCAGAGGTATCAGCACCTGGGAGCCATGCTGCCTATGTCTGATGAGACAGAGTGGGAGAGGTGAGGGGGATCGGAAGCAGAGGATTAGAAGGGAAATAGATTACATCACAGGAGCAAACGTGGGACAGAGAATAGAAAACAAAACAACCTTATTGTAGAATGACACAGATGATTGCAAGCATTAAAGTAGGACTCTGATGCGTGTTATTTGTTGTTAACAACTCCTGACTGGTTCCATTGTCAGGAGTGTAAAGCATTCACTTGAGAACAAGACAAGATATTATTATTATTATTATTATTACTATTATTATTATCTCATTTCTAATGAATGAGATTTTTTAAAATCTCATTAATTCAGAAAAACAGGACATTTTTTTAATCCATGACATTTTCTTCTCAGAATTCTGAATTAATAATCTCTCAAATTCAGAAGAACAAGAATTTTTTTTTTGTCATGTGAATGCATTACACTTACATATCATTCTCATCAATTCTTAGATATTGTGTAATGTTTTTGTGATGTGTTTTTATCACATGATGATACTGTGTTAATCCTGTGTGTTAATCCTCTTCTGCTGTTTGTTGCTGCTTTCATGGACTCCTCTTGTGTCTGTGGAGCTGCAACCTCAGTGTCCTATGTTTTATGTTAGGCTTTCTTAGCCGGAACAGATATTGGACCCACAGGGTGTAGTGGACAAAGAAAAGCATATTTTTAGAAATGAAGCATCACTTGTTGAAATTCGAGGAGACAGAAGTGGGTTGGCAGGCCTGTGGTTACCTGAGGCGCAGCTGAGATGCTGGCTGGCCCAATTTCTTTGCAATGCGTTCCTTCAGTTCATTGTGCGGTATGTCCAGAGGGACAGACAGAGCCACAGTGTACGTGTAGTGGACTTTCACCACCACAGAGGACGCCTCTGCTCCCTGAGCTTCACCATCATCCTGGGAACAAGGAGCAGAGACACGTTAAAAGATAAATGCAGCTTTTATATAAAAATATTGATCTGGTCTAGTCAGTGTGAATACTTTTTTACATGGTTATTATGTAGTATAGTACTAGTATTAGTATCACCACGCCTGCCTTCACATTTCCTATTAGTTCTAGTATTTGTGCTTATGAAATTGTAGAGCCAGTTGTAGTTACTGTTAGTGCTGGAAGTTACTTTGGATATTGTACATTGACAGGGCCAGCCCAAATGTTCTTGGGCGCTAACAGAATTTCCAGCCTGGTCACCAGGAGCCTCATTTATAACCACTGTGTACTGTGTTGGGATTTATAAAGAAAAATGTGTCAAGGAAATGTGCGTAAATTCAAGGAAACTCTAACCCATGCGAAGGCAAAGGGTGAGAGGAATCATTATACCTATAATGATCTCTCACGCATTTAAAGTCACCACATATCACATGCTTCTTGTACAGCCACTTCATAAACATTCAAATGCAGCAGTGTTATTTGTGTTTGTGCCAGTGAGCCACAACTTTTCCATAACCACCTTTGCTTGCAAAAGATATGTTACCTTAAATCTCAAATCAAATTCTACTAAATATTGCATTAGCGCTCTCTCTCACCATCACATTCCCACCACGGGAGCGCAGAGGAGAGGGTCGGGGCCGGACTGTATGCTGCTGGAAGATGTCAAGCAGGTGACAGGATTCAGGAAAGCCTGGCTTTCTTTTAACCAGTATTTTCACCTCAACTACATGAACCAGTCTAACTGATGAAATTAATGTTGTCAGTTGTAGAAATCCAAGATAACATCAAACAGCATTAAATAATTGCAGTACACGGTGTCAGCAGTTTCCAATAATATCATCAAGTACCATTTTAGTTTTCAGATAGTTTTTGTTTGTAAAATGGCTGCAGGGAACATGAGTGTGCTGTCAGGCGCACAGAGTACACTGGAGATACTGCTGATCTTCGCCTCTCACCTGGTACATCTTCACCACCTGCACATATGGACTGTGTAAATTAGCAAAGACGTCAGGGTGCAGTTCTTTTCTTTTTTTCTTCTTTTTTTTGCATCCACCTTTAGATCTGACCTTTTTAGATGTGATGTGAAAGGAAATTGCGTACTGAGAGGTGTATGCAGTTTTCTAACTCAGAAGATTTTTTAGTGTATGTATAAATAATGAAAACAGTTTTATATTTGGGACACATTTTGCACAAAATTTGGGGTCAACAAAAAATGGGAAATACAATCAAATTGCTGATTTAAACCAGTATCAATATAACAAGGTGTTCAATTGGGACTAGGCTTTTAAGTGAAGTTTTACAGTATCAAACCTACCCATACCTTTTTTCTGAAGGCCAGAGGTCCATATTGTAAGTCTTATTTTTCCCTGAGCACAACTTTTTTATTTTACAGATTGTGCGCACAAACTGCTAATCTATACATGCAAATTTCCACATCCACATCTATGACAGCTAGCGGGCTCTGTACATTTGCACCTTTACTCCTTGGGGACTCATGGTGGCCCAGCCTGGTTGCCAGAAGAAAATGCTGGCATTGAACCTTTTTGCAAACCAATAAACAATACTTAACATTTGTACGCTTCATACAAATCATACCAGCGTTTCCAAAGCGAGGTAAAAACACTTTGTCATTGGGAGGTAGAGGGGATGGTGGATGGCGCGACACCTAGGTGAGATGCTGCAGACCACTGTAGACTGCAGTTTGGGACCAATAAACAATAAAAGCAGTTGTTTTTAAGTGAGTCATTATTGTGTTTCCAGCAGCTTTTAAGTCACCAAACATGGGTGGTTTTTAGCAACCCATTGCTGTATTAATTCAGGCAGGACACAATGTCAAGCCCAACTCACATCCGAGTTACATCAGCTGATATCAAGCAGCCCAATTAGCTGATGGAGCAGCTGATTGATGGAAGGGAGTCAGCTGATAGATCACTTGATTCCATTCAATGCAACCAATTGGCAATTCTCATTCAGGGCGCCCTGTTTAAACTGCTTTGGCCTGCCTACTGTTGCTGCTTCCTCTGCAAGCTGCTTTGCAACCTGCCTCCACCCCATCTCCTCCTGTTCATGTTGTGTCTGACTTATCAGTGTCATTTCTGTTTGTCAATGATGCTGCTCTGTTCTGTTCCAGAAGAGTCTTTGCTGCTGCTCTCCCTGCCTTAGGCTTTCCACGTAGGTGTATGGAAGAGGATTTCTGCATAGGCCTAGGAAAGGCAGAGAGACCCCAGAACAGAGCCATGCCACCAAATACTGTATAATACTGCAAATGGATGAAAAGTTTTCTTTATTAAAGTGGTCCAGACTGAACTATGGTATTATGGTAAAAGTATTTCAAGCCAAACATGATCTTTTCCTTATCATAACCAAGTGGTTTTTGTGCCTAAACCTGACCCCACATTAATTACAGCATTTAAGAAATGTAAAGTTTCAGCATATGCACTACATAATAAAATACAAATGTAACATATTCATGGTTTGCAGAAATGTACAATGCCAACATGTACTGTGGCGATTGGTTGAGTTGGCCAAAGGACCATAAACACACCACATTATTTGCTTGTGGATTGGAATTCTTGTGATTCTTGTGAGTTATTTGAAAATTAAATCAAATTAAATGAAATCATAATGCATTAAGATGGGAAAGCATGTGCAAATTCACTAATACCAAATATCTATATAAATATAATTTTTATTTCATAGTTCTCTTAAATGCAAATCTAGAGATCTTGATGCAGTCATCAAACATAGTGACATCAGGCTTCATAAGTAAATAAGCTATAGATCCTACAGTATCGTTTTTAGTCAAAACCAAAGTGATGACTCAATTTTGGCCTCATGTTGATATTTCAAGAACCAGTGAGCGTGACTATGTATGATAAAGCAGCAGCAGTAAAAATGTGTGTGGAAGCTCTTGTAGTCAGTCTTTCAGCACTGTGAAACTTCATCAAGCCTCTGCATTCATGTCACAGAGACTAACTCCCTGTACATGTGTTCTATACATGATGATTAAACTAATTGATTAAATGAGGCGCCTGAAGCTACTTTTGTTCAAAATGCCGCAGGTTGCCATGGTTCACTCATTATGAGCTGAAAGATATGAAAAAGCATCATTCTCATCAATTTACGGTGAAATCGTCCTCAGTGAGCCTGACAGAGGAAAACTATTATTTAGTGGCAAATGTGGAACAGGAAGTCCATTAGTTACGGATTCTTTTTTTTTTTCAGGTCACTGTGACATGCAGAAAACACAAAAGGATATTTATATCCAAACGCTGACTACCTCTTCCTCCCTTAAGCGTCATAGTGACTTAATCAGGACACATCAGCATTCCCCTGCTAAGTCCAACCTTACAAAGCAGTTTCTTCTCAAGTCGACTCAATCCTCCTATATTTAGATCAGGTAGAAAGCAAAGGAGAGTGTATGTGTTGTGTGTGTGTGTATGTGTGTGTGTCATATGCCGGATGTGCGAAGAAAATAACTTTGATGTGATTTCACCTTTGAGCCTGCACAGACGAATGTGGCTTTTCAGAGGGGGGATATTACCTGGTCACTGGCTGCGTTGGCTGTGTACTTGGGAGGCTCTGAGGCAGGCAGTGGAGCGTGGGTGGCAGTAGTGTAGGATGGAGGTGGAGTGTCTGAGGTAACACGTACTGCAGGGAAAACACAGTACAGGTACAGTGTGAGCACACAGTACAAGTCTAATGGAAGGCTAGACGGGTAGCTGTTCCCTGTGTCTGTCCCATTATGGAAATATAAACACTTAATAGTTGTATTTTATTGTTCCTTCTGACACTCATTTAATGATAATATTTATCAGCAAGCACAGCTGTGATTTTAAAGCCTACACCTGCTTTGCCCGGGGGCCAGTTTTGCAAAATAACAGGAGGCAAGGGGCAAGTTAATACATTTGATATTATATTAAATTTATTCAATAATAAATGAATTGCCTGTTTTCAACCTTTCAGTGCTTGCTGTCATCATTCATCTTTGTCAATAAAGCAAATTTTGTTGCAGCAGCCCCACAAATATCAGGTGTATGCAGGGGCATTTCTAGGATTTGAGGATGTTAGCCCAGACCCTCAGTCAGAGGGGAGTCGGAGGGATGCTACCTTGGTACTTTTTTTGATAAACAAGCTACATTTTGATGCTCTTTTTGCACTCTACCTCCTTATTTACATTCAAAGTACAAAAATAAGTCCCAGTTCAAATTTTTTTTATTGTGAATTACAAAAAGGTTGGCAGGCCACCCAGCACCCTATGGGTGGCCAGATTTGGCATGTGGGCCAGAAGTTGAGTCCTGGCTTACTACTTGGCAGCAAAAGCTCAGCCCATAAGGGCTTGGGTTGTGAACCAGAGGGTCACTGGTTCAAGTCCCCGTCTGGACCAAATATTGAGCGTGGACTTGTAACTGGAGAGGCTTGCCTCCATGGGTGATGCCCTTGGACCCCTGACTGCTCAGGGCACCTGTCCATGGGCAGCCCCTTTGCTCTGACATCTTTCTATTTAATGCATGTATAGGTCCTGTTTGTGCATGTGTGTGTATTTAAGCCTGTGTGTATATGACAAACAGGATGGATTAATAATGAAGCTGCAGTTTTCATTCATTCATTCAAGTGGCAACCTCTGGGGCTGAAAAATAAACCCAACATAGAAGCGCCAAAAACTGCAGTTCCTCGAATGGCTACTCGAGGCTGACTCCAAGAGTGAGTTAATCCCCAAAGACCCCCATGTAACAATGCCCAACTTTGCAGCAGAAATAAACATGTTTACAGTCTGGTACAAAAAACAGGTTTGGTATCTATAGCTAATTTCCCCTTTCATGACAACCCCTGTGTAGGGGGTGAATTTTATTTAAAACCCGTATTATTAAAACCTGTTTAAATGTTATTAAGGCTTAAAGGGATAGTTCAACATTTTGGCAAATTCGCCTATTGCCGTAATCCCTATAGTCATATGAGTAGGTACATTACCTTTAATTGTCAGTGCGTGCTGTTCTGAGATCGGTGGGGCAGAGCTGCCCGCTGAAATGGAGGTGAACGGTACAGGTCCCTCTC
>NC_065513.1:7493295-7536898 GCF_006386435.1 Epinephelus moara
TTGTTTTGATGACGGGAGTAACTGCACTAAACATACGCTGTTTGAAATCACTCCGCCCAGCAAGTACTGTATGTCTGGAATGTAGTTCCGGCTCTGCATTTGGCTTCAAAACAACTCTGTCTCGTAATATTACATTATTATTTCATAGCGTGGTGAATGCGTAAGCTACGAGTTGTCCACAAGAGTGGTTTGGAGTCATTTGATGGTGTATTTGATTAGTTTTGAGGGAGAGAGGGACCTGTACCATTCACCTCCTTTTCAGCGGGCAGCTCTGCCCCAAACAGCACGCACTGACAATTAAAGGTAATGTACCTACTCATATGACTGTAGGGATTACGGCAATAGGCGAATTTGCCAAAATGTCGAACTATCCCTTTAAAGTTATGTGTCTTGGAGGGCGTGGCTGCTTTGAGTGACAGGTGGGTGCTGTCTGTTGACAAGTCGCAACCACATGGACAACAGTTAGTTAACATAACTATGGTGTCACCCCAGATTCACCGAGTATAGGCTAGGTAGCTGTCTCTATTTCGGTTCACTGCTTTTCCAGTAAGTACATTTGGTTTTAATGGTTTTAAACCTGTTTTGCCTAGCAAAAAATAGCATAAGCATTATTACAGTTAATAAAATGCACCATGCTAATCAAGCTAACAGCTAACTTTAGGGTTAGCTCCACCCTCTCAACCAAATATGGTCACTTCTGGCCCCCAAATCAAAGATGGCCAAGCTTGAGGCTTCAAAATGGCAGTCCACAAACTGATGACAGACATTACTGTGACTGTGTCCACGTTACACAGTCAGTGTTTTGATCAGAGCTGAGCAGCTTTAACAGGAGCAGTGCTTAAAGGATAGGTTCATGTTTTTTCAAATCTGTCTTCAAACAATACTCACTTGCATATACATTAAAACTGTTTTTGCTTGCTGTGAATTTGTAGTGGACATTAATAGATCCTCTCCTAATTCAAATTCAATCCCAGTGATGGGGGACAAAATAACCTGAAACCATCCTTTGAGGGTCATAATGGGGGTGAAGCCGATCACAGCTGACACTGGGCAAGATGCAGGGTACACCCTTGATAGACTGCCAGGCAATCACAGGTTAGCCAGTCATAGAGACAGACAACAATTATGCTCCCAGTCAGACCTGTGGGCAGTTTCAGAGACGCCAGTTAACCTAACCTGAATATTGGTGGAATGTGCCTTTGGACTTGAAAACATACTGTGGATAAATATGTAACCTGCTATATGTCACCTTGCTTTTTGTGTGATGAAACTTTGTTTTATGCCTCTGTGAAACAGTCAAGTTACACTTACAGTTTACATCCATGTCTGTGAAAGCATGAATGCCCCCCGAACTGAACTGGTGATTTGTGTCACCAATTCAGTATCTGACCAGATGTCTCCCATGTTAGATCATATCATCATATCTGCTACTCAGATATGTCAGATAAGGCGTTCTTGAGTCCAAGTGGACGTTTGTGCCAAATGTAAGGAGACTCCCTCCACGCCTTCTTGACAATACGAGAATTAGTCAGACGCATGGTCGCAGTGACCTTGGTGTTTGACCACCAAATTCTAACTGGTTCATTGTCAAGCCCATGACGTTTGAGTCAAAATTTAAGAAATTCCCTCAAGGTGTTCTTGGGATTAGTGTCCATGAGAATGCAATGGACGGGGTCACAGTGACCTTGATCTTTGACCACCAAATTATAATCACTACAATCAAAGTGGATGTTTGTACCAAATTTAAAGAAATTAGGTATTCTTGAGATATTATATTCACAAGAACGAGACAGCTTCAAGGGCACATTGACCTCAACTTTTGACTACCAAAATGTTATCAGCTCATCATTGAGTCCAAATGAACATTTGTGCCAAATTCGGAAAAATTCCCACAAGGTGTTCTTGAGATATCGAATTTACAAGAATGAGACAGACAAGGTCACAGTGATCTTGACCTTTGACCACCAAAATGTAATCAGTTAATTGCTGAGTTCAGATGAATGTTTGTGCCAAATTTGAAAAGTTTTTGAAATATTGTGTTCACAAGAATGGGAGGATGGACAGACAGAAGGACAACCCGCACAACACCTACTTTACAACCACTGACCCAGTCTTTAAGTCAGTGTACAACAGGTTAGCTGAACGATCCCGTGTGAGCAAACAAATCAGCACAAATGGGGAATAAAGTTTGTAAAGTCAAACAATATGTTAGTTTTAACCAAACTCTGTTGCTGTCTCATATCTTTATCTCTGATCTTTATTTCTGTTTTTGTTGTAATTACACAACTACATGATGAGCTTTTTCAAAGAAGTGTCCAAAGAAATTTGCGACCCATAAAATAAAGCTAGCAAATGCAATGACAGTCTGTCCAGTAGTTGTCAAAATGTCAGACAGAAACGAAGTATCAGCACTAAAAAATCATAACCAACTATCTAGTGAAGATGAAGCCACAGTGCCAGGGAGTACACATGCATAAAAAATATTGCCCTGACCCTGGAATGATGTGCTATAATAAAGAAGTGCTTACTGGAGCAGATCAGAGGAAAGAAGGTCAAGAGTTCTTCTTCTTTTGAGGCAGGAGGATTTTAGAGAAAGTAAAGTAGGAGGACTGGGAGGAGTGTGATTAATTTTTTCTTTTTTTCTTACCTCGAGGAGGAGCAGGGCTGGGCTGGGCCTGTGGCCGAGTGGGTGGCTTGAGTCCCGGTGGGAGAGGTATCCCACTGGGAACTCTCTGTGGAAGAAGATGAGACAAGAAGGTCAGTGAAACAGCATTTTGTTTTTCTAATGGTGAAAAAAACCTGTAGTATTATCTCCCAGCAGGAAACTTATCTTTTGTTGAAAGGAGTACAGTAATATAGTAACTGTTCCAGCTCAGTGGCTTAACTGTAGCAGGCATTTTAAAAACCTTTTCATGTGTTTTTCCTGACACAGCAGTTTTGCTGGCTGGTCTCGGGGGGTGCAGCAGAGATAAAGCTCTGCTCAGTATGAGTCTAATTTTGTCTCTGAAGTGCCACCATTAAAGCTCTAAGCTGACGCCCAGTGTGTGTTTCCTCTCAAGATGACCCTGAAATATATTGGCCAACATTATAACACTACATTACAATACATTACATTCTCCTTTTTGCCTTTGGACGTCTTGACATCTGCAGGCTCAAGCAGGGACACTGGCAGAAGTCCTCTCTGAAAAGTAAAGGATTGAACATCAGACAGTGAAATATAAAAGACAAAACAACCAGCTTTGTCACCAGCCAACAGGGTCTCAGTATTGTGTCGTTGGTGTTTTTTTGGGGAGGCCAGCAGAAACAAGTTGTGAACACAACATTCATATACCATCGCCTTAAAGGTTGATATGTCAAATTTGTTAGCAAAACATTCATTCGTTTGGAGTCACCTGGACCACCTGGGAAATGTAAAGGTTTAGACACAACAAACTGGCATCAAACAAAAAGTGGTGATGTAAGCCAACTGTTGCGTCACCTCATGTCGCCTGTGTCTTGGCCAAAAAGTTGCATTTGAACACACCGCAGAGACTACGGCTAACAACAAACTGGCACATACAATCTGTACCCACGTAAGGGGAAATAACTCTCCATAGCAGCAGGTAGTCTGTATTCATCATTCAGAGAGGAAAACCAGAAGACTGACAAGATGGATTCAAGACGCTGATGAGCCAGTTAGCACATTAAAAACACAACTTAATGTTCAAAGAAAAAAGTATGTTTACTCTGCACTAGTGAACAATAACAAACAATTACGAAACCATTTCTGCTAAAGAGCCCAAAGGCTAAAAGAAAAACCTTACCTAATATAACAAGTTATTTTGATCGCACGCCCTCTTGATTTTACTTTCCTTGCTTCCATTCTCATGCACTGAGCTGAACTGCCAATCAGAGTGATTTCTCTCAACAGGGCTCAACCAGCTCAGACATTGATTGAATTCGTTAAATTGTCAAAACAGATGACTCGAGGAACGAACGCTCTTCAAAGTCCTGATGTTGACTGACAGTCGACCGTTGGCTTAGTGTGTCAGGGTCCTTAGTTCAATATTCACTCTGTTCATACTCTGGTTTGGTCTCTACCAACTCCTGAGGGAAGTGTCTGACTCTGTGGCTACTAAATGCTTCTCTATTCAGTGTTGAGCAGGTAGGGGTATAACACAAAGCTGCCATCTGTATCAGTTTATGTACCAATTAATGGTACTGATTTCTAAATCAGCATTATCTATGCAAATCTAGATAATGTATACACATCCGGGTACACCCTTAGCATAAAATGTATATTAAATATGACCTAATAATTCAATTGTTTATTAAAATTAAGTAATTACAAATGTAAAAAAAAAATCTCGTTTTTTCTTTTTGTTTGGGTTTTTTTTTTTTTGGTGGTCAGTCAAAATTTTCTTTTGGAGGTGATTTGGTGATTTGATCTTTTTGTTAAATGGAGAACTCACAGAGAATCTGCAAGTTTCACTAATGCATTCATACATTCTTTTTTGGAGGGGGGGCAACTTCAAACACATCATTTCACATAAAATATAATCTAGCAACTGAACAACTGTGGACTCATGTAGCTAGATCAGCACATAAGAAAGAAAACTTCATTTTAAACTGAATTTAAAGCTTTAAAAACATCATTACAAATTACCACCAACTCTGCAGACCCCTCCACCAAACAGCAGACGGGCATTGATAGCAGCTAGCTAGTGAACATAGTGGAGCATTAAGCAGCTAAAGATACAGTTATTGCCCCCAAGATTTGGTGGAGACCAAAGCAGGGCTAAAAGAAGAGTTAATATTGGACTCACATTCATCAAGTGGACACAAACGAACGCTAATGTTGCTCCATGTCTGCTGGATCTGTACAGTAGCCAATATAGGCAACTGTTTGCTACCATGTTCAGTTTATAAGGTCATAAGATGTAAATGTGTTTTCAGCCAATGAACAGTGTCAGGCATTGATGCCAATTTGACATAGGGCTTAACAGTGGATTTATGACATTCGGGTCTGTCATGTCATGCCATTGGGCCTAAAAAGACTTTTTCTCATAGACTACATTGTGAAAGCGACATCTGTAAATCAGTGGATACATTTTTTCAGTGCCACAATTCCCGCAAAATGACTCATTTCACAATCAGGATTTGATGCATTAGGTCCAATAACAACTCAAAAGTCATGAAGAGCTGTATGATTAAATCATTTTATCCCCATTCAAGATAGCAGGGGGCTGAACCACACATTAGGTCGACTGGCAAAAGTCTCTAGAGCACTTGCTCTATGAGCCCGCAATTTGGAAAATTTGGGTAATTTTATGCCTGAGACTTTAAACTTTTTTGGCTTCATGCACCACTGAGCAACTTTCACAGGAATTAACAGGGCCCTGCATCCAATGCTGTGTCGAGTTCTCTTTATACATCAATGTTTTCCGCTTGTTCTGCTGTACCAAAAAAATTTTTTAATGCAGCTTCAAAACTCCTGATCTTATATATAATCTCCAGAAGAGAAACTATGATTTTTCTCAAGACATACAAAAAAACAAATACAACTCTTAAATCAGTCTATAAGATTTGTACCTTGGGTGATTATAGATTCTCTGTCTCCTCACCTGTCCATCATATATGACAGTTGCCATCCCATCCCTGTCCTCATCGCCAAATAAGAACACCATTGCCCCACCTGGCACAGTCAGCTGTCCCTCGCCTCGAGCCATGTATGGGGTCCGCATGCGCATGTATCGAGACTCCCTTACAGGTGGTGAAAAGACAAAATCAGTCATACATCTACAAAATGTTTACTGTAATATGTTGTTCATTAGTAGTATTAGCTTATCACCAGCTCTGGTTAATAGTATTCCTGTGTGCCTGGTAATACTCACTGAGCTCCATCCATCTTGGGCTCATAGAAACCAGGTTTCTGTGGTGAAGAGAGTGATGTTAGCAAAGTAAGCAAACGGGATTACTGACAATATATTTAATCATGCTGACACTGTGGTTGTTCTTACTTGCATCCTCAGAGGTTCAAAGCCTCCAAAATCATCATTGGGAATCATGGAGGAAATCACCTGCAAGCAGAGCATCTTACTTTTACTATTGTTCTGCAACGTTTTGGTATTTGAGCATCTTACCATACACTTATGACACAGCAATCCCCATGAGGACACTCTACCTTTGCTTTGCCCAGGAAGTCTCTTTGCTTCAGCTGCTCCACATCTTGTTTACTGGGACGAAACACCACGTTCTCGGGCACCTGGAGAGGGGCCAGGACCTCTCCCCTCTGTTGTTCAAGAGATACAAAGATGATGATTGTGCGCACATATAAACAGTTTGAACTGTTTCACAAGTGGCTTTAATTTTTAGAGTTACAAGATCATTATTTTTAGTAGAGAATTTTAAGAATTCATTCATTCACTCATTTTCTGTAACTGTTTATCCTGTTGGGGGTCATGGGGCGGCCAGAGCCTCTCCCAGCTGACTTTGGGCGAGAGGCGGGTTACACCCTGAACAAATCGCTAGACTATCACAGACCTGACACATAGAGACAGACACCCATTCACACTCACATTCACACCTACAGCCAATGTAGAGTCACCCTAACCCTAGCTCTAAACCGCATGGGAAGCCGGAGTACCCGGAGAAAACCCACGCTGACACACAGAGAGCATGCAGACTCCACACAGAAGGGCTCTCTCACCCTGGGTTTGAATCCACCATCCCAGTTTCAAACCAGGAACCCTCTTGCTGTGAGGCAACAATTCGAAACACTGTACCTCCATGTCGCCCGAATTTTAAAAATATTTAGAAAAAAGCCACAAGAGGAGCAATACATTTCATTTTGAGCTATTTTTATTTTTAGAGTCAGCTCTGACCTAAACGATCTGTATTGCTTTGTGAGACAGTTGTTTAACAGTTTTATCAGTATAACTATAGCCTTAGCCTTTGCCATGAAGATCTACAAAATACTGACCTTAAGTTATCACTTAAAGACACAATGAAATGGCCCCTCTACTTCCTATGATGCAGTTATATTGAAACAGGTTATTGGAGTGGGTGTTAGGGCAGTGAGATATCATTCTACGGTTGGTAGTAGTGACCTAAAGGCTAGAGCGAGACCAGTTTTATCTCCTTTAAATCTGACTGGGGGAAAGTGAAACAGCAGTGCCCCTCATTCATTATCACCAACCCCCACTGCACCAATGGAGCAGGTCAGACTGTAGTGGTCAGGACATTCCACATGAGAGCTGGGCTCTCAGTGAAACCTCCCTAAATAAATAAAAGTCAGAAAAAAGCCATCTCACAAGAAGAACGCTGATTGTTCTGATAGAGATGGCAGAAGAATAGGACTTCTTTAAACAGTGTTTCTCAAATGGGTGTATATGGGTACCCCTAGCAGTACTTTGGAGAACTGCAAAAAACGCAATCACAGTCATGTTTATGTTTGTTCACTGTGCGTTTCTACCAAAAATGTTTTATACTGGACAGATGGTACTCCAGCCCGCTCTCACTCCCAACTCTCGGCATAAGATACCTACGCAACAACTGAACTTCTCAAATTCCACTGTTTTGTCAGTGGATGTCCTTGGAAATACTGACACCTACAGGCACCTGGTGTTATGAAACACACTGGTCGGCGGCACTATAGTATAAAGAGCAAGAAAGTGCCTATAGGGCAGGTGGGAGGGGAGGTGGATGGGTCAAACAAACTCTGCTCTTCGCTTCCTGTGTGAAACCAAATATCAACAAAGAGTGCTAGTATAGTATGCAAAGCATGCTACAGTAATGACATACGTATGTGACGTTAGTTGGTAAGAACCATACTTATTTTATGCCAAGCCATGATGTTTTGTTGTCTAAGCGTAAAGAAATAAACTTAAAAAGGAAGTGTCTTTTAAGTAGTTTTTTTTCCTCTTTTTTTATAAAAGACTGTATGCATGTAACGGGCAGAAACTGTACTTTTCCTGTGAAAATGGAAGTGTATTTTGAAAGTCAATTGAGAAGCTGTCTGTGAACGTCCAAAACTGAGACAGAAGTGTACCTAGCATGTCATATTTTCAGTGAGTGTATATTTTTACTGTATTTAGGTCCACTAACAAAGCGGTGCTATTTGACGAATTGGGATGAGAACGCGTTGGGTACTCAGCTGAAAAAATATTTCAAAGGGGTACACATCAATCAAGAATGTTTGACAACCACTGCTTTAAGAGCATGCTTAAAGAGAGTGCCTAATTTTCCTCTGACCCGTAGTGCTATTTATTAGTCTATATTGTTTTGGTGTGAGCTGCAGAGTGTTGGAGATATCAGCTGTAGAGATGTCTACCCTCTCTTCTAATTATATACCTGTCAACCATATCTCTGCACAGGAAGAAGCATGCATGTAGTCATGGATGAGAGACCCATGCTCGTGACAGCGATGTAAACATTAATGGCACCCCCCCTTGGCTGAGCTATTTTCTCTCACCAAAGTACACATGCCGACCATATCATTGCATGCATCTAGTGCAAGCTCACCTAGCACCACTGAGCTAGCTTATGTTACAGCTCAGCCGGGGAGATTGCCATGAGTGGTGTTCACACCAAACGCGATGCGAATTTTTGCATTGCGTTACTCATGCAAGTTTAAACACTAGAATATTTTATGTTAACTCACTTCATACTTGTGAATACCTCAGGTCGTATAAGTCTGAAAACACTTAATCGATGAATGAATGGTAGGTCCTTGGCTTTATACTCAGGAAATTAATGCTTGGCTATCATGGCGTGAATTGGTCGCTGAAGTTCAGATTTTTCAACCTCGCACCACTTAATTTGCATGGACCAACTGTACCTTTAAGGACACTCGGCATGTGGAGATGTGGAGTCTTGCCAACAACCCTGCAATAAATGGATAACCCACTCCATTAAGCCACCAGCCAATACAGAATATAGTTTGGCCAGTTCCAGATGAAATTAAAGTTTGGCAGCAGTGATCCTGGCTCAACAGACATTGGTTTAACAGTTTCATAATTTTGCCCGTCCTAATATTTACCTTTGTAGTTCAATAAGTGTATCATACATCATACATACCTGCTGCAGCATTTAGCATCTGCACTTAAGATAAATGGGTTTCACTGCTCTCGCCTCTAGGTGCCTGGTGAGTGGCACACAAGCATGGCCAAATGGAGCACAGCCAATGATTCACTGTTCACAGCAAGTTCAAGTTTCCATTTCATTGTGTCTTTAAAGCACAGTGAGGGTGGGCACAACTTTGGAGAATCATTCTCATCTTTCTATCCTTGTTAGGACATCAAGTATGGCAATGGCAGAAATGCAAACAACAAACATGCTTATGTTAAACAATGCAGGGGCAGTTGACTTTGGAAATTTATCACCAAAGTCTGTGTCATGATCTCTGCAGTCTGTTGTGAAAGTTGGGACACTCACCAGGACACTGTCCAAAGCTGCCTCTAATTGTCCCCCTCGCCCTCCTCCTCTCTCCTGGGAGGCTGACAGCAGGACCTCCCTGGCCCGCTCCCACTGGCCCATCCGACAGTACACAGCTGCTGCATTATATAATACCTAGGGGACACATCACAATTTCAGAACCATAGCATAAATATTCATGTTATCTTTGCTGATATCTTTGCATCATTTAACACAACAAACTGTGCAGGGGCCAGTAGCAATGATTCAATGATAACAAATGTTTCTGTCTTTCCAAACTCTCTGGATTTGGTACAAACCCTCCCCACGCACTGAAGCTTTAAGACACTGGAGGACGGAACTACAAAGGCTAAAAAGCAGCATCATTATTCAAGTATTCACCAAGGTGACAAGTCTGTGCATGAGATGCTTCTGTTGGGTCTGTGATTTAAATAGCCAGAGACCAGTGCCAATTTCACAAGTTTTTCCACCTTGAAGAATAACATAGAGAAATGTAGCACAGTGCATTATTTATCCTTTCTATTGTGTAAAGGAAATTGTCAAACTTTGGTGTCTGGATTATTTATATTTACTAAGTGCTCCGGTTCAGTTTGTTCAGTCGTTAACTGTCACTCCTCTTCCGTGGAATTGCTCTCCTGTGATGGCAGCGAAACAATAGCTGCTCTGTCACTGATGGAGACATGCCAGCAACTGAGAGTCTGTCACTCTACTGAGGAAGAATGTGTCTCAGCTACAGAGCTCTTAACTGATCATTCAAATAATAATGACTTAACGCCAATATCTGATATGTTCCAAAATATACGTGGTTTGTGTTAATTTAGGATATTTGAACATTATGAGCCATGAATATTTAACCCTCTGAGACCCACAATAGACCATTTTTTGTGTTTTTAGAGGGAACAGGGGGATCTGTAGTGGGAGATAGAAGGAAAACACTAAATGCCCCATTGAAGTGGTATATCATCTGAAAGCAGGGAACTTGGAGATTAATTTGAGATGCAGCTCAGCACTGTGTGTCAAGTTTTTGCGCGTCATGAATCTATAACAAGCATTGTGTTTGGTTTGATGTCTATTTAAACTTTAAAAGTTTGTACAGGGGCTTAGAGCATATAGTATAGAGTATATGACGACCATTCTAACATCCTAAGTTGTTGTAGCAATTTTGGGGTTGATACCATTTTTAGAGTACAATAGAATAGAATAGCATAGCATAGAATAGAATAGAATAGAATAGAATAGAATAGAATAGAATAGAATAGAATAGAATGTCCACCATAGACAGCATTGTAAAAAGCAGACAAATAGTGAGTTAGTCAGTCACACAAGCATTTAAAGTCATTACAAAACACCTAATCACGTTAAATCAGCTCATTGTCCAACTGTGGTTTAACACTCATCAGTCGCTTTATTGAGTTAATGATACTTATGGTTCTTGGGATGAAGGACTTCTTAAATACATTTTTAGTTTCCAGACAGACTCTGTAGCACCTCCCAGAGCTCAAGTTCTCAAACTGGCTAAAGAGAGGGTGGGAGCTATCTGCCAAGGCACGCCTCACTTTCTTCCTCGTCCTTTCTGTAAAGAGTTGGGTCAAGGGCTTTTGTGGCTTGCCAACTATTTTACTTGCCATTGTCACAATCGTAGCGAGTTCATTCTTGGATGTACATGATGTTACACAGATTGTGTGCTAAATTTTACAATTTTTTACCACTGGAGAATTGAGAAAATTTGTCAAAAATCCCTCCAAAATACCACATGAATACACCAAGACCTTTAGGAACATAATAGAAAAAACATGCTGTGATTTGGTATCAAAAGCTTTTGACATTTGGAGATTTCTGTAAGAACTGGATTTTTCGGTGATCGGATAGAGAGCACTTCTGCTCTGGAAACTGCTCAGGAACCCCTTTATTGTCAATATACCTTTGAGAGTCATCCATCCTCTGAATGCCCAAGGTCTCTAGTTTGAAGCTGTAAACTTTCAACAATGTTATATGCAATAGAAAATGTGCAACTACTGCTTTCATGACACTGTCCCTGCTGGAAAGGCAGCAACTGGTCACTACAAAACATCAATGTTTGGTACCCAAACAGGCCAAGTCAGCCTATATACTATGCATAGATACTATCTCACTTTAGATACTATGAAACATGCATATGTAACATTTACTTGTATGTAACATTTCCTTCTGAAAACTTGGCTGCCATTTACCACCAATCACATGAACCTTTATTCAATCTACAAACCATTGTTTTACCTTTGTGTCCCATCATTATAATCATCATTACCATCATCATGCATGATAGTGTGGATTCCCATCAGAATGTTGCTCCAGATTCAATTGAGTTCATCGGATTTCCTTGACAACCAGTGGAGCTGTCATGTAGTTTACATAAACTTTGGGCTATCATTTCCATCGTATCGCAGATAGATGATGCTGAGTGTGTCTGATAATGTGATATGATTTCTCACACTGATAGTCACATTAGCCTGGTTGTAAGCACATTAGCTGGACTAAGCCATAGTTTAGCTGCTACTGAGCACAGGTGCATTATCTGCGGGAAGCTTGAGCATGTCTAATCTGTACTGTGAGAAATATGTGAAGTTGTGTAACCTCTTCTTCAGCCTCCATCAATGAGGCTTTGTTAGCTTCCAGGTGTATGCGACGTTTGAACTGCACAATGGAAGTGATGACAAAGCACAGTTTGTTGCGTTTTCATTCCTCAGCACAGACAGAACTCATGGGATTGGATTTTCTTTTTATTTCATTGTATTGTGTCAGAGGAAACATGCTGGAGGCTGACGCTTCCCTGTGTGAATGCAGGTGTATAGCACAGTGTGTATGTGTGTGTGAGGCTGAATGTCAGACCTGCCAGCTGTAGAGTTTGAATCGCAGTCCCAGCTGTCTGTAGTCAATGACCATGTTTCCTCTCATATGCTTCTGTGCCCAGATACAGTCTGACAGAGCCTCTTCCAGCCTGGAGAGACAAGCGACGCACAAACAGGCAAACAGACAAACTCAGAGTTGGACAGGAAGGGATTAAAAAAACAGCACATTTTCAAAAATAAACAAGAAAAGCTTTCTACAAAAAACGTACTTTGTGGGGTGTTAGGGGTCAGACTTTTTGTTCGTCATGCAGTCTACGCTGGTTGCCTGGCAACCTCAAAGTGATGAAAAGTAAGTGAGAGTGCCCAGCCAAAACAGCATTCCAGCACATAATTACAGATAAAACCACAATGTGACATTTATTTACACTTTGTTTTTTATGGATCAAACAAATGAGATATTAATATAGACTGTATAAAGTAATAGTCATAGCCACCATGATGTCCCCTATTGGTTTGTGGACTCCTGTTTTAGACTTAGATGTATTCAAAAAATGGATAGGACGTTGAAGGGTGGGCCCCGTTCATTCCTTGAAAAGTTGCTCAGTGATGCATGAAGCCAAAAGTTCAACTTCCTGGCTATAAAATGACCTGGATTTAAGGTCAGATCAGCTAGGTTCCGGTTTAGCCCTACGCAAACTTGAATGGGGAAAAAATGATTAAATCTCTTCTAGACTTTTGAATGGATCAAATCCTAGTTGGAAAACAATTCATTTTGTGGGGGTTGTGACACTCAAAATAAATTTATCCACTGATTTACAGATGTCTCTTTTACAATGTAAGTCATTTTGGCTGGTGCCATCTTGGATTTTTGGATGGACTACATTTGGATGAGAGGATGGAGCCAACCCCAACCCCTTGGTTATCATGGTGCATTTACAGCTATGGTTAACAGTGATAATGCTAATGCTAATTTTCACTAGCAAAAAACAAAACAAAACAGGCTTGTTAGTAAAGCAAAATGTACTTACTGGAAAAACTGAATGTTTGACTCTTTAGTTTTTTTGTACTGTAAACATGTTTTTTCTGCTGTTAAGTTGGGCATTTTAAAATGGGGGTCTATGGGGACTGACTTGCTCTTGGAGCCAGCCTCAAGTGGTCGTCAGAGGAACTACAGTTTTTGGCACTTAAATTGGCTTCATTTTTCAGGCCCAGAGGTTGCTGCTTAGATATTAGGCCTACATGTTAATTAGGGAGCTTTGGAGTTGCTGTTGGGCAGAAACTGTCACCTTTGGACAGAACATGTTTCCAGTCGTTATGCCAAGTTAAGCTAACCAACTGCTGGTTCTCACATTTACAGTGCAGATATGAGATCACTCATCTTACTCTCACCAAGAAGTCAAATAAGCCTATTTCCTAAAATTTCAAACCATTTGTCAATACCTCGATGGTCTAACTACAAAGTCCAACCAATCAAGACATCAGTACATTACCAACAACCCATCCTGTCTGCCGTCTTATCAAATCAAACTGCAACTGACAGCCTGATCCATCACTTCCCTGTTTTAACAGGAATTACTAACACATTCTCACTCCAACCTCGTCACATTTCAACATTTGGTCATGGACTTTCCACCTCGACATATGGCATGCAAGGTACCCTGGGTGCGTTGGTTGTTGATGTTCTGGGACACCGTGTCAATTTAAGCCTGTTGCATGCATTGTCTGTTTGTACCGCACTATGTCAGTAAAACACTGAGAATTGTCATTTTTTTCCTTCAGCAACAAACACATGTGGTTACGTATTGCTGACACATGCACGTGGTTGGGTTTAGGACAAAAAAATAGGGTTTTGCTTTACAGTCACACGGGAGGCAAATGCCAGTCTCTTGAGTGAAAGTCGGTGGTTGCAGGACCCATCCACCACCCCTCCTGTCCGCCTTTCTCGGACTGTCCCGCTGCATTTCCCCCTGATGCCACCAGTCGCCATTAAACATAAACAGTGACCAGCTGCACATCATTCTGAAATGAAAGATTGGCTTTTTTATTTGTGTCCAAAGCTGTAAGTCACTGACCAAGCGCTGGTTTTCGACGACTTGGGTGTGAGACTGAGTTGGAATTACATCACAACAAGGAGGCAACAATATAATTTCATGTGACCACAACGATGCACCTTTTAGTAAACAGCAGTTACGATGGCAGGATGATAGCAGACTGATTTCCCTTTATATTCCAAGCTTCTCTTGAGTAAGTTGATCAGCATTATGTGTGACATTCTAAAACAAGGTGTCACAGTGGTTTCAAAAGTTACTTAGTCTGTCTTTAATGCAGTATAGACTGTAAGTCAGTATTTGGGACAGGGTGCTGTCTCCCACCTGTTGATCTGCATCATCACTGCTGCTCTCTGGAAGAAACCAACAGCAAGACGTTCATCCTTGGCAATGGTGAGGTCTAAGGCCTGGACATCAGAGAGGGGAAAAGGCAAAGCTTTGTCATGGAAGTTATAATAATATAACAAAATGGAGTATTGACAGAAATTCCAGTGTCTCCCTCCAACAATTATCCAACAATACAGACAACACACAGACCTGCAGGGCCAGGTCCAGCTGTCCCAGGACCAGGTGAGCTGAGGCAGTGTTGAACGTAATGCGAGAATTGGGTTCACTGATCTGCTCCAGTTTGGACAGAGCCCCCTCCCAGTCCTTGGCGTCTGCTGCCTGCACCGCCTCGTCCCATAACCGCAGTAACTCAGTGTAAAGCATTCTGGACATGGAAGAAAATAAAAGCGCAGCATACAGAAAAAACATTTCTCATTATTCATACATTTTCATGTAATTGCCATAAAACTTCACTTAAAATCCTAGTCCCAGTTAAGCGCCCAGTCCCCTCTACTAGCCCAGTGTGTTTATTCATTTTGACAAATAAAGGCCTGTCTCAATCAGGTGCCTGGTCTGGTTGCCAAGCAGTTCTTTTTTTATTTTTAAACAAGTAATATTCATACGAATAAACGAATTAAAGACTGTTCCAGTTATGGACCCATTAAGTTCAGTGCTTTAAGCAAATAGTAACCTGGGCTACTAATTGAAGTTACAGTAATAATAGATAAGCTGGCAATTGGATAAGGAAATAGTAAGATTTTACACAAATAAAATTACCTTTAAAAATGTAAATTACATATGTTTTGCAAACCTCATTAAATTTTGTGACAGTTGTCGTATTTTTCTATGTAAATGTTGGCTCTTAGGGGCTTTCTTAAGCATAATTGTTTAAAGATTGATCAACATAGGCCCAGTGGTTATATATGCAGATTACTGAGTTTGCTGGAAATGTTACTAAATGTGATAGACACCAAATCAGACTGACAGACACATGTGTAGGGAAAACTACATGTTAGATTATAGATACATTGTAACATTACAAACCTACAGAGAAACTGAGCTGATGTTAATCAGTAACGTTCTGCACAATTTTCCCGGAATACTTCCTTGTATCTTCCCAGTGCCTATCTGCACCTGTTCAGCTCAGTTTATACAAGCTGCGTAGTCTACCAGAGTAACTTAACACATCCTCCACAGTCACACTGCTTACCTTTTGCTCCTGAACAAAAGGCCGGTGAGAGTTCAGTCAGTGTCCAGCTCAGTGCCTGCTGCCCTTCCAGTCCTCACTCTGCAAACAGGGAAATAAGAGTGAGTGAAACAGGCCTCCTCAAGAGTCTCCTCCCTGCTGTTACAAGGAAGTCCTCCATCCATATTCCCTGATAGGACCCACAGAGGCACGCAGGCTCAGGAATTCACCTGTGGGTGAGGCACGTAGACAGGCAGTTAACACATACTAGTCAAACAGGATTTGATTAACCCTGTCTTAACTAATAACCCCCTGGGGATCCATCTCCCATTGGGATCTTGTGTTCAAACTAGTTTAGAACATGGATTTCTTACAGCAGATGCTTTAGTGCAATCACTCACATCATGTCAGGTAACCTCTAAATCACAGAAAAATGTAGCAAACTGACTGTCAATGGTATTTTGTAAAAACCCCAAATTTCTAGCCCTCTGTTGTCTTGCGTGGTAAAGCTTCTCTAATTCACGACCAGAATAAAGCATATTGTAAAGCTTTCGTCCTACGCGTTATTTGACCCAGATACTATTACAGAAACTCCATGACTGTGAAATCCTGTGTTATCTGTGTCGTAATGAGGTTAAGGTTTCTGAAACAGGTCTAATTATACTGAGTCATTATATCATGTTAACACACTGCAGGAAGCCTTGAGTTACTCTCTTGGGTTTACACCATAGATTTCCTGATTAGTCTATTCAGAGTGACCTTTGACAACACTTTACAATTTTAGAGATGGAAGTCAACAGAAAAATGACTCAGCGTACCTGAAATCACAGCTCTTCCAACATAGAGTGATAAAGTTGGTTGGGTATACACATGGTTATGATGTAAACAGGAAACAAGGAAATGATTTGCTATTTCCAGTTCACAGCACAGTGAGTCAACCTGCTGCACAGGTTGTGTTGTTAATGTGGAGTACTACAGCCACACTGTGGCCCCGCCCACCACAAAAACTCAAATGCAGTACAGCCTGACAGCCATTGGTGGAAATAGTATTTAAATTCTTTACTCAAGTAAACACAGTAGTACAACAATATAGATATATTCCTTTACAAGTGAAAGTCCTGCATTCAAAATGTTAAGTACAGTATCACCATCAATTCAATGGTCAAATTATAAGAACTGATAATTATGCTATTCAGAAACTGTGTCGGGGCGGCACGGTGGTGTGGTGGTTAGCACTCTCGCCTCACAGCAAGAGGGTTGCCAGTTCGATCCCGGGTGTGAGAGCCCTTCTGTGCGGAGTTTGCATGTTCTCCCCGTGTCAGCGTGGGTTCTCTCCGGGCACTCCGGCTTCCTCCCACAGTCCAAAGACATGCAGATTGGGGACTAGGTTAATTGATAACTCTAAATTGTCCGTAGGTGTGAATGTGAGCGTGAATGGTTGTTTGTCTCTATGGGTCAGCCCTGCAATAGTCTGGCGACCTGTCCAGGGTGTACCCTGCCTCTCGCCCGATGTCAGCTGGGATAGGCTCCAGCCCCCCCGCGACCCTCAAGAGGATGAAGCGGTTAGAAGATGAATGAATGAATGAATGAATGAATTAAACTGTGCCTTTTAACAAGCTGCTGGGACTTCCATGACTTCCATGTCACAACTACTTTATACTATCATGTAGACAGAAAGTGCCACTACTGTCATTCCCTGGCTGCAATAAAGGTCCGGTGCATGGATGTATTAAGAGAACTGGATACAGCACTGAACACGGGGCCCCATTCATTCCTATGAGAGTTGGTCAGTGGCACAGGCTCGCTGTTGGAGGGTTTCATATCTCACTTCCATCCCACACTAGTTGGTTTGGGATATTGAACATAAAAGCATGTTAACATAGGCCTATTCTAGTGGAAACCCCAAATACAAGTATGAACCTAAATATGAGCATAATATAGGACCTTTGAAGATATTTGTAGTGTGTTTGTGTGGCATTCTCAGTAATTGGTATTATGGTATTTATATAATTTTACCTTTAGTTTTATTATTATTATCATTAATAATAATAATGATAATAATAATAATAATAATAATAATAATAATAATAATAATAATAATAATAATAATGATAATACTTATAATTTCTTCATGTTCTCTTTTAAGTTGCATTATTTCAGCTGCTTAGTAGCTTAGCATACTGAAGACTACTGTAGATCTTACGAGACGCACTTAAACGCAGCATAGATCATAACAGAAGAGTGTCATGTGACACATGCGGTTTGCGCATGCGCAGTGTTAGTTGGTTTCACTGTGTTGTAGCTGTTTGCAGCGTTATCCCTGGAAAATGAGTAACATGTTTGCTTTTTTCACGGTAACACTAACCCTGTTTAGTGTCGAGGTGTTTGGCCTGCCGTACAGTTATTCTCAGGTATTTTACTTTTCAATGTTTGTTGTTTTTCCTGAAACCTCAGTTCCGCTTTAGGGGAAGTCCATAGTCTCGTGCCTGTGCCTCTGCTCGTTGTTGCAGAAATGTGACAAACACAGCACTAGTTTATGTTAATTTAAGTAAAGTTTGTTAGGATGTGTCGTGTATCTGAGTGGGCACAAAGGTGAACCATATGTACATCTTGTTTAACGGTGTGTTCGTTGTTGTGTCAGCCGAGTCCGAGAGTTTTAAACACAGGTCCAGAAGTAGGCTACATTCTATCACTTTATGGTTTTCTGATAATAGAGCACTGATAATTTACAGTTTATTTCATAGAGTTTTGTTTGACTTTACTGAGGAAACGTCCCCTAAAGGAACACGACTTAAAGCAGCAATGTCATATGAGATTCTTGCATTTCCCCTGTAAAGTTCTGGTGTGTTTCAGTCTTGTACGTCATTTATATCTTTATGAATGACAGAATAATTCAGTATAATATGCAGTAATCCATTATAACACCTTTAATAGTCAAGAAAACAACATGGATTCAAGACGGAGCCGCAGTTCACAGAGAAGTACTTCAGCCAGACTGTGGATCACTTCAACTTTAACAGCATGGGGAATGGAACATTTAATCAGCGTTACCTGATCACAGGTGAAACCAGCTTCCTGTTTCAAATGTAACTATGGGGCTGTGTGCTCAATGACTGAGTGACTGATTTCTCTCCTTTAAGATAAGTACTGGAAGAAAGGCTATGGTCCTGTTTTCTTCTACACTGGCAATGAGGGAGACGTCTGGGAGTTTGCACTCAACTCTGGCTTCATCACAGAGTTGGCTGCTCAGCAGAGCGCCTTGGTCATATTTGCTGAACATGTAAGAAAACACTGATACAAATCATGACAGAGCACAGTCAAGTACAGTCAGCATTAGTACAGTTATGGCTGAAAAGAATTTGCAGATCATGTGAAAAAGGAAAATGGAAAATGAATGGTTAACGTTTGACTCATAAGATCAGCTGATTTTAACTGCACTTCCACAAACTTCCAACCACAAGTTTTCTTTTTTTAACCAGGCAGTTTGGTTTCCACTGTCAAGACACTTTGCAATCTGGTCAGCCGGTGTATCTGTGAAACTAAACAGATAATTGTGTGTGTTTTAGGGAATCTCTGTTCCTGTTTTAAGTTTACAATAGTGGCCTTAATATGTATTTAAATATACATTACAGTTTATATTTTTCTTTACTTTCTTACAGGGGTATATCAAGCATCCCAATGATACTGTGTGGAAAAAATAGGGGAGATAATAAAAAAAACAAGAAAACAGTCGAAAAATAAAACCTCAGGAAAAAGAGGTTTGATCGGAGGCTGAGTGTGAATGTAATACAGGATTATGGATTTAACAAAAAGGACACACTGCAAGCAGTTTCATCATTTATTACATGAGTGATGTAAATGCAGTATTAGAGAGGAAAAGAGGGTCTTCAGTAAACTGGGCTCTGCAGATATTGAAACATATGGCTTGGTATCAAACCTCATTGCTTTTTCGGGAGCCCGCCAACTAAAATATGTGTGCAGCACTGAAGCCTGTAAGAACTGAAAGCTGACATCAAATGTTTGGCCAGATTTGTAATCTTGTTAACCTATTCTGTGATAAGATAATTGCTGATGCAAACCAATTTACAAGTTTGTATTTATCTAGTCAAAGTTCTTGTACAGCTGCTTTTACACAACAAATTTCTTTATGGCACAGAAAATGTATCAGATGCATCATCACACATTATACTTGTTAATACATACATTCATTGTTGGTTTAGCACCGCAGATGAGATTTGCTGAAAATAAGTCAGATTTTCATAGTCTCATTTTCCAGGCCTAGAAAAGTCAAGGAATTTTGAGTGTAATGAAATTACAGTAATCTTCCTTGAATAACCTGCCACTAAATGTAACATAACAACATGTTGTGTGTGTGTGGATGTTGATGCAGCGTAACTCCAGTATGCACCCATGGGTGACAACGTTTTGTTTACCATCACATACATTTCGTAATTTTCTCCCTGCGTTCTGTCTCTCCCTCCATGTATGCCAACTAGCTGGAATTATGTGTGAAGAAAGCTTGAATCTGACAAGTTTGAATAAGAGACAAATCATTTTGTGACAGTGTGATTTAACATGAACGTGATACCTGTGCTCTGCATTTTTTAAAGGGAGCGTTATTTGTGTTATTTACTGTGAATGGTAATGGAAATTTTTATCGTTTTATTTGAGTGTCTTATCTTGCGTGACTACCATGGTCCTCCTCTCCTTGTTTACAGAGGTACTATGGCAAATCTCTGCCGTTCGGCAAAGACTCCTTCAGCATCCCTCAGATCGGCCTACTGACAGTGGAGCAAGCCCTCGCTGACTATGCTGTCATGATCACTGAGCTGAAACAGCAGCTGGCAGCAACAGACTGTCCCGTCATTGTGTTTGGTGGCAGGTAAGATCCACCTGAAAGACACTGCTCTCAGTATAGTCCACCTATGTGACTCGTCGAGCTCCTCAGAGGTTTTTATTCCTTATATAAGTGATAGGTCTGACACTGGTTGTTTGCTTGAAGCTTGAATATGTAACTTTTGTGTGCCCTTGAAAATATAATCTCTTTAATAAGTGATAAAATTACTTAACTTAATTTGCAAATTTGCAGGTTTCATATCTCCACCACTAATTTGGCATCAAACTTCATGCATAAGTCATAAGATAAGACAGATCTTTATCCAGAGGGACATTGCTGTTCAGAGGTTGCAATACAAAGTTAGAAGAGTGCAGATACAAAGTGTGCAATACACAAGGACTAAAAAAGTATAGCAGGTAAGCAAATGTATAGCAAAACTAAATTACATTTTATAGCTAATATAAAACAAAACTAAATATAAAACTTGTTAACAGTTAAGTGCAAAATATATAAAAAAAACAACACAACTGGCTAACAGTAAGACATTAATGTATTAGGAAACTAAAAGCTCTGCCTCTATTCTTTTTTGGCCATTGCGCACTATTGAATTTAAGCAGAAGATGCAAAAGAGGAAATTATGCTGTAATCTTTTGATGCTTGACACACTGAGTGTCCAGTTTATTAGGTCCATCTGCTGTAGCTAAAACCAGTGCAATCCAATCACCGAGGTGTTGACTGAAATGTAAGATGATTCTGTATTTCGTTATACTTTTTTAAATTAACTTTCAAAAACAGACAAATACCGTAATGCACAGTAATAATAATGTCAATAAAACTAACATAGGCACATAAAAGTAGCATGTTCATATAAAATGAGACAACAATAAACATGAAAGAGGACAAGAAAAATACAGTTTAAATGGGACAAAATGGGCCAGCACAATCTTACTGAAGAATTTGCAGAAATGTTTTCTTTACTTAAGTTTAAGTTTATTCACTTTATTAATCCCCCTGAGGGGAAATTCAATGTTTTCACTCTTGCTTTGTCAATTACACACAGGTCTGAAAGACACACACATGAGCAAACAGGACCTATACGTATCAGAGGTTCAAAAAAGCAGGTGGCAGTAAAGCCTGCCAGTGCAAGTCCAAAATCCTGTTTGGATATACCTGGTTGAAGCAGAGACATGTCTCCTAATAAAAATTCAGTCATTCAGCCACTCTCTAATATGTTTGATCATTTGTTCCCAAAAATAAGGGACAAAGGAGCATTCTTACAGAGGACCAGCTGAATTTCACTTCCGACAGTAACTTTTATTCAGAAGTCTCACTTGTATATAATAATACATGTGTGTACATTTTAGGGTGAAAGGCTTCACATGCAGGTATCCCACTAGTTGAGTGACAACACCCATGTTAGAAGCGTTGTCTGTTACAGAGAGTCAGTAGAAGCATGCAGTGCCCTGTCAGCTGCTGTCATGTTGAGTTGTAGTAACAGACTATATAGAAGCAAAGCAGGGATCACTGGCACAACTCCAGCAACACTTCCAGTATACAAAACACTTTTTGGCTTGTGGCCTTCAGAGATAACCCTAATGAAGGCTTCACCAGTATCATAGACTTTTACAGTTGGCTGTAAAAGCTACTTAGAAAAGCCATAAATGTTTGACTTAATTGCCCTCCCAAAAAGGGAAAACATTTTACCCACAGAAGCTGTACCTAATAAACTGGCAGCTGGTGTGCAGTTTTGGACACCATGTGATAGACCTTATTTGACTATGCTTAATAGAGACTGCCTTTGCCTTTTGTGCAGGTAGTTATTATCTGAAAAATGTTTCTACTAGCGCTGCCACTCCTGATCATTTTCTGTTCTGATGAAGCAGCTTATCATTTCCTCAATCAGGCATTTAATAAAATGTCAGAAAGTAGTCAAAAGTTCCAGAGCCCAAGTGAACGTTTTTTAATAAGTAGTCCAGATATATGGGCCATGACTGACAATGGACAATGAATGAATATAACATACATTGAAAATCCTTCTTTTTCATGTCTCCATCTGCTGGAGGGCCATCATGATAAGAGTATGCATGCATTATTCTGTATGATGTTAATTCCTCTACAGAGGACACTTGAAAAATGACTGAAATTAGGTGGGGAAAAAGGAGATAGGAGATAAAAAGGCATATGGGCATATTGAATGTAGGCAAAAACTCATGATCATTGATTTTCTGTTAATTAATTGTTTAACTGACTAATCATTTCAGCAGTAATTTGTACACACTCACCTTAATCACCTGTCGATTTTACACACATCATAGTGTAACCCTGTGGAACAGGTCACATGTGATCCTACACAAACATTTCACAGAAATCCTCAAAGCCAAACTTGAAACTGCAGCTGTTCTGAAATATTTAATATACTATTATCCAGCAAAAACATCCAGGTTGAATTTTATGTGAGAGCTGCAGTGTCAGGTTTAGTGTCAGGTTTCAGAGTGTGATCTGAGCCTTTTTGTACTTGTGCTTCTGCGAAGTTTGATATGGCTCAGTAACAAGTTTCCCTTTTCTTCATAGTTATTGCTCAGTTCATGACACAAGATACGTTCTAAAACCAAAGATACTCATTTTCACTATTGTGTGTCATCTTGTCTCCTCTTGGGCTGTCTCCTCTCTTTCCACAGTTATGGTGGAATGCTGTCAGTCTACATGAGACTCAAGTATCCAAATATTGTGGCCGGAGCTCTGGCTGCCAGCGCGCCCATACTGTCCACTGCTGGGCTGGGAGACTCGAGGCAGTTTTTCAGAGACGTCACAGCTGTAAGTGTCTGGATGCTCCTTTTTGTTGTCGCCCACAGACAAACAACCTCAGTCCACCTAAACCTAACCTAAGTAGTTCCAAAAAATTGTTAGAGCTGTTTTGGACACACAGTTGTAAGTAATGTGTAAATTTACATACAGGAGTGCAGGTTGGATAATGACCTTTGTTACTCTTTCAAAGGATTTTGAAAGTGTTGCCACTGAATGCAGAGAAGCTGTGAGAGGAGCGTTCCATCAGCTGAAAGAAATGGCAGAACAACAAGGTAAATGTGTGTTATAATGTTCTCTCTGAAGAGAAGATGGCCTCAATTTTATTTACATATCATTATGTACCATAAAAAAAACTGGAGTGTACTGCCTCACTAAGGCAGCAATGACACCTCGATTTGTTTTAATCCAACTGAGAAAAAACAAAAGAAGTGATTTTTGTCAAATGATGTTGAGATCTTATTCTGACTTTGAGGGTGCTGCTCGAGGTCATCATGGAGATGTAGTAACTGAATGATGAATGCAAACCCACTACTGTTGATGTTAACCAGATTACAGTCGCATCCAGTCAGAGTTCTCCCTGTGTAAGGCTCCATCATCTGCTCAGGACATCCACCAGCTCAATGGCCTGCTGAGGAATGCCTTCACTTTTATCGCCATGCTGGATTATCCATACAGCACTCACTTCATGGGCAACATGCCCGCTAACCCTGTCAAGGTAACTGCACATCAGAAGTCGATAGTGCTTCTTATGAGTGAGCAACATGACTTATACTGAAATTATCATCTGACAACGGAACAGAAACTATATTCAGCCATCCCAAGTTGTTCAGTGTGCCAACAAATCTGTTTAACAACAGCTGTGGACGTCCAGTGGGGTACCCCAAGAAATCTCAGACTTTTACCAGGGACTCAGACCATCATTAGCTTGTTAGGACTCTGGCTTGTTCACAATCATTGTTAGGAGAGGCCAGGTGATGCAAAATTCAAAGCTTTATTGATATTCTGACTCCTGAAACCTTGTCCCAACAATCAGCAGCCATGGGCTCCTCTAAACAGCTGCCTAGCACTCTGAAAACTAAAATAACTGATGCCCACAAAGCAGGAGAAGGCTATAAGAAGATATCAAAGTGTTTTCAGGTAGATGTTTCCTCAGATCGTAATGTAATTAAGAAATGGCAGTTACCAGGAACTGTGGAGGTCAAGTTGAGGTCTGGAAGACCAAGAAAACTTTCTGAGAGAGCTGCTTGTAGGATTGTTAGAAAGGCAAATCAAAACCCCTGTTTGACTGCAAAAGACCTGCAGGAAGATTTATCAGACTCTGGAGTGGTGGTGCACTGTTCTACTGTGCAGTGACACCTGTACAAATATGACCTTCATGGAAGAGTCACCAGAAGAAAACCTTTCCTGTGTCCTCACCACAAAATTCAGCATCAGTAGTTTACAAAGGAAAATCTAAACAAGCCTGATGCTTTGCTGTAAACAAGTCCTGTGGACTGATGAATTTAAAATAGAACTTTTTGGACGCAATGAGCAAAGGTATGTTTGGAGAAAAAAGGATGCAGAATTTTATAAACAGAACAGCTGTCCAACTATTAAACAGTTAATCTATCACTGCTGAGCTACTCACAGTAAATTTTGACCAGGGGTGCCCAAACTTTTGCATGCTACTGTATATATGGGACAGCTGGCTTTGATATTTGTGTATGGGAGTCTGTCTGAATACTGTGCTTGCTGATTTATATTTTGAAAATTTAACAAATAATGAAAATAAAAAAAAAGGCTTTACTCATCAAACTTGATGATGTCCTTCAAACTTTGAAATCTGTTTTAAAGGAACAACAGGAAGTGAAACTATATGAATGACAAGTCTACGGGGTGTACACACAAAATGTTCATACATACTTTTATACATATTAGACATGAAATGTAAATATATATAACATGAATATAAATATTAGTAATATGCCCAGAAATGACAAGAGCGAAATGAGTAAGAAGTTAAATCTTTTCTGGATAGACTGAAGCTGATTTTTTTTTTTTTCCCAGGTGGCCTGTGAAACTATGTTAAGTGGACCAGACCTGCTCACCAACCTCAGGGACTCTGCAGGTAAACCAACTGTACACTGGATCTAAAAGCAGCTCAGAACTGCATGTGCATCTCCTGAAGAAAGTGCTTGTACAAAATGATCATTACTACATCACTATTCATCTCTCTAACAGATGACTGAAATTTAAAACCATGCCACGTTGTTTCACACTGGATTGTAGATATTTTAGATACAAAGGTAGAGTTTGGAATAAAGCTCTCCAGTTGGCCATCAGGTATATTTCATGTCAAGAGCCACTAGAGGGCAGTGGTCAGCTTTATATTATTTATTCAACATTAAACTTGGCTGCAAATGCTTCTGCTCTTTGAGTATACAATTGCTACCAGTGGTTCTAAAAAATATATGTTATTGTTTTTGGCTATGAGAAGCTGGTGTGCTCTGCCGGATTTTTCCTGGTTTCTTCCTGATGGAGCGACCGGGAAGTGTTTCATTTTGAGTTAATGTGTGTCTGTCTACTATCTCCTTCAAGATCACAGAGTACCTTCTGGGAAAGAATCCAGAATCTCTTTGACCATAAAAAGAAATAAGCTCATAATGGAAGTCATGAGAGAAAAGTCTCTTGTTTTAAACTTGATATGTACAGTATCTACCTGGATCTAACAGACAAATCAAACAGACATTTCAGTCTCTAACTCCTGTCAGTGTTTAATTGACACAATCCTGTCCTGCAGGGATTCTGTACAACGCCACTGGGATTCTGACCTGTTTTGACCTGTACAGTCTGTATTTGGAGTGTGCTGATCCCACTGGCTGTGGACTGGGTTTCGACAGCATGGCCTGGGACTATCAGGTACTCCCAACAATCACCAGTATTTGTATGTAGTCTGATCAAAATGTGAGCATAGACTCATTACAGGTTGGTATCAGTCAGCTCTTTATGTAGAGTTGGAAGTGACTCCAGTAATATTTGGTGTAGGGATGGATGCACTGAAAGCTTATGGTAATATAAAGCAGTGGTTCCCAACTGGTGCAGCCACAGGGTGCAGATTTCTCCGTAGTCATTAGTTCAAGGTCCCCACAGTTTATTATATTCAGCATCATACTTGCATTTGGCCATGTCATCAAACTCGTTTGCTGTCTCTGTCAAGTAGCTGTCCATTGGTTATTCACTCTACAGCAGGAAATGGCACTTCAGAATAAAAGCTTTGTGCCAGGAATTCACTGTACTTCAAAATAAAGTGTGTTTTTTTTGCCTCCATGCCAGCGATGGCCACAGCTGGAGGCATCATGTTTTCGGGTTGCGTACATGTATGTACTGTATACATGTCCATCCGTCGTTCCATCCAATCCTTGTGAACACAATATCTCAAGAACACCCCAAGGGAATTTCTTCAAATTTGGCACACATGTCCACTGGGACTCAATGATGAATGATTTGTTTTTGGTGATCACAGGTAAAAGGTCAAGGTCACTGTGACCTTGTCTGCCTCATTCTCATGAACGTGATATCTCAAGAACACCTTGAAGGAATTTCTTTAAATTGGACGCAAATGTCCACTTGGACTAAAGAATAAACTGAATACAATGTTGTGGTCAACAGTCGAGGTCACTGTGACTTCACAAAATATGTTTTTGGTCATAATTCAATAATTCACACACTAATTATGACAAAACTTCACACAGATGTTCAATTGAATAAAGTCATGGAGTGATGACATTTTATATCCAAAAGGTCAGAGGTCAGCTTCACTGTCACATCATAATGCTCTGCATTAAACACTTTTCTGACCATTATTCAGTGTCATATCTCAGGAACAGAAGGGGAGACATTTTGGTCAAATAGTTTAATTGGTGACACTAATCTTGGGTGTCCACCTTGAAACTGTGCTCATTGTATAGATCTTCTGTGCTGTCAGGGGGACAGTGAGTGTGAGAAACTCATGTTTTCACAGACATGGATGTAAACTGTAAGAGAAACTTGACTCGTGGAAGCATACAGCTGCATGGCGACAATTCTAGTTCACAAACTTGACACACTGGCAAGTCACTTGCGACCCATTCAGAATGGACCTGCAATCCACCAGTTGGGAACCACTGATATAAAACACTGGCCCACCTGTATTTTTTTGATACTAGTTCCACTATAGTCTTGGTACAAATACAGGCAGACATGTAGTGGTTAAGTACATTCAACATTTTCTACACACTGCTTGTGGTGTAAAAAGGCCAATATATTAATATGCAGTATCAGTATGTCTGAAAAATGTTAAAATTCAGATTATTTTTGTCTCCATTTTTTATGTACAGAATTTCATTAAGAAAACAGAAACATCCTATTCCTCTTCAAACTGTTTATCATACTAACACTTCCCCTGCTTTTGTTGTGGTTGCAGGCGTGCACAGAGATCAATCTGTGCTATGAGAGCAACAATGTGACGGACATGTTTCCTGCCATGGCCTTCACTCAGAGAGACCGCGAGCTTTACTGCTCCAAACGCTGGGCTGTAGTTCCACGACCAGACTGGCTTAAAACCCAGTTCTGGGGCGACGGTGAGCACTTCATACTAACATACACGCCACATTGAAATGTCATATAGAGGTGGAATACATTGGATCTGTCCCTATAGTTACACATGTAGTATTTACTGATAACTGCCACAGTGCTCTGTTTATCCCATTTAGACCGGATGCAGCATTTGCGTGTTTATTAGAGCTCAGTGGGACAGGCTGAGTTAATGAGGCTGTTCTGTGGCTTTACTCAGCAGAGCTCAGATGCTTTAATTTTTTTATTTTTATATAAAGAACAAATGAGTGGGATCGACCACACAGTAAAACTTGCTTTGAAATGACAATAAAACAAAGACAGAATACATTACAGTCTGTTTGGATGCTCACTCAGTACTGGACGCATTTCAAAAATTGTTGTTGTTGTTAGTAACTCAGAGACACAAGCGTTGGAAAATACAGACGTCTGTGAAATGCTGTGGAAACTGGAGTGTTCAGCCCAGTTGAAAACAAACCAGTAAATAACAGTTTAGGTCATGGAGGCACTTGGATTAGCTGTGAAAAGCCATGGAAAATGGAATCCTGAAGTTTAATCATGGTAGACAGACAGATTGACTTTGACTTGGAATGAAACTTGGTTCCTGAGTATTCCGACACACCGTATCTCTACCATTGTTTTTGTCTCTAATGAGCTGTCCCCTTGTGTTCAGCCCTCTCTGCAGCCAGCAACATTATTTTCTCCAATGGAGATCTGGACCCCTGGGCAAATGGAGGGGTAAGAGATTAAACCAAGTGAGCACTCTTCAGTGAACTGTGAAGTCACTGCTTTCAGTCTGACTCAATCAGCTCTCTGCTTTTTAGGTGCGCAAATCCTTGAGCTCATCGTTGATAGCTATCAACATCTCTGGCGGAGCCCATCATCTGGATCTGAGGTACAGCAGGCAGTCAGCCTCTGGAGACACATCATTGACCTTTTCTTTTAACTCAGAGCAAAATCTAGTCTGACATGTATCTGTTGTTTTATGCAGAGGATCTAATGATGCTGATCCAGTGTCAGTCATCACTGCCAGGAAGACAGAGGCTGACCTCATCGCACAGTGGGTGAAGATGGAGCGGACCAGATTAAGACGGACACCTTAAAGCACCAGTTCAGAGTGTGTGTCAGGACTGGAATGATGTTGAACTGTTATTTTCTGTGAAATCATGAGGGATATCAAAGACCACTGTAGCATAATTCAGATCATTTCAGTCAGTGACTCCACATTATGACCCAACTCTATATTGCATATTAACTGTAATCAGTTGGTATGTAATATCTCATGTTCACTCTCTGCAGAGGAGCTGAAACTGAGTGAACTTAAAGGGATAGTTTGGATTTTTTGAAGGGGGGTTGTATGAGGTACTAATCCATACTCGGTCTATTACCTACAGCAGATGGTGGTCAGGGCGCCCCGACGTTTGGAGAAGCAGACAGGAGTCCTGACACAGAAGCTCAGCAATGTACTGCTGTGGACAGGGGTTGGCAGCAAAATGTATTTTAGCCACCTAATAAAAGTCTGCATTAGTCTAAGTGGACACTTAATTGACAATATTTTTGCAGCTTAATTGGCCATCAGAGAGCCCTTTCCTTTGGCACTACATTTTTTTAACTAGAATTTATGTATGGTGAAATACAAACAAAACGAGCATCACATGGACTGTATTAATAATAAATACTCCACAATAATACTAATAACCAACACCAATTCATCAGTCAATGAGAATGTGCTTGTGTGTGTGTGTGTGTGAGGGGGCATAAGCACATACAGTGAGCAGCAGCAGCCCACCGTCTGACATTGCACGCCATGAGGACGGAAACAGAGGGCTGGGCAGGGACGGAGCACCTGCTGCAGCAAGGGAACACATCGTCTGTGGTCATTTTGACTTGACCAGCGGACTTCACTACAAGCTGGTTGGTTGTAGAAACTGGTGACATGCGGAACTTACGTTCTAAACCCAGCCGCCGGTGATTTGATCAGCTGAGTTGCAGGTGACATCATCATCTGACATAAGTCAAGCTCAGACCAGCCAGTTCACACTGCTGCAACTTTTCTCTGCAACATTCTTAAACAGTTTTGTCTCATTGCGAATCTTTGGTCTGATCTGGGCTCTACCCTGCTGCAGGTCAGCTGTTCGGTCCGACTTTTAGTGGTTCGTTGAAGAGACAGCAAAAATATGTAGATAAAAAATTTACTATGACAGTAGGACAAAATGCAATTCATTATGGAGACAAAAGGATACCTTTATTAACAAGAGTGTAGAGAAGAAGAACTTTTGCAGAGGGAGACTGATGAGGCCTAAAGAAAGAAGTTCTACAGTTGGGAAAGGAGAGGGTGATTGGATGGCAAGGTACAGCTTGTTTTTTTTTGGTTTGTTTTTTTTAAAGGTGGCTAAAATATGCTTTGCTGCTAACTATCATCCACAACAGTGCTTTGCTTAGTTTCTGTGTCAGTGCAACTGCCATCTACTGTAGGTAATAAACTGACTTTGTATAAGTACCACATACAAGCCCACTTGAAGAGACCTGAACTATCCCTTTAATGTCAGTCTACATAATAAATTTACTCAATATGAGTGTACTGTCACTGGACAGTATTGATTAAAGCTACTCATGGAGAGAGGTAAAAAAAAAGGACATTTTGCTTGCTTTTCATCAGGTTTCCAAATGCTACAATGACAGCAGCATTACAGAGTTGCAGTTTGGCATTTAAGAAATATGTGCATAATGATAGCCAGTATGTATATAACAGCTGAGAAGCTGAAACCAATAAATCTTCACATTGTGAAAATAGAAAATGATTGTACAGATTGTACAATTGTCAGAATGGTTGTTGCTTTATTGACTGCTGGATGAGTTGACTTATTTCAACTCTGCAGTGTGTACCTTCAAGTATTAGTATGGTGTGATATTGGGTCAAATGTCTAAGTCAAAATGGACACCATGTCAAGTCATCATCAAAGTTGCGTAAAAACACAGAACACAGTGAGGGCCTCAGAGACCTGCAGCTCCTGGCCTGTGGTTTAAAGATCCATGGAGTCAATCCAAATAGTTTGTTGTTTCCACTGGTTTAGATCATCTGGCTAAAAATAATACCGATCAGTGCAGGGGCTGCATGGAACTGGAGTATTATTTCAAGAGTCTCCTAAGAGCTGAATTACTGGGCGTCGGTGGTTTAGTGGTAGAGCAGGCGCTCCATGTACAAGACTGTTGCCGCAGCGGCCCAGGTTCGACTCCAGCCTGTGGCCCTTTGCTGCATGTCAGAGACAGTGGCTCTACTGACCTTGCTGTGTTCTGTTACTGTATGTGTTTTTTAGGACAGCAAGAAAACCCGTAAACCAGAGATAACACCATGCCTTGATCAGTGAAGACCTGCTTTGTTTTAATGAGTCAATGATTGACACAAATTTTCTGTTTCTGTTCAATAAAATCTTTAATTTCTGCATTTTTACAAAATTAAAGCCGATCCAGCATTTATTATACACCAGGTGACAACACATTTAGTGTGTTTCAAATAAAAAACAAAAACTCCCCAGATAATGACATTTCTGTATTGTGACAGCTGTGTGCAGGTTCCTGTTAAAAGCAGTCTGCTTTGTGGCTGTGACTAAAATAGAAGTGACTCAGTGACTTCAAAAAATAATTAGCATCAGTCCTCAAAACCCACACTGGTGAAATTTTTATCAAAAGCACTGAATATATCTCCTTTGTTAGTTTTTCCTGAACGAGGTGGCTTTGGAGAAATGGCTTTTTCATGTTTACAACCCCAAACAATATCAAACAGCGGGGTTGGTTATATTTTCAGCATATCTTTGGCTCAGGAATTATGCTGAAATACATCCAGGGAGGGGTCACTCACAGCCTCTGCAGGCAGGATTTAAGTACACACTCTGGTACAGATTAGAATTATGTAAACCTGATTGCTTTCAGGGAACTGCTGGAAAAATAGAAATCCTTATTTTATTGTTCTGTTGTAAAAATAGTCAAATCTGCAGTGATCACATCGACCATACACTGTAGCAAACCAGCAACGTACGCACATTAAGAAATAGCTTGAATGGAAAGGAATGGATATTAACAGTTGTCTTCTGAATGTTGTCTGGAGCAACATTAAAGGCACACGTGACATAAAACAGCAAGAAAAACATACATAGAATATACAAGATGAGTTTGGTCTCAATACAAATTCATATAGTCCTTGAAATCAACAGATACAAGTAGAGCTGTGATGTAAACTGGTAATATTTACAGGAATGACTGCAGGCTTCTCTGAAGCTGCTACAACTACATAAACTAAACAAAAAGCACAGGGAGAGCTCACTGTGATAAGAAAGCTGCAGTTACCTTTCAATATACACTACAAATCAATATATTACGCTAAATTTATATTTTAAATCTCACAATTCATTTCTCGCACTTGAAAAACAGGGACATGACAAAAGGAACATTCAGTAAAAAGAGCAGCTGCTCAGCACAATACAAATCATAATTATAATAATGATAATTAGAATAACAGAAGCCAAGAACCCATTGTGTTCCTCACAAAACAAAAGCTTCACAGTTCATAAGTACATCTGCTGCTTGGCAACAAGTGGAATCGGACCAAAGTCAGTCCTGAGCAGAGTCATGCTGCATTCATGTCGCATGGAAATCAACAAAGGAAAAGTTGGAGGGTTGAAACCTCGTACATGCCACACCAGTTTTCTGTAGGACTGTAACAGTTTATCATTAACGTGTCATTTCACACAGCTTTGTTTTTTCCTTGTTGATTACATCACAGATTCAATTTTGTTATTTCCTTTAAAGCACGTGGCCACCATGTTGTGTTCATGAATAATAGCTCTGCTCAGCAGGTGTGAAATGGAGATACTGGTTCAGGGTTCACTGTCATGTCACTGCCGAAATTAATGCATCACAATGATTAGATATAGATTTATTTAACAATGTTAAAACCTGAACTGAATCAATGCATCAATAAATATATATCTATATATATATATATATATATATATATATATATAGCTCAGAGGATATTTCCTCGACTCTCCTCATCCATTTTTTGACACGCACGAAAGATAGCAACAGCAAGAGGTGAGGAGAGTTAAGGTGGAGCTGCTGTGGGAACTGGAATGTACAAGCAGAGAGTGAGTGGGCAAAGAAAACATGTTTTTCAGGGATAGCGAAGCTGGAAATAGGACAGTGCTGTGAAGTATTGTGGGGCGGCGCATCACGGGCATAGGGTTGTACATAGAAAATAATAGGGCTGGGTGTTTTGACGCGCCTGGTGGCGATGTGTTCAGGGCTTTCCAATGTTTAGTACTTGACCTGATTACGTGTCGGATTTTCATGAAGTTAAGTCACATTTCCTGTATGACTGGAATGCAGCATGGGACAGTAAATCCATGGACTGAGGGTACGCTCAAGGCCTGTCAGGAGGCTTTGGCTTTATTTCCTGTTTTCAAGCAGAGGAGGGAGGGCATCTGAGAACATTCTAGACAAAGCACTTAATGACTATATTACAGATAGTGTGATGACCAGTAAGCTTTTCCCTCACATCCCTGCAAGAGTCACACCCATCTAAAAACACATCAGCTGAGCGGTCAGGTTGTTGTTGCAGCAGGCAGGATTGGTTTCAGTTCAGACAGCTGCTGGCTGCTGTTTTTGCTACAGAGGCTACCAGCCTGCTGTCACTCCCAGCTCTGGGGTCAGGCCACCACAGCAGATACCGGCTTTGTTTAATGATGGCTCAGAAGCCGTTGAACAAACCATTCCACTGTGTAAGGATGCAATGCAGGGATAAAAAAACTTGAAAGTCTGGGATTTGATTTTCTGACATAAAAATGGTCATCCTTGTTAGAATGTGCACAGCTGTAAGCTAAATATAAGCTATGAGTAGCTTTACACTGAAAACATCAGCTTTGAAACACTTGTATCAGTCCAACCCGACACTCCTCCTCATCCCTTAACATGTGATTAAGACATCTTTGATTCAAGTCAATATCAGGTTGAATTCTGATGAGTGGTCAGGAGGGCAGGAACCTTCCTCTGCTTCTCCAGCATAAACTACCACCACCAGAAGTTCATGCCACAAAAACCACCAGTCAAATAAATAAACAAGGCCACAAACTGAACCAGGCTCTTGTCATTTTTCCATGGCTAACAGCACATAGCAAACAAATGATTCAATCAGTAAAAAGGAGGCTTTCTCCATCTGTGGCCTGTGTTCAGGGTTGTTGTTGGGCAACAATCACTCACAGAGACAGAGGACGACGGAATTATCTTGGTGTTAGACCAACCCTGAGATGTTTGTTGTGTTTATACGTGCAGTTTTACCTGCCATTTGAGGTCCCGTGTGTGTGTCACGCAGTGGAAGGCCATATAGGCAAAGGGTGAGCTTCAGTGTTGAAGACATACTGGTCAAGGCTAATGAGGTTGTGGTCATCTGAGAAGAGCAGGTACAGATATTTCAGGGTCTCTCCCAGGAAGAAGCTCTCCATCTTGTCCCGAGGGCTTGGGTAGTCTGGGTCCCGCACGTTATTGATGGAGGTGTAGCCGCCAGAGGGAACCTGAGGGGAAACACACAGGGATTTGTCCACATTCATACATCCAGTCACTGTATTTTAGAACATAACTAGAATTAAATTTTGTCATAATTAGCGTATGAATTCCTGGGTTATGGTCAGAAACATCTTTTGTGAGGTCACAGTGCCTTGACCTTTGACTGTCAAATTATAAGTGAGTGCTTGTGCCAAATTTGAAGACATTCCCTCAAATTGTTCTTAAGATATCACATTCACAAAAAAAAAAAGACAGATGCAAGGTCACAGTGACCTTGACCTTTGACCACCAAAATCTAATCAGTTCCCTGCCGAGTCCAAGTGAACAGTTGTGCCAACTTTGGAAAAATTCTCTCAGGGCGTTCTTGAAATATCACATTCACAAGAATGAGACAGATAAGGTCACAGTAACCTTGACCTCTGACTGTCAAAAACCAAGGTCACAGAGACCTTGACCTTTGACAATCACAAACTAATCAATTCATCATTGAGTCTAAGTGGACATTTGTGCTAATTTTAAAGAAATCTCCTCAAGGCGTTCTTAAGATATCACGTTCACGGGAATGGGACGGACAGACGGACGGACAAACTGAAAACATAATGCCTCCTGCCATGGCTATTGCCAGCACGGAGGCATAAAAATGGTTATTTACTAAACATAGCTGTAATTAACATTAGTGATGCAAAACTGTAGTTTACTGACACTGAACATACTAACGACTTGTATCTGTATCTATCTTGTATCTAAGTTTGTCACTAGAGAGGTGGTTTTCAGTGTTAGTTTCTTTAATGAAAACTGACAAATGTTAGTCAACAACCTTTTTTTTCATGATGAAGATGAGAAGATGTAAATAGTTAAACTTTTTTTTCTATTAAGAAATGTATGTTTTTTAATTTTACATTGACAAGACAAAATGGGACTAATGGTTAATGGGTGGTTTATCAGACATTTAAAAGGAGACGAGAGGAGAACTTGATCATAAATTATTTAATTAAATTTACCTTAAAACGTTATAAACTTGGACGCCAAAAACAGCGGTGCTTGCAAATTTTTTCTAATGCTGTTATAAGTGGTGTGAGATCAGAGTGCTGATGGGCTTTGAACTCCAGTAAATAGTCTGTGTCATGTTGCACTAGCCTACAAAACAAGAATAAACCACCATTTGTGTCTGACTGTGCATGGTGGAGCTGTTTGTTTGTTGGTTGCAATGTTGGCTGTTTGCAGCTGTAGCTAACACTGTAAAAGCTCCACACTCCAGCTTTAATGAGTTAATTAGATTCAGACAGATCAGGGTATACAGCTTTCATTTTACTGACCTTGGTGTACTTGTTAAAGTTTCGGAGAATCTCCCAGCCCCACTCCTGGTACTTGTGGTCCTTGGTAAACCTGTACAGGTAGAAGAGACTCTCCACCGTCTCTGGTCGCAGGAGGTTGTGCCTGTCTGCAAGCTATCATCACAGTGAACACAAAATTTAGTTTTGACTCTTTCAAAATCCTTGCAGAATTATTTACTGTCACATTGTGCTGATGTTCCTGTATTTCTACTGCAGAACATTTTCCCTAACATCCTCAGGCAATTTTGGAAGTGATCGACAGCCTGTTTGGGTCACTATGACTTCACTCCCCAGGCATTTAGGCAATGCCCTCATCCAGAGTAACACAGTTTGTGTGTAAAAGATTCTGAATTTGAAGAACACGACTACATAATTAGGACCAGATACTCTCTGTATCCACTCTTGCACAACTGTCTTTACCTACCTTTACATCGATGTCTCGGTTGCTGCCCTGATGCATGTTGAAGTGGACGATCTCTGGACTGAGGCCTGTCTCCATCTGGACATACATCTGGTAGCAGGTTTCCATCAGTTGTTTGGCCAGCTCCATGTGATCAGCGGGCAGGCCGTGGTGGGCGCCGAGAGCCAGAGTGCCCGGCAGGAAACACACTAGATGGTCCTGAAAAAAATCCGGTGTGCACAAGAACAGAGTTAACAGACAGCTGTATTAACATACATTCCAGTTTCCCACAGAGACTTGAATTGTTACCTCCACCAAGGACATGATATTTGCTAGTACTAGATTATGCTTCGTGATCTATGATTTCCAACAACAATTTGACATATGGACTCATCAGACCATGGCACACTTTTCCACCTCATCTCAGATGAGCTCGGGCCCAGAGAAGTCAGAGGCGTTTCTTGATGTTATTGTTATGTGGCTTTCGCTTTGCAATGTGGAGTCTTTACTTGCATTTGTATAACTTGTGTTTTCCAGGGTTAGGATTCACGAGCCCATGTAGTAATATCATTCATACAATCTTTTTCCTTTACCTGTAGCGACCCCTCAAGATTCTCTGATTCTTTTGATGATATTATGGATTGTTGATGGTAAAATCCCTAAATTCCTTGCAATTATGCACTAAGAAACATTGTTCTTAAACCGTTAGACTATTAGCCCACACAGCTTCTTGTGAAGTGGTGAACATTGTGCTGTCCTTGGTTATGAACACCTGAGCCTTTCAAAGATGCCCCTTTCATACCCAGTCATGATACCATCACCTGTAACAGGTGAAATGTTCCAGGTGCTTTTTGAAATAATAGAAACTAGACAGACCATGACACTAGTTTGCTCTTTACATAGCTTTTTGGACAGTTTTGTTTAGACAAACATTACAATCTTTCAACACCAAACACTTAATAATGAACCCATTAACCATCATCACAGACTGACTCGGACCAACCTGGGAACATTAAAGTTAACCATGAGGATGGTTTTGAATATTACTGACCATTTTAGGACTGAACTGTCCATGTGACAGCTCTCCAACAAAGGTGAGGCCATTAGGTGAAGACTTCTGCAACAGGTTCTTCTTCACACCTTCTATTGCCTGCAGGTAGTCCTCCAAGAGCCTAAAAACACACAGATACTGGATCACACTTCAGGAACAACATTGAGTACAGCTCGTAGAGTGAAGAAAAGCAACATTTTGGAGACTTGGCTGCTACCAATGTGTATGACAGTTTACTATGTCATAATATACACTAAAGATTTTGTTTTCAGAACAGATATGCAGCAGATAATTTTTTCAATTATTAACATAATGCCTGAAATTTGACAAATATATTCCTTAAAGAATGAGTACATTATTATCTACTCTATTGACTGCACTTTGAATCCAATATATATGCCAACTAATGTAGGCCAGAGCCCAGAGGTGGCACAAAAACACACTTCCAACAGATAATTCAGACACTCAAAGCTGCTTAATCTAAGCCTGTGTCCTCAGGCGGTGCTGAGTTTCTGGAGGGTGGTGTTGTTCCAGTTTATTAATCTTTTATCAGTCCTACTGACATCCAACGTTTCCAAATGCTCCCAGAAAAGCATAATCGCTTCTATCTCTGATGATGGCTGGCTGAAATATAGTGGTCACATATAAAGTTAACACTTGAGCTACAGCATTTAGCTGATTAGGCAGCTGACATAGACCCATTTTAATCAACTATTTTATTAATTATCTCCAAGTAAATATGCCAATCATTTGCATGTTCCAGCTCTCAAATGTGAGGGTTATCTATTTTTTGTTCTCTTATTCAATAATAAAGTATCTCTCTTTGGTTTTTAGACTGCTGTTATATTAAAAAATAAATAATATGGATATGAAATGTCATAATTTCATGATTTTATCAATTTAGACATTTGTGTGAAGTTTTGTCATAATTAGCACATGATCTCTTGAGTTATGGCCAAAAACATATTTTGTGAGGTCACACTGACCTTGACCTTTGACCACAAAACTCTAATCAGTTAATTGTTGAGTGTGCATGTTTGTGCAAAATTTGAATGATTCCCTTAAGGTGTTCTTGAGATATCATATTCACAAGAATGAGACAGACAAGATCACAGTGACCTTGACCTTCAACGTATGACCACCAAAAACTAAATCAGGTCATTGTAATGCTGCATGTGTTGTCAAACTGATGTTGTGTACATGTTGTCAAATTTGTGATGTTTTCTAAATGCTGCAAATGTGCTGTCAAATCAGAGCTGGAAGTGTTATCAAATTGATGTGTATGTGTTATGTATTGATGAAGATGTTTTCTTTATAGGCTTGTGTTGTGTCTATCTGCATGCCTTTTCTTAATATACGGTGTTGAGCTTTCAGGGCCACTGTACAGTGGAAATTTCATGGAGAAAAACCTTCCAAATCTACATATTTCCACAATACAAGGTCAAGAAGTCGCCTTCTGTCATCACTGATCGGACTAATGATACATAATGTAATCATACATGAAAAGAGACACCCAGATTGAGCAGTGACCCCCGTTTGGACCTGTTTTTTTTTTTGACAGGCCTGAAACTATCATCTGAATCAGAAACTAAAGAACATTTAGGTAAGAAACAACACAGAAGCAATTTACAGATAGTGGTGACATTTTTACGGGCTGACAGCAAGACCGCATACATGAGTGACACATTAAACCATAATAGTAAATTTCATTTAAAGTCGGTATCAGTATAAATTCTCATGTACAGCATCAGGCTGGTGTAATGAGATGTGGGAAGCTAATATCTGAAAAAGAAGAGCTAAGGCACTCTCAGACAGATCTGAGTCAACGTTATAAGCTGCCCGTCCCACAGAGACAGAGACGCACTAAGAAGATGGAGCTGTAGGACTGTCTGCTGAAACAGTGTGGGACAGCATCCTGATAGAGCTCATACTTCACTGTGGGGTTTCACCAAGATCCCAGATGACATATGATTTAATCCTGGAGAATCAGTCTGTCAGAACCACCACTACATGACAAGACGGAGAAAAGAAGTGGGACAGTGCTCCGATTTTAAGAAGCTTAAGCCACATAACTACCATCTGCTTATTACCTGGCATCAGTCATTTTCCAAAGCATGCAGCCATATGTTAGCTTTTGCAATATTTTGCCAAATTGTTTGCATTTTAAAATTAAGTGTACAGTTGATACAATATACACATCAACATTTTAACTCACAGTTATTATGATTTAACCTGTAAAACAATCTTTTAATCCAGGACTAATTTCTGGATACATACATCAGAACTAATGAGGATGGCTTTTCACACATTCATTATTCATTCACTGTATTACTGCACTGCATAGTCTGGCATGTGTTACATGTGTTCATTGGGCTGGCCCCGCTCTGCTGCCGTCTGGCCAATAAACTTGAAGAACTTTCTGTACAAAAGCAAAGATATGGCCATACAAGACTTATTTTCATATGATTATATTCATCATGTCAAAGCAAATACTGGGAACCTTTATGCGACTCACTGAATCTCCTTCTTGCCTCCCTGGATCCACTGCTTCAGCAGGTATTCATAATAGCTGTCGGCTCTGGCTCCTAGTGTGTAGATGCCTTGATGGGTGAACTGTCCGTTGTTTGTGTTGATAAACATGGGCACGAGACCATCCAGCTTGCCATCCAGCTTGTGGACCTGCTTCATAACCTCAGCCACTGCAGCCTGGAAACCAAGGTCAGAGGTCAGATGAATTGAGCTGTGGGGGCTGTTGTGACATTTTATTTAGTGACTCAAGATAACCTGACGGTAAAAAAATTCCTTAATTACAAAGAATTCTCAATGTTGGACCTACACCATCCCACCCACAGATTTAACAAATTATCTAACTGCAATATAGATTATTTTGAAAAAAAACTCTGCACATCTGAATGTATGATGGGTGCATCAAATGGGTACAATTTTAAAGACAAAGAGAAGAGCTCCTGCACTCCGTCTCATTTACTGCTGGAATTTTTTTTATCTTATTAAGGTAATGTTTTGGTCCTTCAGACCATCATCAGACATACACAAATGTGTGCAATATAGATTAAAAAATTACAGTGGACACTGGACCACCAAGGCTCTGAAATATTTTGATAGGTGTGAATATTGTAAGAATGAGTACCTGACGTTTAGCCAGTTGTGCTTCAGTGCACATTTTGTTCTAAACCAATAAGCACAAAATAATACACAATACACTCCTGGGAGCAGCCCTGCTGTTCAGTATGACCCCACCCTAAAAACTTGCAAAAAGTATGTGATGAAAAGGTGAAATAAGTTGTCATCTTTGGGTACGTGTTTTTATTTTCTAAAAAGCTCAAAACAACAGTATTTTCCTGCTCGAAAAAGCCAGTCTGGACTCTCCTCTCCACACAGGGAGCAATGCTTTGCCACCATACAGCTGTGCCACTGAACTTGGCATAGTAATACAGTAATAACCTGTCAGAAGATAATAATTCATCATCACACCCTCCTTTTTATACTCCTCTTATATTCTATATATCATATTCTGTACACTCCACTAAGTGTATTTGATACACCCTGGTGTCCAGTCCCTGCTAAATGTGTTAAATCTTGCAGTTGTAACACAAATTCAACCAATCACAGCTTTGTTTATGTCTCTGCTTTTTTGTCCAATTTTTGCAATATTTCTGGAGAAGGGTCAAACTGAGTCAAAAGAACAGTTGCAAACAGGCAAAAACAAATCCAGGCAGCAGCATCTCCAGGTGGGCTGTACGCTCCTACAAACACAATTGTTAGTATTTGTGGGTGGGAAGCCAGTGAGGGATCAGGTCTTTATGTTTCACTAACATCTCCTAACACTTAGTCAAAGTGCCTGAAGGGATGGGGGATGTGATCTGGAGGGTTATGAGCAAAACCCTGTGCATATCACGCCCTCGTAGTTAAGCTCCTAACTAGAAGGTGAAAAGAAGCATCTACTGCAGGATATAATGTTTTATCAATACTGTGATGTGCTTACGCACAATGGTCGCATCACAGGATGTGAGATGTCAAGTAAGGCAAATTCACTCAAACACATCATGCTACAACTTTTTTCTGCTTGATACAAAAGGAAAACTTGCATGGTTCTCATTTTCCATGACAAATGTTACTGGCCAAGCCTTCCTTTTTAAGGCAGGATAGGATAGGACACGGTCTGGTGACTTTTGCTGTGGGAGGTGACACCCGCCTGCGTGAGTGTGTGTAGAAAAGTACCGTAACCAGGCCAGCAAGTGCCACAGACACAGGGAAGCGCGTGAAGCTATAGTAGTCAGAAATTAAGAGTGCCACTCCTGGGTGATGCATACGAGTTGAAAAAGACACAGTGCATACAATATTAAAAACATTAAGCCACTGCAAAAACCACATTACACATAATGTAAAAGAGGTAGCTATAAAAGTGCCAGAGTCAATAAATATAAAGTGCCAGAGTCAGCAAAATGCCCAGTCCACAGTAGTTGTTGCACAAAGCCCGGTAGCTATTGCCAAGTAGAAATAAAATATAGTGAGAGAGCCTGTGAGAGTGCACTAAAACTCTTCATTTTGTATGTTGATTGAGAGTGTGAAGCCTCAGGAGAGAAACTTGTTCATGAGTCTAGTGGTCCGTGTTTTTAATGACCTGTAGCGCCTACCTGAGGGCCAACAGGCAGTGACCAGGGTGAGAGCAGTCTTTAACAATGTTTTGGGCTCTGGAGAGGTAGCATGTGTTTGCAGTGTCTTGGATTGAGGGAAGTGGGCAGACAACACTTTTTTGGACTGTGTTAATGACCCCCTGTCAAGCTTTTTTGTCTGCTGCTGAGCAGCCAGCATACCAAACTGTGAGGCAGTATGGTAAAATGCTCTCTGTTGTGGAGTGGTGGAAGGTCACCAGCAGCCTAAGGAAACCAGAGGTCACTCAGCTATGGTTCAGAGCTGCAAGGCTGGAAATCACACCAATCACACCAATTATTCTAGGATGATTCATTTTTCCAAACTGAGCTATTCAAACCATCTGGTCAAAGATTCTTGGATTTTTTCAGATCACAATGTATATCGCAAAAAAAAAAAAAAAAAATTAGTTTTCCTGATATCATGCAGCCCTGGGACCTACGGACTGGATGTGTTTTGCAGAAAACTGGGAGAAGCAACAGTGTCTGGAAAAAAAAATTAATTGTATGAACCATTGCCTTAGCCAACATAAAATAATCCGAAAATGTCTGCAGCCACTGAAATGCTCAGACACTTATATTGAACAATGAAACTTTATACAGTAGAACTACTGAAGATCGATTTCTTTTTATAACTATTACATATTATGATGATGTAATCATACTGTGATTATTAGGGAATTATATCTGACTAAGCATGACTGGGTTTGACTGCTGCTGCAACTAGATTTAAGATGCCGTGACTGGATTTTGGCTGTTCCAGTGACCAAAGCTACAGCTGACAGGCAATGTGTTTGAATTGCTAAATGCCCAGAAAGTCTTATGCTAATGGAGCCAGTGTGGTTTGTTTTTACCATTTCCTCTCAAAGCTTGCTTTAAAGGGGACTCCCTCCAGCTCTGTAGGCTAAGACACGTACCATGTTAACAAGACTTCTTGAGTTCAAATGTGGCCCATCTCGTGACCCACGAAATTATTAGCCTGTAGTTGACAGCTAGCCACAGTCCGATGGGAGAGATGACCATGGCTGCTGCAAAGCAACGAGAGCAGCAGCTAATTTCAAACCCAGACAGTATCACAGCATACTAGATCAGACTACACAAGAAATTCTCCAACTTTGAAGCCATACTAGCAGCTCTGTGAGGGTGTAATGCAAATGACATAGTAGAAAACAAAACTACCGGATGGATATAGCAATGGTGAGACAACTTAGCTTCAGTCACCAACCCTCTAAAAACTGTCCGTTTCTTTATGTAGGACTGAAATATTGGCTTGAGTAATAACAATCTTCACGAACTGTGAAGTTCATACTGTGTAACAGTCTTAAAAATAGCACCTGCAGATGAGAAGTGGTAACTGTCAGTGCTGTTAAGAGGTGCCAAGAATATACAGTGGTGTGAAAAAGTCTTTGCCCCCTTCCTGATTTCTTACTTTTTTGCATGTTTTCCGCACTTAAATGTTTCAGATCATCAAACAAATTTAAACATTAGTCAAAGATAACACAAGTAAACACAAAATGCAGTTTTTAAATGAAGGGTTTTATTAATGAGGAAGAAA